>NW_026542596.1:2931642-3531642 GCF_028750875.1 Macrosteles quadrilineatus | reverse complement strand
GTCCAACTGAAATTTTGAATTTTGATGTTTCTAAATTTTGAAAAGATGAAATTGTCAACTTAGAGTTGACCAGGCACACCTGAGTATTTACTCATTGTTCTTGAATTATTGTGGACGGACTCATCAATTTTGATGTTTATTTGTTTTCACGTCCAGTGCCTTTGGATGACTGAAATCTGTCATCGCATGCTGATTGGTTCCTGGAATCTGGAACCCAATTTCAGCTGTCTCTAGTAGACATTTCTGAATTTCGATATGACTAATCAAAGTCATTTTAAACTTAATTGAGGTATAATTAATAAATATACATAGTCTCTGTGAAAATTTTGAAAAGTAGGGCACTCTTGACATTGTGGATTGCTAAATTCTTCCACTGTCACACAGAGTTTGTAAAAGCGAGTCGAACGCTCGTACTGCCCAGTGAATGCTGGAATCTCGTAATGAACACGTTCCACGCAAATCACATTTACTGTTGTCTCATGGTGGTCTTCGGACCTATCCATGACTGAAGAGACTAAAATAAAGTCGAAACAACAGAGCACACTTCTAATCCTGAAAGATGGATTAGTCGTATTGGACATAGCGCAGGCTCAATCAAATTTCGAATCTACAAACCACACACGAACATGGATCGTACACACCCGAGACGGTACGTGTGACAATCTCAATGCTCGGAGAGGTTGAGATTTTGGTTTTGTAATTTGAAAGAACATTCAAAAGAATGTAATTGAAAATTGGCAAGGGATTCGTCCCATTTACCTTCAAAAAGATTAACCTGTAATGAAGCGCTTGTCTTATCCCCTCACAATAACGCGTAACCGGGTTTTAGACGTAGGGCAGATGCTGATCTTAATTGCAGCTATCAACCACGAAAGCTATATGCTGTGGGAACCCTCACGATCGCCGGATAGGCAGATGCCGCCCACACGAATTGTGTAGAAGAGCCTAAACGTGCTACTGTTTGATGATATCAGTGATTCTAAATTGCAGTCTGATTGAGAAGACTGACCAGCTCCGCTGGATTTGCAACTACATCACCTGTCACAATCACTTTAACCAATTAATAATTTTGAGTGACTTGTAACATTAGGTGCAAGTGTTTGGCTTCGCAACCTTCTAAAATTCTAAATTAATTTTGCAGGTTAGATGTATTGGTCACGAAACTCGTTCTTGGGGTTATACGTGCGAAAAGACGCCCTAGTGGCGGAATCACTCTTGCAACGTAAAAGGTGCGATTATACGCATAACGATATCATCTGTTTCGGTCTCAGGGCTAGATAGCCCATACCTCATCAGGTGCACACTTTAGTGCACTAAAGTGTGCACCTGATGAGGTATGGGCTATCTAGCCCTGAGACCGAAACAGATGATATCGTTATGCGTATAATCGCACCTTTTACGTTGCAAGAGTGATTCCGCCACTAGGGCGTCTTTTCGCACGTATAACCCCAAGAACGAGTTTCGTGACCAATACATCTAACCTGCAAAATTAATTTAGAATTTTAGAAGGTTGCGAAGCCAAACACTTGCACCTAATGTTACAAGTCACTCAAAATTATTAATTGGTTAAAGTGATTGTGACAGGTGATGTAGTTGCAAATCCAGCGGAGCTGGTCAGTCTTCTCAATCAGACTGCAATTTAGAATCACTGATATCATCAAACAGTAGCACGTTTAGGCTCTTCTACACAATTCGTGTGGGCGGCATCTGCCTATCCGGCGATCGTGAGGGTTCCCACAGCATATAGCTTTCGTGGTTGATAGCTGCAATTAAGATCAGCATCTGCCCTACGTCTAAAACCCGGTTACGCGTTATTGTGAGGGGATAAGACAAGCGCTTCATTACAGGTTAATCTTTTTGAAGGTAAATGGGACGAATCCCTTGCCAATTTTCAATTACATTCTTTTGAATGTTCTTTCAAATTACAAAACCAAAATCTCAACCTCTCCGAGCATTGAGATTGTCACACGTACCGTCTCGGGTGTGTACGATCCATGTTCGTGTGTGGTTTGTAGATTCGAAATTTGATTGAGCCTGCGCTATGTCCAATACGACTAATCCATCTTTCAGGATTAGAAGTGTGCTCTGTTGTTTCGACTTTATTTTAGTCTCTTCAGTCATGGATAGGTCCGAAGACCACCATGAGACAACAGTAAATGTGATTTGCGTGGAACGTGTTCATTACGAGATTCCAGCATTCACTGGGCAGTACGAGCGTTCGACTCGCTTTTACAAACTCTGTGTGACAGTGGAAGAATTTAGCAATCCACAATGTCAAGAGTGCCCTACTTTTCAAAATTTTCACAGAGACTATGTATATTTATTAATTATACCTCAATTAAGTTTAAAATGACTTTGATTAGTCATATCGAAATTCAGAAATGTCTACTAGAGACAGCTGAAATTGGGTTCCAGATTCCAGGAACCAATCAGCATGCGATGACAGATTTCAGTCATCCAAAGGCACTGGACGTGAAAACAAATAAACATCAAAATTGATGAGTCCGTCCACAATAATTCAAGAACAATGAGTAAATACTCAGGTGTGCCTGGTCAACTCTAAGTTGACAATTTCATCTTTTCAAAATTTAGAAACATCAAAATTCAAAATTTCAGTTGGACGATGAAAAATTTAATCCGTCCTCAACACATTATAATTCAATCTGTCGTGCACTAAAGTGTGCACCTGATGAGGTATGGGCTATCTAGCCCTGAGACCGAAACAGATGATATCGTTATGCGTATAATCGCACCTTTTACGTTGCAAGAGTGATTCCGCCACTAGGGCGTCTTTTCGCACGTATAACCCCAAGAACGAGTTTCGTGACCAATACATCTAACCTGCAAAATTAATTTAGAATTTTAGAAGGTTGCGAAGCCAAACACTTGCACCTAATGTTACAAGTCACTCAAAATTATTAATTGGTTAAAGTGATTGTGACAGGTGATGTAGTTGCAAATCCAGCGGAGCTGGTCAGTCTTCTCAATCAGACTGCAATTTAGAATCACTGATATCATCAAACAGTAGCACGTTTAGGCTCTTCTACACAATTCGTGTGGGCGGCATCTGCCTATCCGGCGATCGTGAGGGTTCCCACAGCATATAGCTTTCGTGGTTGATAGCTGCAATTAAGATCAGCATCTGCCCTACGTCTAAAACCCGGTTACGCGTTATTGTGAGGGGATAAGACAAGCGCTTCATTACAGGTTAATCTTTTTGAAGGTAAATGGGACGAATCCCTTGCCAATTTTCAATTACATTCTTTTGAATGTTCTTTCAAATTACAAAACCAAAATCTCAACCTCTCCGAGCATTGAGATTGTCACACGTACCGTCTCGGGTGTGTACGATCCATGTTCGTGTGTGGTTTGTAGATTCGAAATTTGATTGAGCCTGCGCTATGTCCAATACGACTAATCCATCTTTCAGGATTAGAAGTGTGCTCTGTTGTTTCGACTTTATTTTAGTCTCTTCAGTCATGGATAGGTCCGAAGACCACCATGAGACAACAGTAAATGTGATTTGCGTGGAACGTGTTCATTACGAGATTCCAGCATTCACTGGGCAGTACGAGCGTTCGACTCGCTTTTACAAACTCTGTGTGACAGTGGAAGAATTTAGCAATCCACAATGTCAAGAGTGCCCTACTTTTCAAAATTTTCACAGAGACTATGTATATTTATTAATTATACCTCAATTAAGTTTAAAATGACTTTGATTAGTCATATCGAAATTCAGAAATGTCTACTAGAGACAGCTGAAATTGGGTTCCAGATTCCAGGAACCAATCAGCATGCGATGACAGATTTCAGTCATCCAAAGGCACTGGACGTGAAAACAAATAAACATCAAAATTGATGAGTCCGTCCACAATAATTCAAGAACAATGAACATAAAACTGTTACGAAAAACATTATTGATCACATGAAAACATTTGAAGTTTCCTTCCAGATTCACAAGACTAATGTTTGATATGAGAACCACTTTGGATACGACAGATGTCAATACTATAGTCCAGCCTTTGCTATACTTTGATAAGGGTGTCCAATGTTTCTATAGCGTTAGTAGTCCATTGCCGGATCCCAGGTATGCTATCTGGTAATGGTATCGTGTATAAGGTCAATCGAAAAAAAACAAAACACAAAATACAAAAACAAGAAAAAATCGTTAATGGAGAGATCTTAGAGGCCAGTTCAGAAATGTCTATCGTACCACCGCGCCCGATCCACCTTTCAGGCAGCTTATTGTTAAGTACAGTCCTAACATCCAAGTTAATGGCTAGCTTGTGATTGGTTATTAGACTTGTGTAGAACATTAACATTTTACTAGTCAAGAAAAAAACTGAAACTTGTTAAAGTTCTTAATGGTACTTTTCATGCTGGGACTTTAACATATTATACAAACGAGAATTCCATACCAAAACCATTATGAAAATAAACATAAGTCATAGTTTATGGTTTTATAGTTTTAGTGCAGCCTCCAAGAAATGTAGGAAAAGGGGGTTTTAATTGCCAGGCCAACGTGGCCAACGTATCAGAGTGGGAAGTGACATTCATAGGGAAAATAACTATGTTCTAAACCTTATATTGATTAATCAATAAAAAGTAAACTTTACAAATGCATTATGTCTGACTTACAGCACGTTTTTAAATATACGGCAACTTATTCCATTAATTAATGATAGTTATTTTAACTTTTGTGTTTTCATTCAAGCACCAAATAGAATGTGTATTACAGAAAAAAATAAATTTAAATTAAACCTTTTACAAGTATGTTAATTTACAGCGTTTCTTAGTGTTTCTTAAATGTTTAACAATATTCAAGATTTCCCTCTCATTAGTTGGTTCTAGGTTCTAGGTATATACTTTCTAAAACTCTAGATCCTAAAAACTTATATTTCAATTTATCAAAGCTCCTAGCCATGTTTGAGAACAAAAAAAATTACTAAATTCGTTTACAATAATTTCAGGGTTTTGTATCACTGATTCCTTTATTTTCAAACTTATGTTTGGTTTCAAATTACATTTTCTGCCAAGGTCTGTATTAATAAGGTTCCATATGGTTTTACTAATATTGTTTGACTCTCTAATTCTAGAGTTAAAATGTTCTTTTCTAGCCTCGATAAGCAGATTACTGTAGCACGACTTGTGGTAGTTGTAAAGCCTTTTAATGTCAGAACCACAGGATGTACTAGCTATCACAGATTAAAAAAAAAATAACATATTTTTTGCATTTAAAATCTTTTTACTTTTCCAGAAATAACTTGTATTCTTGTTTTTATTTATGTTTAATTTCTTTGTTATTAAAGGAAAACTCAGATCATAATAGTAGGAAAAAACTGCAAAAAATCTATTAAACATCTCATTGGCTGTTTGACTACCTAATACACAATTCCATGACTCATTGTTTAAGTGGTAAATAAAAGTGTTTGTATTTATGGTATCAATAATTCTTTTTTTTACAATTTTTGTGCTGTTTGTTATTTTGGTTTTTAACATAATGGTACCTAATTGAAATTGCATAGTGGTCTGATACACTGGATCTAATACCACAGTGACTATGGTTACTTATGTACAAACTATTGCTTACAAAGATATTATCAATACATGTTTTAGACAATGGTGTTACTCTGGTAGGATCTCTTATTAGATATTTTAAACCAAATTCAAGGCTTAAGTATATGCTAAACATAGTAGCTCAGTGATAAAATTAAATCTGTGTGTCCAGCGATCTGGTGTACCAGTAAAAGCAGCTAAGAGGATTCAGTTCAACATGCCACTCAAGAGGATTAAGGGCTTCAGCTTTGTTGAGAATGTCACCGAAGGAATCTTCCCTCTAATGTGGCTTGAAGAGGTTAGTACAACTTTATGGAACATATGAGTGTCTACATAGCTTGTCAGCTAGCCAAGTCCAACCGCCACACTTGCTCTTTACCGGGTTTAACAAAAGCTCTGGAAAAATGTTGACTGACTATAACACGCCACTCACCAGTGGCGGTTCCAGAGAGGAGGCCATAGGGGCCATGGCTCCCCCTCCCCCCGAGAATCAGGAATTTTTATTTTTTTAATTCAAGCTTTAATTTTAAAAAATGTCTTACAAATTGCCGCACATATCCCCGTTTCCCACCATCCTATGCCTTCGTCACGTCAGTCATACAGTACCTCCTACTACCCACTAGTGGCTCAGTAGTCAGTTGAGTATTTGTTTTGTTACGGTTTATTTGTTAGTAACACAGTTTTACAAGATTGGACCTATATGCATTCCTCCACTTAAGCACAAGCATATGAGAAAATTATAATGGTAAGTAAAGGAAGCGTTTAAGGCTTAGGCCGTCGACACACGGGAAGACTGTTTTCCAACTGAAATCGGCAACTAGTTGGACAAACTAGTCACCAGCGTCCCGACCAATGTAGTTAGGTGGGACAGTGCACACGGTGCGACTGCGATGCGACCAGTCGTTAAGCAACCGGACCTGCCGGTTGCTAGGTGATTTCAGTCGCCTGGTTTGAACAACTTTTCGCATATTTGTATTGCGCTTCTCAAAGATCGGGTATACCAACTGCGATAACTCTTCGTAAGTACTTTTTGACATCCTGTTCATAGACTGAAATTTTGCATCTGTTTCTTTTAATGCAGCGGCAGCTACAAAGAGCCTACATTTAATATTTGTTTTAACATAAGGATGTACCCAATACCTTCTACGTTCTTGATTGTCTATAAAACACCAGGGCTTCTTAATCACTACCACTCATTTCAAACACCATACACAGTACACAGTATCGTTATAACAAAATTAGAACTCATTTACTGTCTCAACTCAACTACAGTCGCGTCCGTGTGCGGATTTAACCAACGCAACTGCAATCGTAATCACGTCACAAAAAAGTTGGTTCAACTTTAGTTGGGTTTCAGTCTTCCCGTGTGTCGACCGCCTTAAGCTTTGCTTAGCTGTTTTCTAAGCTAGGTTAGTCTAGACTCAAGATTGAGCAACCGCCATTAGAGTACTACGAGTGTGACGTTGCTGATGTCTACCTGACTACCACACTGACGTTTCTACAGAGTATTCACTCATGTAGACATGTGCGTTCAAGTGTATACATCAACAACGTCGCAGTGTCGCACGCGCACCCATCCGGCTGAAAAATGTCGTACAGACACCATCTATATTATAACCATAACCATTATAACCATCTATATTATATTATGCTTAATCTAATACTCCCCCTGGATACTGGCGCGTATGTGGTGGAAAACCGGGCCGTGCCCACCATTCGGAATGAATCTCTCTCTTTTACAAAAACATACATTCTTTCAACCTGCTCTGCTACACTTATTTTTTAACATAAAGATTTCAAATTTATATGGTTTTTTTCTAAAGACAGTGCTTATTACTGTGTAGTTAGTTTGAACCTTAACATATTTTGTTATAGTTTATTTAGGCAAAGTAAGATTGATGGTCGTTTTTTAACACCACTAAAAAGGAATACAATGTGCGTCGACATTATGAAACAAAACATTTAAAAATATACATATGAAATTACAGGGCCAGTAAGAACAGAAAAAGTGTTATCAAATGAAAAAAGGAAGTTGTGCACTTAAACTCTCCATTCAGATTACAAGATATTAACATTTTTCTTCGCCAGAGTGCTTAAAATGTCGACTTTGTAAGTATAATTTTTCAAAAATTTCCGGGGGAGGACCCCGTACCCCCCTCCCACAATGAGGGGTATTCCATACCCCCCAAACCCCCCGGTGGTTGTGGCCATGCTGGCCTAGAATTAGAATACCCCACACACCCTCAATAGAATGGTCTAGGTGAAGGTGGTGCTGGCGCAAAATACTATCATTGTTGAAATGTGAAGAATTTTTCTTTACTTTAGATACACTATTGTATTATCCTAAAAAAAAACAATCGAAACCCACATTTAAAGTTAATAACATTTAAGACAGCTAAATAATACGAGCATAGCTTGACTTTAAAAAATGATTATTTTATACTTAATTCATAAAAAAGTACCAACGATAATGGGTAAAGTATACATTTTTCTTTTGCATTAAATAGTAGTTATACTTATCAACATCAGTAAACTTACCTTACACCCTATGGTAATTGTTTAAAAACACATTTGTTAAAAATAGAATGATTTATAAATGTATTAAAAAATAATAGCATTGCTTTAGGTTTGGCCCCAATTTAATTCATAATTCGAAAATTAGAAACAGATTATTAAATAAGAGTAAACATATTAATCTCTTTTAGGGGATTGATCCCTTAAATTTAACGAAATAATTAATTGTTAGTAATTACAAATATGTAAATGATACTATTCTAAAGGTTATGCCAAGAAGTACCTTAATTGAGAAACAGCCTAGGCTAGATTCATATCACTGAAATGGAGTCAAAATACACCATGTCCAAACAAAAAAAATAATAAACTGAACAATTTTAAATTGTTATATAATACGTCCAGGCATACCTAGTCTATTTTGAAGGTGATCATATGATAACTGAGCTTAAAGTTTTGTTCAATATCAATTGTAACTATCAGCTGATTCATTGTTGTCGCTTGAAACTTGAAATTTCAAAATATTGCCCTGTCATTAATCAGGCACCATGAACGCACGAGAGAAAGTGGTACATTCAAAGTAAGTCAGATATTGCACTGCAAAAAACATTTATAGAAGACGCTATGGTTGACATCCACCATCACGGAACAGCTTTTAAGCCTGGTATGACAAACTTATGTTAACTTGAAGCTTACAACATTTAAAAGGTAATGGTAGGCCTAAAATCCAAAATGAAAGTCGCTGTGTAGCGCGTGAGTTAAATTTGTCAAAATCTAGCATTCATAGAATATTAAAAAAAATGTGAATATGAAAGCTTATAAATTGAAAATTCTACAACAAATAACCCCAGATTACAAACTTAAACATAAACACTGTGCAATTTGATTATTGAACATTTGTTACCTTATAGCCTTTGTTCTTGTAGAAAGATGTTAAATACTGCAATATATTTTGTATTGCTCCCTGTTTTATTTGCTCCCTATTTTATTTGCTCCCTGTTGCAGCAATCCTAAGTACGGCACTTGTTAAACTAATGCTATTTAAATAGGGAATAAATATGAAAATTTTAAGGAGATATTCTAGTGTAAATCAAATAAGGGAAATGGCAATTCTATTAGTCTGCAGGTTTGCTGCAGAGGGGGGTAAATACCATTACTTTACACTCTTTACAACGTATCTACGGACCCACAATGGTGTTTTGTGACGAGCGGCAACAACACTAGATCGTGTAGTGCCTACATACCGAACCACGGCAACGTCTGCAGCGACTTCTGGCCGAGACTGTACCGTTGGACCTTGTGAAATTTGGACATTGTGAAACGGTGATTATTTGAATGTTATAGTTTTGGACCTTATGAAATTTGGACCTTGTGAAAGGCTCTGTTTATTAATATTTTAACCGTTGGACCTTGTGAAATTTGGACTTTATGAACCTCACCCCTCTGCTAGTATCAGATAAATGTGCAGCCGAGGAGCATACTTACCAAACGTTGCTAGTAGTTTGAGCCTTGTTTTTACAACAGTCTCTACACTTCTGTTCACTTTGTTTTCTAATTTTGTTCACAGTCAGTGGAAATAGACGAGGCTCACCTTTGGCCTGTCAGGTTTGTCTTGATGGCCGAATGGATAGTCAACTTCATCTGTGTCTGTGTGGGTTCTCTTATGGTGAAGATTTTCGTCTGTGCGTTGCTCAGCTACCTTTATCTCACCAGAGCTTGCTGCTTCCGTAATATCTCCAGCAATAGAGTCACAGCTATCTTCTACCACCCTAGGAGCTCGAGTGATACTGACAGAGCTCAGCCGGATCAAACTACCATGTGATTTTGTAAAAAATACAAACACAGAACTAGAGTCAAGCTTCGGCTTAAGGTTTGCATTGAGGGCAAAATTGTTTCATGTTAAGTTTGTGCTCAAGACTTTGTGCTAAAGTTTGAGATTCGGTTGAAGAGGAGAGCAAAAGAGATGGTTTCATGATTGATTAATCTCCTCGGGATAGGATTGTAACCATTACAGATTTAAAGGGTAAACTCCCCTTATTACCGACTACCCTTCATCAAAATGTAGTAAATCTATTAGAATTGTAATTATGAATGTTAAATTAGTTTTTCCCACAGGTTACCTGACAAAGTTGGCTTCCTTGTACTGTTTATAGTACAGAAAGCTGCTAATTGCTGCATATTTATACTTTGTCGTACGGTTTATAGGTACTTTGTCGTACGGTGTATACTTTAGCGCACATCAGGATTCCAACGAAACAACATAAAACAGCATGGTTCTATTATGCACGTAATCCGTGTACGCTTGGAAATAGGTTGGCAACACTTAAAGATAATATACTATGAGCAGCTGATTGAACTACGATTTAACCTGTCATTTTGTGTTTATAGTTTCGGTATTTCTGAACTTTCTGGACTTTTCTTTTAAACGTTTTTAAAACATTCTTACGATCTTAATAGACAAGAAAATACCTTTAAAGAATTTTTTAGACGCGGAAACCACTTCAAATTACAAAAAAATACGGAACTATATTCTCAAGTCGCGGAGTACATTTCTTGCCGAGGAAAAATAGCGGAGTGATACGGACCGGGTACTACTTTCTCTAGGGCACCTATTTGTGTTGCCAGCTGAACCTAAAAACGTGTTGTATAGTGTTTGAAAGACTAATTATTTATATGCTTTATAGTGACTTTAGGAAAAATATAATGTGTAACACGAGTGCAAAAGGCCTTTGCTGCACTCGAGATCATTCCGCACGAGCCGCAAACATTGCTCTTGTGTGCAGCAAAGTGCCACTTTGCCCACTAGTTACACAAATAGTTACACAAATAACTATTGAGGCACTCATTTTCTTTTGCCGCACTCCAGCATTTCAACACAAAACAGTGTGCATTTAATAGGCATGTAATACGTGTACGCTTGAAAATAAGTTGGCAAAACTTAAAGGTACTACGACTACAATCAGCTGTTGCAGCGTTTCCGATTTCGTTCAATGCTTGGATTTAACCTAACCTAAAAACATGGTGTATAGTGTTTGAAAGACTGATTAGTTATATGATTTATAGTAACTGTAGGCAAAGTATAATGTGTAAGGCGAGTGTAAAGTGCCTTTGCTGCACTATAGAAACTTTCCACACCCACCTGCGGCTTCGTGCATAACATTTCTCTTATGTGCAGCAATGTGCCACTTTGCACATTAGTTACAAAAATAACTATTGCTTTATTACTCGTAGTTTTTAGTTTTAATAATCAAAGAGTTTTTGGTTAACTTGTGTTAAATTGTTTACTGTTCTGTTCTTGTATTTTTCTTTTCTGTTATATTGTAAAATATGAGGTTATTAAAGAAGAATAATGCAAAACTAAACATTTGGTAGGCCTAAATCAATTTCTGTTTTTCAAACAGCTGATTGTTAAACCAATGGAAAGGGCATGTTCATATTGTTTCGACAAGTTTATGTTTTGTCTCAGTTGCTTAGTTGAGTACAACGAAGCCTGCCAACAAATGGCTACTACAAAATAAGAAAATGGCATTTTACTGTCAGTCTTAACACGAGGCACACACACTTAAAAAATGGCCCAAAGGTTTAATGATACTTTTATTTTATATTACCTTAGATATAATATTGACGCTGAAATATAGACACAATCCTTTACACTGAAATATAGACAATAATATTGACGCTGAAATATAGAAACAATCCTTTACACTTTGGCTATTGATTGACACACTATGTGAAGTAGACATTCCATTTCCTTACTAAAGTTTAAGCCAGTAGGTAAAAAAATGAAATTAGTATAATTGGGCAACCAACAGAGTGTGCTATAGATAGATACTATTTTCTTCGACAGATTGGTAAAGGTTTTAAACATCGTTTCCCCTATGGACAAATTAATGTATGTTTGTTAGTTAAACATTAGAAAATCAGCAGAAGGGTTTTACTTGAATATCAGGGTTAGGGGTATTTAGGCTACAGCTAAACCAATCAAAGCAAGTGGATGGATGAGATAATGAAAGGTGTAGAAGAAAGGAAGGAGATCAAGTGAGAAAGATGTCGAGAGAGCGAGATAGGAAAAGATAAAGAGAGGCCTACCCAGATCAGAATATAACCTAAAAGAAATATGATATTTATGTAAATCAAAAGAAACCAAACTTGTTCTTAAAATGGGTTTTAATAAATCGTTCAAAGATTTGAAAACAGATATTTAATAAAGAATAAATATATTATTATCACAGATGGTTCATTTGGTTTACAACAACAATCCAGCCTTAACTTCATCAGCTTTAGTCTTGTTAGTCAACTGTTTGGCCAGCTCCAGGGCAAAATCAAAGGCAGTCCCTGGACCTCTGCTAGTGATTAAATTACCTGTGGAGAAACGTTTTTGGTAAGCAAATTTAATAAAAAGGATTAAATGGGAAATTTGCTAGTAAAATTCACAAAAATCAGTATTGCTGTTGATACAAAACAAAAGTATAAGAAGACAGAGAGCAAAAATATTCCCTTCTGTGTAAAGCGAAAACAAAAACACTTAACAGCAATGGTCAGAATCTCATTTGAGTGACAAATAAAAATATAACACAAGTAAAGTCCTGTTTTAATTTTAACTGAGTTTTTACTATCAATCAGAGTAGTTTTTATTATAATCTCTTAATAAATGTATAAATAATATTGTTTGTCTAATGTTTCAACACCCGAAAAAAATCCCCGTGTGTCACCGATCGTGCTTTAAAATCAAAGACACCAATGAAGGGTTAATGAATGAATGTACAACAAAGATATTTAGACCTTGATTAAACAATATTACTAACAATAATACACAATTGAGAAACCTACCATCAACGACAACCTTGTCCTCACTGTATTTGTAGTCTTTCACTAGTTCTCCCTTCACACTCGGGTAAGAGGTTAAGCTTTTACCAGTAGCAATACTATGTGTCTTCAGAACAGAAGGAGCTGAAAAATTTATAAATAAGAATATGATTCAAAGCTGCAGATCTTATTAAATTTATAAACTGCAGCTCTCTCTCTCTCTCTCTTTCATATATATATATATATATCTCTATATATATATCTACATTTACATACCAAAATGATGGTTTGAAAACTGGGATTTACCACTGAAATATATGAAATTCAAGGGAGCACAAATTCACATGTTCACCTGTCTTAACAATCAACTGCATAGGTTCCAGCTACTAGGAGAAATAAGGTTTCAAGTTAAGCAAACTGCTTATTTTGATGTTATTATAAATGTAATGTAACGTACCGGTAAACCAATTTCTAAAGTTTTCACTTATTCTTTTTAGTCTACATAATAGTCATATTGATAAATTTTATTGCACAAAAGGGAAATTTGGAAAGTGGTTGACAATATATTTCTTACTTTTAACCGCCAAAATAAAACTAGACCTAAGTTATATGCCTATAATTAAACGAATTGATAATTTTAAGAATCGATTAGCCTATCTCAATTATTCGCTGTTAGGAAATTATTACAAACAAAAATTTAATGTATTTATAAAAAATGCATTCTCATCACAAAATTAAATTATAAATGGCTCAGATAAAAAAAAACGAATTAGTGAAGTTAAGAGAAAATCATATTCCAACAAAATCAGAAGCAAAATGTTAAGGCTGCCGAGGAGATTCGAACCTGAGATCTCACGATCGTCAGTCGAGTACTCTAGCCACTACACCACCAACTCTGTTTAATCAACGGCGTCGACACGATATTTTAGTTCCGCAATCCCAGTAACTGGCGTGGCAACCAATAATGCTTTTAAACATATGTTAAAACTACGGTATTTCCACGATCCCAGTGGCTAACCCCAACCCCTCACAACAATAATACTGGTAAACAGTTATTGAGGTAATTGAATTGGTGAGTTTTGAGTTTTATGAATGTTCAATGCAAATAAGTCTTCTGTACAAATGATTCTTTATTTAATAATGAAGAAAGAAGACATTGAAGAAAAATAGAGCAAGCAAATTCTACATACAAGAGGTAATAATATTATAATAATAATCGTTATTGCCTTTTAATAATACAGGTATCGCATAGGCCTACCATGATTGATTTGTATGGGTGCGTACACAAAGAACGCCGGTTGCCGGCGGGAGCAAACCGGCAGCTTGCTCCTCGTGCTTATAAGCGCGGCAAAAGCTTGAAGCCGTACATAAAGAAAGCTGGTAACAAGCGCGACAAGTCAGTTCACTTTGAGCAGTGTCAAAGATGTCTTCGTCTAGTGATGATGTGTTTTTGGCGGAGAGTGTTCATGTAAAATTATTGCAAAGGAGGAAAGTCGGTGTTCATGTTATTAATAGACATAGGAAGAAACTTGGTGAAAACCATCACTTGTTTCTGCAATTAAAAGGTGACCCACAACGGTTCTACACATACATGAGAATGGAGCTAGCGACTTTTGATTACATATTAAGAAACATTGAAGGACGTTTGGTTAAAAAATCGCCTTCTTTTGATAAACTTTGGAAATTAAATCATCTGTATCAACCATCACGCTATGACACCCACCAACTGCACAGTACAAAGACCACTCGCGGACTGAGCCGGTTGCCGGAACCGGCTTATAAGAATGTTCTCTTCATACTTGTTTGACGGTTGACGCCGGCAGCTCGCGCTTGTTGCGCTTGTTGAGCCGGCACCGGCGTTTACTGTGTACGGGCACACTTGAAACCATGTTAAGTTCTTCTCGAGCCGGGACGCGCTTACAGCGGCCGGTTTGCCGGCGCCGGCAACCGGCGTTCTTTGTGTACGCACCCTAGTATAGAAATTATTGAGCGGAGCTAAGCGAAGCTCTTATACTACACTCTTGCTTTTGTTTTACAAATACTCCTCCTGAACGGCTGAAGCGATCTGCACGAAATTTAGCACAGTCGTAGTAACCAACCATATAGGAAGGTATGAATCTGAAATGGTAATAATCAGACCACAGGACTTTTCCCTACGTGAATTTAAACTTTTAGAAATTTAACATGGGCCTTATGGGTTAGTTGGTTGCCATGGCATTATTTTCAAGATAACAATAAAAAGGTTAACAAGAGTCGAAACTTATGTTAGTCAACGAATCGTCTGAAATAGCTGACTACAAACCGTACAGAGGAAAAGGGAAGAACAATTGGATTATTAATAGCATTGAGCATAATTTACTACAAAATGAATAACCAATAATAAGGGTTGCCGGAATCAGGCTGATGCACCATATTGCGTTTGGATACTGTAAATAACTTTTACAGTATTTTATGTGAGCAAGACGTGCCATTAATGTAGACTTTGAATATGTAACTTACTGCAATTCGTAATAAATAGGAAATTTTGCAAATTTTGCAGTCTACAAATAGGAATTCCATTAATGTGAACCAAATATAACACTCATAGTTTCGATACTGCAATTAGACAATTCGTTGACGTGAACCCGACGTATCATTGACTTTGAATACTGCACATAGACATCCCATATAAGTGAAGCAGAAGTAGGCCTAAACGTACCATTGACTTCGGATACTGCAATTAGGCATTTTATTTATGTGAACAAAATAAATGGACCATTAATTTATGATACTGAAAGTAGACTATTCATTTACATGTACCATTGAGTTTGGATACTACAAGTAAACAATCCGTCTACGTGAACCAGACGTACAATTGACTTTAGATTCTGTAAATAGGCATTCCATTTATGCGAACACATTTAATTTAGGAGAACTAGATGAAACATAGAATATGGTTCCTGCAAGTAGACAATTCATTCACTTAATCCTGACTTATGAGTGACTTTGGATACCTACTGCAAGAGTGACTTTGGATACCTACTGCAAATAGGCATTCTATTTTAAAATGCGAACCAAATATATCATTGACATTGAATTAATATGCTGGCTCCGCTCAATATTGCAAGAAGTAGGGATGGTCAAGTCTCGAAATTCCGGGAAATTTTCGGGAAATTTTAAATCTCGTTACACGAGACGAGATTTCTTTTTGGCCGAGATTTTTATCGAGACGAGAATAAAAAAAAAAAAAATTCAAAACGCCTGCAGAAAGTCAATGCAATACCCGCAATACAGGAGCGTGTTGTAGTTGCGTTTCCTATGCGAAGGCGTTCTTATTTAATTAATTCTTTAAATGTAAATATTACTTTAATAACATTTGAGAAGTTTTGTTTAGTGTAAGCAGTGTGAGGAATGTTTTATTACTATAAAAAGTCAAAACAAGTAACTATTTTATAAAAATTAATATTGCTTTTATTTTAGGATAAGTTGAACTCTATCCTAACTGATATCACTATGTTTCCTAATCGTAGGCATTTTTAATAAGTTAGGCGTGATTAATAAAAAAATGTTATGCTGATGTTTTTTAATAAAAGATTGTAAATATTCTTGCCTATTATCATTATTTTTGTATTTAAACAGTCATCTAACAATGTTACAAAATCAGGTAACAATTTTGAACGTGCATTTCCCGTTGCGTATGAGAAGGGAAATCCCGTCTCGATCTCGTCTCGAAATTTTATGAGAAATAAAAAATCTCGTCTCGTCTCGTCTCGAACTAAAAATCCAATCTCGTCCATCCCTAGCAAGAAGACAACTGCATTGTACACCTAGTTTAAACTGTCAAACCATATGTTATAATACCATGTTAATGTCATTAGTATAGGCATAGACAAAAATAATTAAATATAGACTGTCAGCCGTGCTGTGGTTATCATAGGTTCTGGCGCACACCGCTGAACTGTTAGAAAGTCGGTGCCAGTACTGGTTTCTAAAAATTCGACTCTCGGTTCACAGCACCGGTACAAACGTGGTCTGTAACCAAACCATAGGCATACCTTAAAAGTAAAGTGCTAACGTTGTAATTTTTTATATAACATGTTTATAGTGTAAAAGGTTTTATATGACGATATAGCAATCAACTTCTTTTGTTTATGGGTGTGTTTGTGATCAAAACTACAAAAAAAAAATCAGGAGAAGATTATCTTCAAGAAGTATAGGATAAGTTGGCAGTTCAGATTCTAAATTAGCCTAATTCAAAACCAATTCGGTTGTTTTTAGATATTTAAGGGTTCATTTAAAAAGCCCTTTCGTTAAGTGCAGGAACCGTAATGAAAGGGTAGTATTTTTAAACAAATTTAAAGTTAGCTGGATTTTATTTAATTAGTCTGAAACCTTAACAGTCGTGTTTGTTTTGTAAATTTACAGTATATTTTTAATGTCTAAATTATTTCTCCTTTATTCACCATTTAATACCCAAAACTATCAGAGTTCTAAGCCCCTTTCTTTGCGGGTGAAAGAATTAAGTCTTGGGAGCATCCCAAATCAAACTACCACAAAGAAAAGTTATCTAAATTTATTAAATATTATCTCGCTAAATTCTTTGTTTGGATATTATATTAACCCTCCGAGTGTTATTTGTCGCTGCAGCGACACATAACACTGTTTACGGCGAAGGCTCTAAGACTGACAAAATCGGATTGAACTGGATCGAGTTAGGTATCGTTTTATTTTACAGATTCAGAGCTTTCTCCGGAGGTCTGTCTCTAAGCGCTATTCACTTTAGTTCCGAAAATATTGTAGCAGACAGCTGACGTGCGTATTTGTAAACAGCTTGGTTATCCTCGGACCGATGACTGATGTGTTTTATTACGTTTATCATTGTTTTAGTGTTAAAAATCAAAAGTAGTGATATACGTGGTGCATTATAAGAAGATTTAAGTGATTTTGAAGGGCTGGTTGATGATCCTGAAGAAGTAGGTAGTGATATTGATGTAAATTATCAGCCAGATTCCTAGCTATGGTTAGGCTATGCATTCTTAGCTAAACGCTATGTACTGAAATCTGTTTTTTGCCCATAACTTATTTATTTGCAAATCTACTTCCTTATATTATTATATATTTGTAATCCTCATAAAATTTAGAACAAAGTGGCTATTTTCAAATATTTATAGGCCTATAATTTATACAATTTCATTGAGCGCAAACTTATTTTTTTTTTCCAAAATATTTTTTTTTACCTAAAAAAATTTTTTGAAACAAATGTTTCTTATGTTCTATGTATAATATTGAAGCCCATGATTTTCCAAACAAAATGGTATATAGAACAGTAGGCCTATAATTAACATTGTTTTCAAGCTTCTCAGATCCGTTTTAATAAAACCTTGCAAATGAGCAAAAAATGGGCAGACATTAAGGCCAAAACAAGGGACACTCGGAGGGTTAATTAGGCCCTGAAGACTCTCTGTAGGATTTCTTATATTATATTTTTGATTAGTAAATTGCTTTGTTATACCCATGTCTTTCGTCAAATAGTTTAAAATTCAATAAGAGTAGTTTTATCAGATTGGCTAGGATAAAATACTCATTGGTTATACAGAACTGTTTCCAAAAGTTAATCAAAATTGTGAAAACATTTTAATAATGATTTTATATATATGAGTTATATAGCTCCCCCTGAGCGTCTGCAGGATTACCTGAGCATTTCTAGAGCCATGAGCCTTCGATTAAATTAAGTTAATAATCAGTCAAAACAGTGAACAGCTTCGTATCGACCCCTGGATTTTGGCTTGGCTTTTTTTGAGCGCTCGAGGGAAGAAACTCGAGTGTGGCTGATTTTAAGGGTAGGCCTAGCCTGATTTTGTGACTACAAGTTCATTCCCCTCCTCCCCCTAGAATGTTTAGTGAAAAAATAACTAATAATGGTTAAAAACGTACCTTGTCAGACAATCCTTGACATGTTTTATAGTGTCGAAAATAAACTTGCTACATGTTTCGGTGGTTATTAAATTCCATCATCGTCAGGCACACAAAAGGAACCACTTCTTGAGGTGTCGTCAGAGTTGTTACATACATTTAACACAAACACAAAACACGAAACGATTAAATACACGGTAACAGATAGGCCTATCAACTTATGCACGTACATTGCCGCGGGCAGGACTGGAAGTAGACAGAACCAGGTTATTGAGGAAAGACGTGGACTCTGGATTGTCGTCTGCGTTATAACAGCTGATATAGGACTATTGTAGTGACGGAGTAGAGTGTTGAAAATATAATGGGATTCATAATTGAGTTTTTCATTCAAAATTTGTGTGTTGTCCCTGGCAAGTTTATTTTCGACACTATAAAACATGTCAAGGATTGTCTGACAAGGTACGTTTTTAACCATTATTAGTCATATTACGCAATCCTGGGGCTATAAAAATGAATTATAATTGAAAAAATAAACTGTAATGTTTCAAAACAATAATGTAAAAACCCTAACTACATATAACGAACAGAAATAGTTGAATAGACAATGCATTTCAACACATTAGAGACCAAAGAAACACAATTTATAAAACTGTCTTGGCATTTTTCTTGGATAGTGAGGTTATAAAACATAATTTTAGAAGTATCTATTAAGTACGGTTGATTTGCCCGGGTTAATCGAGGTCCTACTGTATTACTTTTCCAAATCTTTTCCGAAGGTTTTGGCGGATTACTAAGCTTGGCGGATTACTAAGCGTGCCGGATCATAGGAAGTTTTCTGTACATGACAGGCTTACATGAGTATTTTTACATACTAAGTAAACAATCTTGAGTAAACAACAAAGAAATGTCAATTATCCAACAATTTAAACTGAAAGTTAAAAAAAATTCTTAAAACGTCTAATCCTAATTCTTAAGTCTAATTAAGACAAAGCACAGATAATATAACGGGTTATATTATCTGTGGACAAAGTCAGAAAGATGTGCGCACTGTCATCGGTTGACTGTCGAGTTAGTAAGGTTCTACAGTACTGTACATTTCCTTTTTTAGAAGGAAACCCATAATATTAGAGATATTAAACTTAAAAATAATCAATGAAACTAATTCTTGTGCTTTATTTATAGTACCTGCACAAATAGCAGCAATTATTCCTCCGGTCTCCTCTTGTTTTGAGAGCACTGATCCAACTTCAGTAGACTTAAAAACAGAGAACATTCATTTCAATGTGGTCCAACTCTAGTTAAGTACCTATTGAGACTGACAAAATGCCAAAACTTAACCCTAGAGTAGTGTCTTGATTTTTATCTCACATTTAGAGCCTTAACAAATTTATGTGTTATCGCTATGTGTAATTGATTTATTGCCATTTATACATGATTTGTAGTTGTTTGAGCAAAGTGAAACTCACCCAGCAAAATAAATTTGCTTTAATATCCTTATTGAAATTTTGTAAACAGGCTTCAATGTATTGTTCAATATAGGACCGATTTAGTCGTCATTTATTACACAAAGTAATAATTAAATTAATATCAATAGCAATTTTATGTATAGAATAGAATAGAATAGATTTATTGGTCATTCAGTAATTACACTATAATTACAATAGACTTCGTCAAGTTTAAACAATAAGTAGTCATAATACACAAGAGTCATAAATAATAATCTCTACCTATACAAACGTTACCGTGCTTATATTATAAATGTATAAATTAAAAATGAATATTGTATGCATCAATCACTGTGTGCGTAGTAGGGAGAGACGTGTTAGTGGCAAGGCAGGCCCCGAGCGTCGGCGGGTCTCAAATTTTGCATCCTCTTCTACCTAATTTATTTCCAAAACTATTCATCATTAATTTTTCCAAAAAATATATGTTATGATTCAACTCAAGCTCTCAAACTTTGCCGCTGACGAAACTTTCCTGACCAAAAAATAAAAAAAAAATTCTAGGTCGCTTACTTTTTCATGTTCTAATTCTTAATTTTATAATTTCTTTGGGTTTTGGCGGCTGTTAAACTTACAATAAAATTATTTGTTGTATTCCAACCTTACTGTCAGTGAGATGCACTAATTTATAGTAGCTGTGTCAAATTTGGTAATTTTAAGTCTTCTCCAAGTGTGTCTTATCATCATACATTTGGAAAAGGTGATCTACTGCTATATGCAGCAGTTGCCGTCACTTGCCCGTATAAGTAGTGGGGGATTGGCTTCACTGCCCGCAATGCTTGCTGGATATATGTAGCCCCTCTATTTCTATTCTGTGCTCTCTGCTCACACAGAAATCACTTTTAAAACAACTTTTTTTATCAGGGGGCCCAAAACGGATATATATCCACCCAAAACTCAAACTGGAAAATTTTTACATAGACAAATCTTTTATCATATTAACTTGTAGGGAGTGACAGTAAAAGTTATTTCAAAAATTTTGAGATATTTACCTAAATAAACTTAATACTTCATGTTTTTTTCCATTCTCAAAGTTAACGTAAACACAAAGCCTTTGAAAAAGCTTAATTCAATTCTCAAAGTAAACTAAATTGATGTCCCAAGTTGCAACATCAAACCCCCTTATGGTCACCCCTGGGAGACACCAGTGTGGCCCCTAGCGGGGGGAAAAGGAACTTGAAAATATTACGTCATCGGACTCACAGACCGAAGACACCACTATAGAGTTAACAGTAATACGGAAACCCTGCCTATACTGACACTAAGAACCGAAACTCCCGGTCTATGAGACCCCATTTGAAAATTATGGGCCCCGCTTAGAAGCACACAAACCGAAACCCTGGGCCTGTGAGACTCCGCTTTAAAAAAACACTAACGCTGGGCTTCTGAGACGAGCATGTTATAAACAGACAACCTGTCAAGTATGTAAATTGGAAATTTATTTTTTTTTTTTGGGGTAATTCTGTGAAAGTTCAAAATATTGTTTTAAAAATACATTTTTTTTAACAGTGGCTAAGTTTAGTGGTCTTAACAAGTTAAAATTCATTAAAACTCACTGTGGCAAACTTCTTATACCCCATACCGCCTGGGAGCACGACAGCATCGTAGGGGCCTTTCTTGACAGCCTCAGCCAGACTTGTGTCCGGCACGATGACCACATCCCGGCTACACTTCACTGGGTTCGAACCTTCAACTCCAGCCACAACCACCTTGACCTGGACCATCCAATTTTGTCATACCATCTCATCATAATATTTAGCCTAGGCCTACTTAAAAATTTATTTACCTGGACACAAAAACTAAACGGTAAAAAGAAAGAACTATGTGTTGTTTGGTTGAAGCCTAAAAAGAGCAATTTTTTTTAAACATTATTGCCACCAGGACTGATGTAGAATGATATGATAGGTTACGTACCTTTTTTATTCCGTCGTCAGTCCTAAAATAGTCAAAGGGTGACTAGTTTCGGGTCAGAAATGACCCATTTTCATCAAATTGATTGGTCCAAAATCTGACAGAAGTCTTCGTTATGAGGTACAAACACATGTCGACACATAAAGTTCACACATTTAAGACACAAAGCACATTAAATGAAAGTAGCCGGCTACATTTTATAAGAGACACACTGACGCAGGTAGCACGGCGGACACGACGGAACTAAAGTTCCGTTCTTAGTTAATATATATTATCCATAAACAAGTAAAATACAACAATTTTCATTTCCTCCATATGAATAACATGGGAATTTTAAATTACATTTTTTTAAATTTTTTCTGTGACCGTTAGGCATACAACAGCGCTTAAATATACTAAATTATTTATTTTTTTAAGCTCTACAAACTGGTTTTGAAAATAAATTGCAAAAATATTATTTATAGGGTCAAAAATGGGAAAATCCGATTATGCTGGATCTCAAACTCGTACACCCCGTACACTTTGATTTTAACGGAATCTAATCTACTTAATGTGGGCAAGTGATCAGTGAACCGGGTGATTATATAAAAAATTAAAAAGAGCAGGAGATGTAGGGCCTGGAATTGTACCCCCTGCCAACATCAAATTATTTATGTACAGTGTGGAATTGTACCACCCTCTTGGACAGGTAGTGTACGGGCTGGGAATTGTACGCCCCCCCCCCCCCCCCATAAGCAACATCTTCAAACGTCTTTCAATAAACTTAAGTGGTAGGCCTGTTATTAAAATGAAATCGTAGTGAATGCCTTCTAAAAAGTGACATATGTTGGATCGATTTTTAAGACTACTAGTGTACCTGTTGCTCGGATTCGAGCAATTGCGAAGTATTACAGGAGTTATTTTAAAACTAATAACAGTTAATTAATAATTTCTGATGACTAAAAAGAGTCGACTCAAAGATTATGGAAATACTTAGATGTACATAACAGTTCGATATAATCAACATTTCTTACAAAAATATCTTATAATTTTTCAAAAGCTGATCTTGATTTTAGTGTTTTCTAAAAATTTTTCCCACTCATAACAGCATTAGGTTGTCCATAATAACGATTATAAATTCTAAAATAAACATTATTTCTATTTCTTCTACTTGGTGGTGTTCTATGAGTTACCTATGTTTCCATAGTTTGCAAATACGCCTCTTTCAATGAATTCTCAAGAAATGCAGCACAGTGCTAATTCAGTTTTCTTTTTAGTGTATCAAATTGTCCAGGCTTTCTCGCTTCTTTCCATTGTAATATTTACGACCAACACAAATTCAAATAGTAAATATTTCATTTCAACCAAGTCAGTAAATGTTTGTAACACACGTTTCCTTAAACTGCAAACTAAAATATTTTAACAGCAACTAAATTATCCAGTTGATAATAATGTACCCGGTAAACAAATATATTCTTCATTGGATAACATGGGAACTTAAAAGCCACTGCGACAAAGCCCAAGGGACTTTTTCAAAAATATTTATAATTTTGAAAAATACAATCATGTAGCGTATTAATAATAGGCCTATATAGATAATCACTTTTAAACATTCATTTCATCACACCGAATGTAACCAACACTACATGATAATTCAGTAAAATACCATGTACGGTAAGGTAAATAAATTCAACTATAGGCCTATTATTGCACTTACGATTAATTAAATCCATTATGTAAGATAAACGTTTTTAATCTCACTTGGTCGGGATTTGCTTTCAAAACGTGATCGAAAATGTTTGCGGTAGGTATTTGTAAAAAACTATTTGTTTATAAACATATCAGTGACAGCTAGAAAAAATAATCTTGATCCTAACAGCTGTTCGTTATTTCATATGTGATTAAGTTAGGCCTATGTGATAACAAAATTGGACAAAACTTGACAAAAATCGCACCAAACTGCATTTTTGAACGTCCGTAGCCTAATTTTATTTAAAAAAGTAGTGAGGCCATATTTTAATGGCTAAAGACACTCTCGCCAATCCAGTGAATACATTAAAATGACTTGACTCTTGATAGGTACTCTCGTTTTCCTGGAGAAGATAGAGTAAAATGCCATCTTGAGTGTTACAGACGGACAGAACGACAGACAGACAGAAATAGAGATAAGACTCGTTCTGCTTCTCTAATTTATAAAACGTAAAAATAACCTAAAAATATATAACTTAATCCTGAGCAATATTCAGACAAAACTATAGGCCTAGGCCTAATTTTATTTACATAGATATCGTTTGGTTTGATGAGGTAAGGTTAACCTAACCTAACTAACCAAACGATATAGTTACTGTTGTGTATTGTAAGTTTATATTGAAATAAATAGTTAAATAAATGTAAGTTGAAAATGAGCTTTATTTTGTCACTGGTTTATTTACATTAATTGAATCACATTTTTGAAAATAACATAGGCCTATGATTAAATTATTAAATGCATAGCATTTGAAACATAGAGATACAACAGTTTCTTCCCCACTAAATTTGATTCAAAAGTCCAGTCTTTTCCGTTGCTTTCTCGTTCTGGCTGATTTGCGAGGAACATCTGTTGAAGCATTGTCATCTGTTTGAGGATTATTAAGTTATGTTCACTGGGTTGAAGCCTGATTTCTGCATTTTCAAGTTGATCATTGTTATCTTCTCTGCGTTGAAGCCTGATTTCTATATTTTCCAGATCATTGTCCTTGAATGTCACGTTCTGTTGTTGCGAACTGGTATTTTCTTTAGGAGATGAGCTGGAGTGTGTTTTGTCTGCTGTTTCTGGCACTGATGTTCTCTTCAACTGATCGATGTGTCTCTTGCCAAAGTAACCTTTGTCCAGTTTGACTTTGTAGTGCAGAGCTCCAAGTTGAAAAATAACTTTTCCGAACTTCCAGCCGTCTAAGGAACGTACTAATATTCTCTCCCCCACTTTAAATGAACAGCTTACTTGTTGAAAGCCTGGATGTAATGATGTGTTTTTCTTAGGAGGTTTGAGAGCATCTAGTTTTGTTCTGATCTTTCGATTCAAATACAGTTCAGCCGGTGATTGTCCGCATTGTAGAGGTACAGCTCGGTAGCAAAACAGTGTATTGAATTTGTGATTTAATATTCTTTAGAGGATCTTCAGCACAATTATTCAAAGATGTCTTTAACGTTTGCACATAGCGTTCCGCTAACCCATTGGTTTCTGGGTGTCCTGAGGCGATAAATTTTTTAAATATGCCTAGCTTTGTCGGCAAAAATCTGTAAATTCTTGACTAGTAAAAATTGTGGCATTATCAGAAACTAGTAGGCCTACAGCAGGATATCCATGTGTAGAGAATATATCATTTAGAAATTCTATTGTCATATCCGTGGATGGTGCGTTTTTGGTTATTCGAACTTCAAGCCATTTAGATTTAGCATCAATCACTACTAGGAAATGGTGTCCATTAAATGGTCCTGCAATAGTCCATGTGAACTCTTTCAAAGTTTTCCTTAGGGATTTCCCAAGGGTGAAAAACTTTTGTTGGTTGTTTTGACTGCAAAGCGCAAGCTGCACATGATCGAACTTTATTTTCAATGTCTTTGTCGATTCCGGGCCAATAACAGTGGAGTCTTGAGAGTCGTTTCATTCTTACCATTCCTATGTGTGTTGCATGAAGCTCTTCTAAAACATGAAGCCTCATCCCATCCTCGTTGCCATTTCTGTTGTGTTTTGTAAGTTTATATAGGTATTGAAAAAAATAGTTAAATAAATGTAAGTTGAAAACGAGCCTTATTTTGTCACTGGTTTAACTTATTTACATTAATTGAATCACGGTATTTGAAAATAACATATGATTAAAAATGCATAGCATTTGAAACATAGAGATACAACAGTTACCTATCCAATGAAACAATTAAATAGGCTAATCGATATTTTCATTTGGTTGTTTGTGCCAACAGATAGCCTACGAAAGTCTACCCCGATACTTGGCTAAAAACATCAGTAGTTTAACCTAACATCTTAACTTACATCGATGTAAAAAACATAGAACTTCAGAAACAGCATCGACTAAGTTTATCGATGCTCGACCCTAAGTTAGTGGAGCGTAAACTTCCCATCTAGGCCCTAACCAATAATTTTCAAAGTCGGATATCAAAGTTTCACCCCACAGTGCAGTGTGCATCACACTGCTCCTTGGCAAATGATGAGGCCGTTGTGAAAACTAACTCAAATCTTTAAGAATCAATCAATCGAGCATCTAGAAGTTAAGTTAGGCCTACTTGGGTAATGACTAAGTTTAGGATATTGTCATTACTAGGCTAGAAGCAAACAAACTTTCTTACCCCAGCACGACGAAGTACATCTGCTGTTATGGTAAATTCCATCTCCTCAGTTCCTTCTACAATTAATACAAGAGCAGATTTTGCCATTCTAGGTGCAGTTGAGAAATTATTTGATGTTGGAACACAACTGATACTACTCTGACTCTTACTACAAGGTCTAAAGATAAGCCGGCTTGATAGTAAAATTGAACTGAAACCTGAAACAGAACTGATATTAAGGAGTTTGACTAGTTTGAGTTTGTTGAAGTTAAAAAATCTCCTTATCAAGGTCATGATCGTTCAGGTCTTTTACTTGGCTTCGAACTTTGAACAATACAGCTGCAACCAACACAACCTCTAATAAAAACTCTTAAGCTCCCAAAGGCATTGGTTTTAAACACGGCCACCTTTAACTTCAGGCCACGGCCTTCGAAGGGGCAACATCGCAAGTAAGTAGGGTTGTATCAGCTGTTTTGTTTGTTGTCAACTAGAGCTAATGCTATTTGTGTTTTTTAGCAGAGCGAAGCTAAGCTCTTTAGGTCCTTTGGGATCTACTTCAATGCAATTACTTGCAATGCTTTGCTTGCAATGCTTTACAGCATTTAATCTCAATGATGGCTGAACATATTTTAGCCAAACGTACCAAGATTGTTTGTGCGTGTTCTTAAATTTACACAAACGGTTACCATTCAGTTAATGGTACAACTAATATGAATAACAGAAGGCTCTAACACCCCTCCTCTCCAGGAGTCATATAGAAATGATTGTAGGACATCCTAGATGGTACTCCTTCAAGAAGTGTTGTAAACTCAGTGCTGTAAATCACTCTAATTCTAGAAATGTTGGGATTTTAAGTACGAGAGAACCAAAAATGAAACGGTAACTCAATACAACAAGATTGGGTTCAATGTCGTCAAGTTTGCAAGGGCCTGGTCTCGTTCCCCATATTCCAGCTATCCAAAATTAAGTGTGTCCTGTGTGTCTTTCGATAAACAGATGTTCTAAGACTGTTCAAATGCTTTTTACGCAAATGTCCAAAAAGGGGAGTTTGTTTTGTGATTCCACCTCCATGGTTAGTTTTATGGAAGATGAAGTGCTATTAAGGTGCTCTAAAAACTCATTCAATTTATCATCTCCATGAGGGAAAACCACGAAAGTGTAATTGACATACCTCCACCATATCTTCGGTTTTAGTCGAGCTGAAGCCAAAACTTTTTGCTCAAACTCCTCCATAAAGATGTTGGGGAAGATAGGTGACTATGGTGACCCCATGGAGTGGCTCTGTAGTTCCCCATGTTAACCTTATGAGTATTCATATTTAAAGGGAATTAAAGAATTTAGTCAGCTGTTACAACTAAAAAAGTTGGTTCTATGATATGCAAAAGCATTAAAATTAAAGTTATAAGATTTACCAACAGGGTGCAGCACTATATTTTTTTGCATTTATGAAAACAGCTGTACAGCTGTGTGTATGAAACTGTGATACGCAATGGGAACTAACTGTCAAAGTAGGATTGTTAACAGTTTATGTTTTTAATTTCATGAATAACTTGTGATAATTTGGGAATTTTTGATAATTTATTTTTCTCTATTGTTTAGGTGAAGTGGTAGCACATTATGGCTATGGTAGATGTGTACTATTATAAAATACTGTAAATTCAAAGAAGCAAATTCTATCAAACTGTGTCCTCCCTCATTGCAAACGCAAAGCTTTAGTATAACTGACTATTAGTGTGTTGTTCGTCAATTTTAAGACTAAACCTGATTTTAATTTGACAATATTGTCTCTGTGCTAACTACAATAATTAAGATGGAGCGATAACACCGCTATATCTCAGCTATATCGCTATGTTATCTCTGACCGGAGTCAAACGCATCAAAGTCGTTCGCGCCAAACTATATTTTGTAAAACTATTATTTAACGTTCTCGCATGTAAACCATAAACCTTTCATATAGACTAAAGCAGAATGGTCTGGAGTTTGTGCCCCCTGATCTTCAGTCTGTGTACCGTCCCACTAGTTGACTCCCTGAAGTACCCTTTCCCTCGCTACCCAAAAGCCCGGGATAACCTCACGGCGGTGGTTCTGGTGGCTGATGGGTCCGAGGAACTGGAAGCGGTTTCTGTCGTAGAGCTTCTTCGGAGGGCTGGGGTGAGTTCTTCCGTAATCAAATATCAGGACTATAAGAAATGGGTCAAGGGCAATATGACTGGTCCGATCAGCTGATCTGTGAAATGATTGAAGTATCGCAGTTGTGGGTGATTGACCTTAGACGATTATTTATTGTTATGGACATAATCGGTTTAAAAATACCCAATGTATGAAAGTGAATGAAAGGGCTCAAGTTCTGAAAGTATTTTAATAAGAAAGAATAATTGATAAGGTAAATAATAAAAATGTTTTTTATAAAGTAGTAGATTGATAGTGTTCGAATAGGAAAACTAACGAAACTTTTTTACCTGGTGAGATGGGTCGAGCCCCTCCATAGCCTACACAAATGTCAGGACTAGTACCGCTCTAAGAGATGGGTTAAGGGCAATATGACTGGCCCGATCAGCTGATATTTTAATTGACTGAACAGTGAATACATATTGCAAAATGAATCGGTTGTGTGTAATTGACCTTGAAAGTATATATTTGTGTAAACAGGTTTGAAGGGTCTTGAAATGGTTTGAGTGAGACTGGATTAGTTAGTTAGTTAACTAATAACGGATTCTATAAGACATTTATTTGGTGAAAAGTGTCACACACAATAAAATCCATCGTTACTCATCATGTTACCTGTGAATTCACTCATGAACCTCGATGTTATTAGCTAATGGTTTACCTGAACTCAACACTTAAACCCAATTCATAAGTATTAATAAAGACGTGTCTGAGGGCTGAACAATGTGTTGCATTTTGTAAAAATGTTACAAGAAGAAAAGTAAAAAAAAAGAAAAGCTAGATAAGGTATTTTTTTTTTATAGCCCGCAATTTCTTATTCCTAAAACTTATTAGATTCTCAAAATATTTTCATGATTTACGGGATGAAGTTATTAGATTGGAATGAAAAATGTATCGCCTATTGCCCAGAACAGTAACACGTATTATTTATTTCTGGTATGTCACAGAGTATAACATTTAAATATAAATAGTTAGTTATCTAGTTAGTTATAAGTTAGTTTTTAAATGATTTGTATTCTTAACTTCTGCTATTGTAAATAGCTTCCCTGTCCAGTTCGGGGTATATCCTTTACTAAACACATGTTTATACTTGGAAATTCTTACGCTATCACCCACCTTATATCTTGGCTTTTTAACTTGCACTTTAAAAGTCAACCGCTCATGCACATATTTACTGTTCTTAACACTTGGTTAGGCTTCATTCCTATAGATCTATGCACCTTATTATTATATTTTCCAATTAACTTTGGAAGTAAACCCAACAATTTATAACTCCCCTGAGAACTAAATTCTCTATACAGGGTGAATAAAAAGTCAAGACCCCCCCCCTCTAATATTTTTCCTAGTAAATATACAGAGATATCCTTTTGGTAGTCGAGCAATCTTAGCAGGAAGTTTCATTTTATCATTTTGAAATTTTTGAGGGTCCCCCAAAAGGGGGGATTTGGGGGGCAACTCAAATATTTTAAATGTAAACCCCTTCAAGTGACACCTCATTTTGAAGTGTTTACAAAAACTTAAAGAATGGTGAAAACTAGAGGTCGCTATCTCTTCTCTATCCAAAATGGTAGCCCGTCAAATGTTGTGGAAAATCAATGGTAAAATTGTTAATATTGGCTGCCATTTTGGATAGAGGAGAGATAGCGACCTCTAGTTTTCTCCATTCTTTAAGTTTTTGTAATTACTTCAAAATGAGGTGTCACTTGAAGGGGGTTTACATTTAAAATATTTGAGTTGCCCCCCAAATCCCCCCTTTTGGGGGGACCCTCAAAAATTTCAAAATGATAAAATGAAACTTCCTGCTAAGATTGCTCGACTACCAAAAGGATATCTCTGTATATTTACTAGGAAAAATATTAGAGGGGGGGGGGTCTTGACTTTTTATTCACCCTGTATAACCATTTCTTTAAAGTTCTCTGAAACCTCTCCACAATTAGTTGTAGAAAAAGTGTGATAGTGATTAATATTTAATTTTTTCATTAGTTTGCTAAAATATTGATTACAAAATTATTTTCCATTGTCAGATTGAATGTTTTTAACCCCCTTTGGTAGAATGGTTTTAATGGCTTCTGTAACCACCAACCCTGTCTTATTCTTTAGTGGAGCAGCATAAACTTTTTTAGAAAATGTATCTATTAAAGTTAAAATATATTTATTGCCAGATTTTTAACCATTTTGCCATATCTCAAATAGTTTTCGAGATAAGTATTTTAAAACAATATTATGGACTTTAAAAATGTCAAGGTGTGCAAAAATATCAAAAAGTCTGGACTTTGAAAATTTTCGTGATAACTGTTATTTGTACCCATATAAAATAATGTTAAATTTTTGGGAATTTTTGATTTTTTATGTTGTAATATTGTTTGTAATCAAAAGTTGACACCCGCTATGTGTGCCAAAATTTCAACCGTTTTGCCATATCTCAAGCCGTTTTCGAGATATAAGCATTTTAAAACAATAGAATTGTGCTATTGTCACCGTTGCCTAGCAACTATTTATTTTTATTTTTGATGATTCCTCAAATTATTTCTTCACACAACCTTAAATTCGTAGTTGTGTTGACTATCAGTGTGCATTATTATAGTGGTGAATAGTGGTAATAGGATATAGTGTGGTGAAAAATAGCGTTCGTACCGCGGACCGGAATGGTTTTGCAGGCTCTCGATCGATTTAAGTTCTCGACTTCGTCTCGAACTTAAAAAACTATCTCTAGCCAACAAAACCCCTAGGTACGAAATATACTATTTTCTATGGAGGACTACACATTCTATATAACAACTATATTAGCCTTGTGAGGTCTGTAATTTTTGGTATCGATTACTAGAAAGTTTAACTACAACTAGAGAACCTGGCGCACGAAATCGTGCGCAATTTAGACAGAGGAGAAGAAGGATTTGTATTAATTTTTTTTATTTGGTGTTTTCTCGTTTCTTGGTTTTGTTGCTAAAGCTGGTGATGGTAAAAGGCCTAATTGAGTTCGCAGTTTACCTGCCGTTTTTTGCAGTTTGTTTTGTGAAAGTCAGTAAAAGATTCTCTTTTGATTAATTGATGATAACCTAAATAATAAACCAAACCCCCCTCGTTCCCACCACCACCTCTGGCTGAAGTCTGGGACTTATTTTCCGTGAAAACTCTTCTCTGCATACTCAAATGTTTACTTTAAAATCTTTCAATCCTAACATCCTTACCCTAGAACTTGCATCCGTAAAGCATTGCTAGCTTAACACCCTTTGTACAGCGTCCATCAAATGCTTCCCATTCATGCTTCTATTTTCTCTGGCATGACCTGATAATTTTATGAAGACTCCTTTCATTTTTTTGTACATTTCCTCCACATGTTTTTAAAATTGATTTCTTTACCTTCCTTAATCAAGCCTTACGACAAATCAAGATTCCTGTTTAACACAATAATGAATTGTGTTTTCCAGAATCTTTGGGACCCACCCTTCCTAACTTCAGATATAATCAAATATTCTTTTTGGAGGTGAAAGACATGTTTAAAACTAATATCAATAACTTCAGATCATTATTCTTGTACACTTATCATAAATACAGAAGAATGTATATGCCATCTCTTACAATAGATAAAATTACATAAAATATATTGTTCCTTGGATATTGATATTCTCCACTCATTAAATATAATCATTTTATTTTTAGTTTCAGTAAAACAAGAGATCTTAAAAATCACAAAAATTACGTGTTCATTACGTGTAAATTCACTGAACCCTATAATAACGTTAATAACGTGTTTTGCAGTGAAACACCAATTAATTGTAAAAAATAACAGTGTACATTTTTATCTCATCAAAATCTTTGTCATGTTTCCATTAATTTCAATTTGAGTATAACCAGCTGTTTCAAATATTAGTGTAAATTTCAAAGTATTCATCTGTTCAAATGTAAACAAACATTTTCTCCATAAGGATAACATGGTAACTTTGAAGGCCACTGGGGCAGAGCCCTGATGGAATTTCAAAGATTTTTTGATAGATGGCAAATCTACGTGCTACACCCTCTCCAACGACACCTCAAACTTGGTAGCAGCTTCAAAACAATTATGACAAAAATATGCCTAGCGTATTAAATATATAGATTAGATACGCAATTTACAGAAGTTTTATAGATCAGGACGACAGTCGCCGGTGTAGCTGGAGCGGATCCGGTTACATGCAAGTACGGCATGGTGCTGACTCCTGACTGTAGTCTCGCCGAGGCTCTCACCAGAGGTCTCTACGACGCCGTCGTCATCCCTGGGGGCGAGGAAGCGGCTAACTACATGTCTCAGGTACGATAGAGAGTCTAGACTAGAGCACATATAGAGTCATTACCTTAAGTTCAAGTACTGAGACTTATCGTCTAAGCTCTAAAGAAGGTCCACGGAGTAGAGGAGTAGAGTATGATTTAGGGACGACTCCTCAGGGTAAGTACTGATCCTTGAAACTATTCATATTTATTTTTATTTATTTACTTCGAATATCTACCAAATCCTAAGAGGACATCTGAAGCGCGAGGTTTTCATATTCGTTTTGTGTTGGCAACGTTTGAGTACACTGATCTGGACCAATAAATAGTATTTTCTATTTCCCAAAATGTACTTAATATTTTACAATACCATTTGTATGTTTACTTACGGTATCAGAATCAATTATGACGTGAACTATCAAATTGTTTGGACTGCAGAATGTTTTGATTTAAATTACTTATTATGATTTTGTTTGTTTTTCAGTCTGAAGAAGTTGGTCAACTACTTTTGAATCACGAAAAAGAAGAATGCTATTTTGGAGCTCTGTCTGCGGGTATCTAAATGTCACTCACACGTAAACTTATGATATATTTTCATCTACTCTAAATTGTTAGTGGAAAAAATAGGATGCTATTTTAGAGCTCTGTCTGCGTGTATTTAAATGTCACTTACACGTAAACTTATTATTATTTTTATCTACTCTAAATTATTAGTGGAAAAAGGAAAATGCTATTTTAGAGCTCTACCTGCGGGTATTTAAATGTCACTCACACGTAAACTTATGATTTATTTTCACCTACTTTGCCAGTCAATAATTATTAAAACAACACTTATTGTTGTTCGTTACGATATTGTTTTTGTTAAGATTTGCAAGTTGATGTGCTTATATAGACTAAATAATGAACTGTTACAGGACCACTAGTGTTGAATGCTCACAACATCAAATACCTGTGTAGACTGACCTCAGCCCCGGAGTACATGGAGAAGCTACATACACACTACTCATACTATAGCCATGAAGACACTATTGTTGACGGTAGGCAAGGAAACCCATATCCTACAGCGTCATTAAGTTAGTATCCTTCATCTGATTGTACGACAAGATGACTATTTTCAATTATGTCTACTGGTTTTTAAATTAAAGTTGAATAAGGGGAGATATGTATACGCACAGTAGGATTATAATTGTAATCTTAGCATTATTAGAAACTAAAGTTCCTTTTTTGTTTAGTTTGATTGCTATTATAAAATATACAGGTTGATCCAAAAAAGGCTCTCATCTAAACTGCTGCTTTAACTTAACTTCTATTTTAAAGGACATCACTCCACAACAATGTTCAGGAAAGGTTGAAAACATGCAAAGACGAATGGAATACGTAATAAACAATGGTGGAAAACATGTAGAGCACATAGTTTGAAGATAGAGTAAGTTTGTACAGCTACATAATAATTAATTGCCGTGAATTGTAGAGTAGCTTTTTGGGCCACTTTGTATATTGTCATAGTACTCTATTTCTTTGTAGGATTTTGTAATTTTTTTATTTATATACGTTTATATTCTATGTTGGGAAGGTGACAGTTTGATATTCAAAAATAACGTATTTTAGAAGTTCTGAATTGTTGTGTCTTGATTCAGTTTCTGGAAGGTTCTGACATTTCTATCAAAGAAGAATAATTTCTAATTTGCTCTTGTTATTCTTGTTCCAGTGTCAGCGCGAGTAGTGACGGGTCGCTACCCTGGGAGAGCCTTCGAGTTCGTCTTATCTCTTATCAACCACGTGGCTGACCTTGAGACAGCCAACAAAGTCTCCTATGACATCCTCCCCTACACTATGGTCTAGACCGTCAACTATCAGACACATAGCTAGCTAGCCTTGAGACAGACAACAAATACTCCTATGACATCCTCCCCTACACTATGGTCTAGACCGTCAACTATCAGACACATAGCTAGCTAGCCTTGAGACAGACAACAAATACTCCTATGACATCCTCCCCTACACTATGGTCTAGACCGTCAACTATCAGACACATAGCTAGCTAGCCTTGAGACAGACAACAAATACTCCTATGACATCCTCCCCTACACTATGGTCTAGACCGTCAACTATCAGACACATAGCTAGCTAGCCTTGAGACAGACAACAAATACTCCTATGACATCCTCCCCTACACTATGGTCTAGACCGTCAACTATCAGACACATAGCTAGCTAGCCTTGAGACAGACAACAAATACTCATATGACATCCTCCCCTACACTATGGTCTAGACCGTCAACTATCAGACACATAGCTAGCTAGCCTTGAGACAGACAACAAATACTCCTATGACATCCTCCCCTACACTATGGTCTAGACCGTCAACTATCAGACACATAGCTAGCTAGCCTTGAGACAGACAACAAATACTCCTATGACATCCTCCCCTACACTATGGTCTAGACCGTCAACTATCAGACACATAGCTAGCTAGCCTTGAGACAGACAACAAATACTCCTATGACATCCTCCCCTACACTATGGTCTAGACCGTCAACTATCAGACACATAGCTAGCTAGCCTTGAGACAGACAACAAATACTCCTATGACATCCTCCCCTACACTATGGTCTAGACCGTCAACTATCAGACACATAGCTAGCTAGCCTTGAGACAGACAGCAACTACTCCTATGACATCCTCCCCTACACTATGGTCTAGACCGTCAACTATCAGACACATAGCTAGCTAGCCTTGAGACAGACAACAAATACTCCTATGACATCCTCCCCTACACTATGGTCTAGACCGTCAACTATCAGACACATAGCTAGCTAGCCTTGAGACAGACAACAAATACTCCTATGACATCCTCCCCTACACTATGGTCTAGACCGTCAACTATCAGACACATAGCTAGCTAGCCTTGAGACAGACAACAAATACTCATATGACATCCTCCCCTACACTATGGTCTAGACCGTCAACTATCAGACACATAGCTAACTAGCCTTGAGACAGACAACAAATACTCATATGACATCCTCCCCTACACTATGGTCTAGACCGTCAACTATCAGACACATAGCTAGCTAGCCTTGAGACAGACAACAAATACTCCTATGACATCCTCCCCTACACTATGGTCTAGACCGTCAACTATCATACACATAGCTAGCTAGCCTTGAGACTGACAACAAATACTCCTATGACATCCTCCCCTACACTATGGTCTAGACCGTCAACTATCAGACACATAGCTAGCTAGCCTTGAGACAGACAACAAATACTCCTGTGACATCCTCCCCTACACTATGGTCTAGACCGTCAACTATCAGACACATAGCTGGCTAGCCTTGAGACAGACAACAAATACTCCTATGACATCCTCCCCTACACTATGGTCTAGACCGTCAACTATCAGACACATAGCTAGCTAGCCTTGAGACAGACAACAAATACTCCTGTGACATCCTCCCCTACACTATGGTCTAGACCGTCAACTATCAGACACATAGCTAGCTAGCCTTGAGACAGACAACAAATACTCCTATGACATCCTCCCCTACACTATGGTCTAGACCGTCAACTATCAGACACATAGCTAGCTAGCCTTGAGACAGACAACAAATACTCCTGTGACATCCTCCCCTACACTATGGTCTAGACCGTCAACTATCAGACACATAGCTGGCTAGCCTTGAGACAGACAACAAATACTCCTATGACATCCTCCCCTACACTATGGTCTAGACCGTCAACTACCAGACACATAGCTAGCTAGCCTTGAGACAGACAACAAATACTCCTATGACATCCTCCCCTACACTATGGTCTAGACCGTCAACTATCAGACACATAGCTGGCTAGTCTTGAGACAGACAACAAATACTCCTATGACATCCTCCCCTACACTATGGTCTAGACCGTCAACTATCAGACACATAGCTGGCTAGTCTTGAGACAGACAACAAATACTCCTATGACATCCTCCCCTACACTATGGTCTAGACCGTCAACTATCAGACACATAGCTGGCTAGCCTTGAGACAGACAACAAATACTCCTATGACATCCTCCCCTACACTATGGTCTAGCTAGACCGTCAACTATCAGACACATAGCTAGCTAGCCTTGAGACAGACAACAAATACTCCTATGACATCCTCCCCTACACTATGGTCTAGACCGTCAACTATCAGACACATAGCTAGCTAGCCTTGAGACAGACAACAAATACTCCTATGACATCCTCCCCTACACTATGGTCTAGACCGTCAACTATCAGACACATAGCTGGCTAGCCTTGAGACAGACAACAAATACTCCTATGACATCCTCCCCTACACTATTGTCTAGACCGTCAACTATCAGACACATAGCTAGCTAGCCTTGAGACAGACAACAAATACTCCTGTGACATCCTCCCCTACACTATGGTCTAGACCGTCAACTATCAGACACATAGCTAGCTAGCCTTGAGACAGACAACAAATACTCCTATGACATCCTCCCCTACACTATGGTCTAGACCGTCAACTATCAGACACATAGCTAGCTAGCCTTGAGACAGACAACAAATACTCCTATGACATCCTCCCCTACACTATGGTCTAGCTAGACCGTCAACTATCAGACACATAGCTAGCTAGCCTTGAGACAGACAACAAATACTCCTATGACATCCTCCCCTACACTATGGTCTAGACCGTCAACTATCAGACACATAGCTAGCTAGCCTTGAGACAGACAACAAATACTCCTATGACATCCTCCCCTACACTATGGTCTAATCTTCAAGACACATGAGACAATTAACTGGGATATCAAACCATCATCATCGTTATTCGTTATTATGAACATTACATTCAGAATTGACAATTTCAATTTATTTAAACAATCGCTTTCCATCCGTGAACCCACTTAATAAGAATACAGCAAGATTCAAGCAAGAACAATAACCTTTTTATCTTACCTGACTCAAATTGATAGCCATTTGTTAGAGCCGAACTCCCATTTTACTTTTAATTTGACAAGCGGACAAAATACGTGCTTGATAAGAAATCCACTACTTTGACCAACCACGTGGGAACAATTTACTCAGATTCACAGTTGTTTGTCGAGATGGCGTTCTAATTAGCGAGTTGTCTGAGTTTATCAGATTGTTCGGTAGATAGCCGCTGGAGCACTGTGAACAGTGTTGCCATATTTCACCGATCCAAGTGGGGTTTCTTGTTCACTGATTGCCTATAATGATAGCACCTTGTCTCATCTGATCGGCGCATCAACTACCGTCAGTTGGCCCCATGGCTTCTATTCCGATGACCATTAATAACCACTCACTGATAATAAGATGGTAATGAAGACATCGTTTTCAGTCTTTAGTCTTCCAGTTTGCTAAAAGCAGGAAGAAGATGAGGGTGGGTGTTGATATTATTTAATAGTTTTGTGTATTGTTTGTCAGCGAAATCAGTAAGCTTTAAAGTTTTATACACCTTGAACGTATGGATTGAAATGGAAATGGAACGTGTTTGGATGAAATGAAACTGTTAAATCCTAACCTAACATAGCCAAACTTTCTGATTATGATACAATCTAATGAAGGTTTACTGATCGAATCAATATTTTCAATAATTGATATCAAGGTAGCCCAGTTAAGCAACTGAACCCGGCCTCCGTTACATCTTGCCGACTACACCCCCATACAGACAGATTAATCTCCCCTGAATAACTCTTATACTGTAGGGAGTCAACTGGCTCTCGGGCCTACCTGGTGGTTTTGACAGTTTGTTATGGCCCACGGCAAAAAAAAAATAGGCTGTCACTCATCCCTTTTCCCCCGTAGCCAATTAACTAGGCTAGAATACACGAAAGACAAATGACCTGGTTTATTATCTACAACTAAAGTTCTTCCATAGTAGCACACTCCTTCATTCCTTAGACTAAAAAGACGTGGCTAAACACCGAAACCGCAAAGTTCCAGTGACCGAAGGCCCTCAAGCAGGTAAAGAAGGGAGCCATTTACGGATTCCGCTTAGCTGAACAGTCTTGCCTTTTCTCTTAATTACCGGAATTGCGAGTACTTGGTTCGGGGGGTGTTTGCACACGCCGGTCGTGCGCAGAGGGAAGGGCACCTGACACTTCCGATGGCAGCACTGTTTCCGTCAGCTGGTTCCGGCGTGCGCCTGCCACACGACTCCCGCCGGCCGTCACAGCGCGGTGCGGCAGCTGGAGCTAGGCGCAGACGGCTAGCAGATGGAACAAATCTATAAGCGTTTTTCATTCAGCATTGTGGATAAACAGGTGCATATCTTGTCTGATATTCTTGGTTTCACAACGGGAATGTATCAGTTGTTTGAGTTGAGGATTTGAAAATATTCGACTACAAAGAATTGCCACTATCAGGATATGGTGATTAGTTAGGCACATGGATGATTGTTTGGTGTGAGATACAAAAGTCAACAAATATGCAATGGCACCTAGAACTAGAGACTTTCCTATCCTCTCAAATTAACTGAAGCGCAAAAGGGCTTCGGTACGGAGGACTCTCCTACAGTACGTGTGTGTAGGATAAAATGTTGATAGATGATAAAATTGCAAGAATTTTTTTAGACAAAGAAAAGCGGCTGATTGCATTTTGATATTACTGTATATTCTGTAAGCATACGAAAAATATTTTTGACACAAACCACATAGGTGCACTATTTTTCTATGCTTTGCACCCTGAATTAAATCCGCTAGCTTACCAATCCAAAAAGCCTACCATAGAAGCCATTACTGTTACATCTTTTGTTAGAATTTGAGGTATTTATAATTATATTTTATGAACAGAACTATTTTTTCGATTGGTAAACTTCATTCGATTTTTTTCATCATCAGCAAGTTTGGTTAGGTTAAGACAATTTAATTTTATAATGAAAAAAATTATAAGATTAATTTTATAATTTGTCTTAATTTTATAATTTATAATTATAATTTATCATTTTATAATAGTGAAATAAAAATTACTCACTGTGCTCTCTACTACAGCGCTGTTCATGGAGGAATTTTGAACTAAACTATGATGCCATCGTTGCCTCATTTATAGCTCCCGTAAGTCAGACCCTGATTTAGCCTAATCAATAAAGGTGTTGTTTCCGAAGAAATTAGTGACAGGCTGGCCAAAACTATATACCCCTGGTAATACACATTTTAAATGTACATTTCTCCAAAAGTCCCCCGGGTGTTTCCCCATCCTCCCCACATCGTAAAGTTAGTAATTAAAATACAATTAAGAGAAATACATTTGGATGGCTCAACGGTTATGGTCCTCGTCTAGGAATTGGAATTTTTGGGCATTGAATAAATAAATACAAAAAAATGAACGGATAGGGCATATGTCAGGAAAAATAAATGGATAAAACGAATAAGTGGATTTTATAGTATTAATGCTAGGATTAAGGCTAAGCGGGCTTTAAGAGTGGCCTGATGGTAATTTCTGTCCATTCTACACTAATCTTTCACAAATATTCATTTTTTAAACTCAGCGTTTTGCACATGTTTCAACGGACTAATAGTAAACAAATGGATTTATAATAATTAGCTTTTTCCGTGGTAAGCGTCCTTGTACTTAGACGAAGGGAGGAGGGTAAGTATCGAAATTGAACAAATAAAGCAGCTGCCAAACATCTGAAACCGACATCAGCTCTTCTTCTTCCCCGACAAAACCTTTTCTCCCATTCTTTTCTCATTAGGTAAAACTGGGTCATTCAAGAAACCGTTCTAAATAATGTGGCTGAGATAGTAGTGGTGACCACAAATACACAATGGTTCATTTATCCATTTGTTTAGTCATCACTGAAAAATGTAGGCCTATAATTTTCCTTTTTGGTGTTCGTAGAACAATTGTGACGCTACAAATTAATACGAAACAAAAATAGTCTTTCAGTTTTATCTCAATGTATGAACAAAAAAGTAAATGGATCAAGCTACGTGCAATATCTTATTGGTCTAAAGGAAGGTCATGCTAGTGCCGTAATTCTATTTAGGAAACAAAAATGTCTATACAGGTCTCAGGTCTTTCACTTTATGACGAGGAAAACTTTACAACTTTTTAAACTCCACTGATAGTTAAAACGATACAATAGATAAAACTTCCCAATTCCTGTTCTCTCGGGCAAGGAGAATTTTCTATGTTTTTGAACTTCCACGACAATACATACAATTGCTTATTCACAGTTCAAACAAAACCTCTACCCAAACATTTCAACTATCGGATGAATTATAGTGTTCGCTGAGCGTGTTCCGTTTGCGGCGATGGGAACATTTCAATATAACGAGGGTCGGGCCGGAGGCGGCTATGTTTTAATCTCCAGTTTCTATATATCACAGTTATGTCATGTATCATTACCAGGTCGTGAGCCTCGGAGGTCCAGAGGCGTTGGTTTTCAATTGACCGAACAAACAAGGGCGAGGGTCGTGAGGCGATACGGCCCCAAATTGGCCCCCAGACTGTGGAGTTGGCAAACTAGATGTACTGTGTGATAAGCCATACAGGTATTGTAAAGTACAGCCCAAGATAGCAGCCACGAATTACGAGGTACAATTATTTCCTTGCAGTTTCCTAATGGTGCTAATAAACCCGTAAATGACATGTGGTCATATGCAGTATTTTACCTAAAGGGAACTTAATCCCAAACCCTTAAAATTGTAGGTAATAGTCAGGAATAGTGGAATAGTTGTAGAAGATTTAAACAAAATTACTGAAAACTCCATTATTGGTGTTGACAACACATTTATTTAGATTTTATCAACTCAATTTTTACTGGAATAGTGATTTTCAGCTGTACAACCCTTAAAATGTCTTTGTGGTTGACCAAAGATCAGACCTCAGACCTTCTGGTTGAACAGAGAGTCTAGACCGAAATCCTGGGTATTTGCTATAAATTTATAATGAAACTAGCTGTACCCGCGGGCTTTGCCCCGTTTAACTTCATAAGTGAGCTCGTTCGCATGGCTCAATCACGGCCTGGTTGAAGTTCGTTCGCTACGCTCACTCACCTTTAGATTGAAGCTCGTTCGCTGCACACACTTGCCTTCAGGTTAGCTCGTTCGCTACGCTAACTCGCCTCCAGGTTGAAGTTCGTTCGCTACGCTCACTCACCTTTTGGTTGCAAATTAGCTGTTGTCATAAATGTAAAAGAAATAATAGTGCTGCACCCTGTTGGTAATCCTTGTAACTTTAATGCTATTGAACATCATAGAACAGAACCAACTTGTTTAATTGAAACAGCTGTTAAGATTCATTAATTCTATTTAAATATGAGTACTCATAAGGTTAACATGGGAAACTCCAGAGCCACTGGGGCGAAGCCCGAGAGTCCGATCAGAACAAAAACAGCTTAGTTGTCCTATTTAATGCCTAAAGAATCAGTGTACCAAATTTCAGCCTCCTAGGTAAATGGGAAGTAAGGGAATTAGTGATGAGTGAGTCAGTCAGTCAGTGAGGGCTTTGCCTTTTATATACTTAGATAGCCTTTCAAGGCCACAAGGATCACTTCACAGCAGGTAACTTCACCAGTACACGTATACATTTAAAATAAAACAACTGTGAAACGATCAAAGGATATATAAAAAGAATATGAACCGAAATACTACCTGTAGGTATTTTTAAGCAACTTAAAATACGTCTACTCTGCACTCTGAAACGGACAATAGGCTAAGGATGATAGAGAACATGAAGCAACATTCTGGGTATTTGCTAACATTAGTGAATCAACTTTGAAAAGGTCAATCAAGCACTCATGATAAAGAACATGAACCAAAAACTTCTGGGTATTCGCAAGCAAATTGGAATCAACCATAAAACATTTTCATTTTTGTACAAACGTGTAAACCTACGTTTATTCGAACGAGTTCGCGAACCAGCATGATCAGACAAAGGGAACGGGATTTATGTGGTAAAAATAGATTTTCTACATTTTTGACTCTAAAAACATAAAATTTCACAATTTCTTTTCAAACGATTTTGTAGAGCTTAAAGAAAGATTGTATATTGAAGCGTTGTGTATGCCTAGCGGTAAAAAAGATGATTCAAACAATTTTAAATTTAAAATTCTCATGTTATTCTTATGGAGATTAAACAAAACTGTTGTAGTTTGTTTGTTTCTGTATATATTTTAGTCAAATTTGGCAATTTTTTTATTTTATACTTTTAATTTAAATATAAAATATGACCACTTAAATGAATATTTTAGAAGCAATACCGCCATGTAAATGGAAAGTCACTTAGTCTGCAGGTTTGCTGTGGTGGGACTATTTTAAATGTTGACTCTGAAACGGACATCGGACCAAGATAATGATCATTAACCCAAAATCGTGGTTCAAGACAGTGACACTTGAGAATCACCAGACTGCAGAAAAATAAGTTCACGATCATAATAGTCTTGTTGTTTTCCAAACCACTTGTCCTAAGTAACACACTCTCGAGAGCTGTAAAAAATCTTATTCAATTATACCGTCATTGATAAAATGGAGTGCAGCCTGGGTGACCACTTATTGAACCCAGGCCACGTTCGCCCAAGATTAAATTGATTTGAAATGTGCAGTTTTAATTGCTTAAAACCCTGCTTAATCGAAATGGATCAAAGTCGGCGAAGCTGGGCGGTTTTTGTGCAGCTGCTCTCAGATGATAACCGGCGAGAGACGTTTTATCAATGACGGGTCGCTTTTAAAGGCTTTCCGTAATTGATTCTTCTTGCATGATCAAAGCTACCTGATGCTGATCACTTCACCCTTCCTATCTCACTTCGTTTAGGCGAGATAAATATGAGAGCTAATGACAAGTTTTCTGCCTTGATCGAGATAAGTCTGTCGCCATCTAGCTTTTAATTAAGAGTTCGTTGGACGAGGTGTAAAAAGGCAGGTAGAAACGAATGCCAGTATGAGTTCGGTTTTAATTTTGGTAATTTTTTTAAGAAATTAGGGGCTTTAGAAGCAAATCCTGTCAAGATGAGACAAAATAAGTTGAAGACGTCAACTTGCTCAGTAACTAAAACGTATGGTATGCATACTCAAATGCAAAAACCGAAAATTGAAATTGGTTTAACAAGTTAAATATGTCTTTTGAAGCGAACAACTACAACTATAAATGCGATGGTGAAATGTAAAAACTGTCTTTACGATAGTGACCAATCAGAAACAAGCAATGCCCTTCGTGATATCACACATGAAGTCCGCTTTCATAATTTTTCCCGTTGCTGTGCTATACTGTTTAGTAGATCTATTTTACTTTTAAGTTTTGTTTTTATACTCCATTGTGGTATGCCAACTTGAACTACTTTCTACCATAGATATTTACCACAAATTGAACTATTGAAACCATTAAAATACCAAGAACCTAATGTCCACGAAAATGAGTACGCCTTTCTTTAGATATAGGCCTAAATATTCTTCTTTAAAACCCCCATGGTTTATGATTACCTGTAATCATTACAAACCATTTACAAATTACCATTACCATTACAAATCATTTGCGAAGCCCCGCCTCCTAGGTACCCACCCTCCCCAAATATGACCCCCATCACCTTCCACCTGATCTACTTGATTTAAATGTATAAAAAATATTCTGTTACGGAAAACATACTTACTTTTACTTATCAAATAAACTGTATTACACCATACTCCCTCTTTTTATGTAAAAACGTGAATAAAACGTAGTATCTAGATTTAGTAATTGTATTTTTTACCTGCTACCAGAAGAGTCTTACACTGAACCAAGCATCTTTATTTCTTAAACCTATCAACTACACAAAGGCCATAATGCCGAGTCCTAATTGTAAACCTACTGAGGATAAATGGTTTGAAATTTAATCCAGTAAATAGAGGCATGTAAACGGTTCGGGTGGTTCTAAATTTTGTATATTTTGACTAGGATGGTATATAGGTGTTTAATATGCAAAATGCACAATTTCCCCCCCCCTCCACGCCCACCACCATATATCTTGAAAAAAAATCGGCACTTTCTTGAGATTTCCTCATATAGCTCCGTTTTTGTGCGTTTTTAAGATGTTGTTCACTATTAAATTTCCCTATAAAATACGTGAAAATCTTGTTTTAACTACTTATGGCTAAGAAAATATTTAATCAACAAAAAAAGGGAAAAATAAAATTTAACCGAACTTTCCAAAATGTTATCCTTATATTGTTGTGATTCAGTAATGAACTATTCTAGCAAAACAATTACCACAATCAAATTTGAAGAAAGTTTTATTACCTACTAATGCTTCTATTTTTCTTTACCAACCGTTGGAAGCGGGGCTAAAAAAACAGAAAACAAACAAAACTAATTAAAACAATGGGTCTTTTTTAGCTTTTGTGACTTCACCTTAATCTAAAATTCACAAATAATTTTTCAGTTTTGCCATTAAATTTTAGTTAATAAAAACGATACTTAGGTTACTTACATGTAACATCACAATGCTTGTGATGCAGGTAATATATCCCAACATACCGTGGTAATGGTGTATAAATCCAGCATTACCAAGACCCAACGAAAACTCTCATAGAAACTGGTTTCAATAAACCGAATCCGTCGAGATTCCAAAATTAATGAGATTGATTACCCTGATGATTTTTGCCAACGTTTCGGCCCGTTGGACTTCTAATGATGTGAATGACATTTTGACAAAACGCCCGCGATACGTTGCCGGCCCTGGGCAGGTTAATTGGTAGTATTAGGTTGTAGGTAGATTTGATCAGACTATGAGCGGCGCGTTTGATTAAGTCGAGGATCTGATTCACCTGCATTGTCTTGCGTTATTTACTGGAGTGCCTTTATCAAAGACAATCATAGACTTTCTTTTGTGTCCATCCTACAAACCTTGTTCTAATGTGGAAATAAATATTTTTTGTGGATTCATATGAAAAATATCAATCGTATTGGGTTAAGAGGTTGGCAACAAAACCCACTTACTTTTAACCTTGCATTTGCCCGTCCACCGCCCGTGCGTGTAACGTTTACAGCAAAGCAAGGAATTAGCCGGTATAGTACAAAGGTAACTGTACTGATAAATTTTAGTCCGAACCCACGACATCGGTGACTTGGGCCCGAAGCTGAGCCACCGACTCACATAAGGTTTTCATTTTTTTTACTTTCATTTTTTAAATGTTTGTTTAGAACATTTCGACCAGGATTTAATTGATTCACGAGAAAAAGTGGTTAACATTATTTCCTTTGTTTTAGGACAGGAAAAGGTCTCACCAAAGTTTCTTATACCATACAATTTAAGGCTTGAATTTTATTTTTAGGCCGACTTGAAATTTTGTTATTCTGCTCATTCCTTGCGTCCTTTTAGCGAATTTCCCATATAGGGAATAAGCTATTACTGTAGGCATCATGGTAAGACCTGGACCCGGGACCGATTTACTTTTTCTCGTTTTGAGGTCACCAGAGGTCAAAAATGCCATCCGTTCAAATTCATATAAATATATGTCTGTACCGGTCGCGAGTAAAGTCAAGGATCTTTAGGAGGTATCGCTGCCACCACTACTCTAATTAAGGGAGAGTAGGCCCTAATGAGGATGGGAAGATAACAATTTGAACTATTAGATGTGAATGTGTGTGTGTATTAATTTTGAGCAAGAGCAATGATGTATACAGTACGATGGGTGAAGCGCGATTAATACCTCTAGATGACAATGTCCACGTGACCCCCTCCCTATTCCAATACGGGGTCAAGTATCTTCAATGTGTCTCTTTGTTCTTACACTTGCATTGAAATCACGTGATTTGCCATTAGATAAGCCTAAAAGACCGAAAAGAACTAAGCAAACTGTTACAACTTAACTTAAATACAAAAAGAAAAAGAAACTAAATATTACACTTAATTTAGGGACGGTGACACGCTACATGTCCGTTGGCGCGATAACTCAATAAAAAAAATATCCGATTTTGATGAAATTTGTTTATTCGAACGAGTTTGCGAACCAGCATAATCGGACCATGGGAACGGAGGTTTATGGGGTAAAAATAGGTTTTTCACATTTTAGACCCTGAAAACAAAAAATTGCAATTTCTTTCTGAACCAATTTGTAGAGAGTAAAAATTAATAATTTAGTACAGTATATTGAAGCGCTGTTGTATGCCTAATGGTCGCGGATAAAATTGGCATATTTATACTAAAATATTATTTTTTTTCATGCAATTGTATTTTGGTAATGTATTAATTTTTTAATGTACCCCTTGAGGAATAAATCAATAAAGATAATACTCAATGTTGATAAAATTTTGCAAATCTATTTATTTCATCCTAAGGCCTATTATTGACGTGTGGTCAAAAAACACGTTTTACCTTCCCCGTAGTAGCAATTTTAAGCACTCGTTCAATCTAATGTTATTTAAATTGGGAATAATATGTCTTATTTATGGAAAGAATTTTGTAAAAATGTAATCAGACAAGTAGAAATTCGCTTAGTCTGCAGGTTTGCATCGGCGGGGGTATTTATACACTATTGGGTGTTATCTTTTTTTAGTCCTGCGGTTGTATTTTACCAAAGTTAGTTAAATCCCTATAAAATCATTAACATACCGACGACGGTCACACGCTCAACATATTTTTAAGGTACTGGAAATTGACGCATTTATTACGTTTATGGTGTGAGTAATCTGCATGAAATAATATTATTTGATAAAGTTTTATTTAAAAACGAATAAAGAAATGTGCTAAATCATAACATTGTCAAAACTAAATGTTTAACAAAACTAGCAACAGCTGTTACATAATTAAATAAATATTAAATAAAGTATAGACCAAAGGCATCACAGATGTGGCTAAGTTGACGCCACAAGTGCTTTCTTAGTATGAATTTATTAATTTGTATTTAATAATTTAGAAATAAAATTACTTCATACAAGCATAGACTAACCAACACAAGTAGACTTCTCATCCCATTGTAAATTTTGAAGCACGTTTTTCGTGTCTAGTTCATGTACGTGACACAAAGGCGCTAGTGTCGATGAAATTTTGTTTCCATTATTTTAGGGTTAATTTCTTGATTTGTGCTTTACTGTTTGGTTATATAACTAGGGGACAAGTTATTGTTTATGATTAGATCGTATTATTTGGTTAAACGAGGTTTTAAATGGCTGTAATAATAACGGGAAACAAATTGTAAACAAAACACGACCTCTACATAAACCGTACATGAACTAACAATAAAATTGTCTTCAGCTGTTCCATAAGGATGAGAAATCTACTAAGGGAGTATGTTTTATCTATGATACAAGCTATTGTATCTTAAATGTCTAAAGATTATATAGGTACTCTCATATTTACAAATCTTAAATAGCTTTTACCGTATGTTCCCAAAAAATAAAATACACATTAACCGAACCAACTACGGACTTTCTTAACGGACTCAAACCAGATTTTGAAGCACTGCTAATATCACAAGGTGGCAGATCTCTTGACAAAAACGTCTGTGAGACGCAATCGAAAAAATAAGAGTAAATATTTACAGGAAGTGAGAAAAGGTCTATTGAGGGGATGGGACAAGACGAAGGTCCTGCAGAGCGGTGTAAATACACCTCAGACCACCGGGCTGGAGACTGGGATATCTCAATGTCTGATGAATGTATTTGATCTCAGTTTTCGAAACGGCCTGGATTAGTACCAATTGAGGGCAAATATGGATGGTTCTATAAAGGCTGGCAATCCGATTTCATGTAATCTTTTCTTATACTCCACCTCTAAAAGCTACCGAGGTTTTGTTTTTTGGAACATGAAATAATAAAACAATCACTATTTCATGTAATTGGTAAGTAACTGTAAGAACACCCGTTGGTTGTAGAAACTGTATTTTTTTGCAAAATCTTCTGCTATTTACACCCTTATGTAGAGATGTAGGCCTACAACTTTTTCGTGTCGTGGTGTGTACACCATTATGGCGCTTAAAAATTACCATCTTTAGCAAAACATAAAAAATTACGTATGTGTTACCACAAGGGTCTGTTTTGGGTCCAATCCTCTTTTTGGTTTTTATCAACAGTCTTTGTTGTGGTCCATTTAAGGGTTCACTTACTAGTTTTGCTGATGACACAGCACTATGTTATAACTCACCTTCTCAAATTTTGTTGGAACTTGATATGCAGTATGATTTGGATTTGATGAAGATTTTGTTTACTTACAACAAATTAACACTAAGTAATAAAACCAAATTCATAATATTTTCGCTAAAGGACAAAAATGTAGGCTTTGATCGCATTTCTTATAAATGAGTTCCCTGCTTAATGTCTGTCACTCTTCCTTGTGATAGATGTATGTATATAGAACGCGTAGATAATATTAAGTATTTGGGTATTTTTATATATAAAAGCTGTAGCTGGAGTGAACATATTAAACACCTAAATAAATACATGATAACAGCTATACGAACTTTCTATTACTTAAGAAATATGTGTCCAGTAAAAGTCATGAGAATAATTTATTTTTCAATTGTACTCAGTGAATTTCAATACTTGTTGGGGTGGAAGCTATTTTTCAAATATTAATTCATTATTAGTAGCTCAAAAGAAAGTTGTCAGAATAATAATTGGACTTAGTAGGACTGACCACACATTTTTATATTTTAAGCAATTAGATATTTTACCTTAAGATATTTGTATGTATATAGAGTTCTAAGGGTTTTTTATAAGAGGTGGTCATACATGTGGCAAGATAAATATTTATTCCAATAGACTTAGGTTGCAAAATCGAGTTGTACTATTAAAAGCAAATAACGAAGCTTATCGTAGATTTATAACATTTTGTTCATTGAAATTTTATAACCTATTGTCACTCAAAGAAACCCTTTGTAAAAGTGTAACTAAATTTTTAACTAATTTAAGAATATGGCTCTTTTCCCATGAGGATGTGGAGTTTTTGTTTTTGTAATTTTACTCAAGGTTTAATTTTTGTTAAATAATTAGGTACCCTTATTAGTTGTTTTTTATTTAAATATTAAGCGAGTATTACAAAGCACTCAAATATCTATTATATTATTAAAGTGATACGATCCAATTTTATGTAAACAATACCAAATAAAAATATACCACCAAATAAAAATATAGGCATATGTCACATCAAAATGAAGCTTAGAGTGTGTAGATTTTCCGAAAAGTATTGATATGGACGAATTTCCTAAGGGCTCTGCCCCACAGGCTGATTTCCAAAGGGCTACGCCTGGCATGCTTCAAAAGTTTAATTTAATTTAGTTAATGAAACAGCTGTTCAGTACAATGAACTGGTGTTTGTTTATTTACTCGACAAAGTGTAATGCTTTATGTAGATTTAGGAGGGTTATGTTTGGTTTTAAAGAAAGGTTGTATACGTTTTGTAAAGTATTGCTCAAAGTTTCATTTTATTAAGCTACATTTTACCTACTGACAAGCTAAGCTAGCTTTAAGCTACTCTTAAGGTAAAGAGGCTTGACTAAAGTTGAAGAAATATGGTAAAACATGTCATTCGTGAAGCATCAATATGAAGAAATTGATGCTGTTGCTACAAAAAGGTATGTTGTCATATACTTTTGAATCTATTAACATAAAAAGTAGGAGTTTGAAAGTAAGTAGGTTTACACTATTTATATTTTCAAACTAAATCATAGACTTGCCGTATTTTAAAACACACATCAAAATTACTTTAATAGCTCTCTAGGTCACATTTTCTTCCCGTTGCAAAGCACGGGTATAGCAGCTTGTGTTTTCATAAAATTAAATCAATTGTTTGATCTAATAGTCATATTTTGTTAGTTAGGGAGTGGCAGCACTACTGTCTTTGAGTGAGATGGTATCTCAACACGATTAATTTCATGAGATACCTAACCACATATTTTTTCTTATTTGTTTGAATTGTATTTTTGTTTTGTTATAGTAAATAATTTAATTCAGTTTTAGTCCTAAGATTTAATTTTTAAAAAATCTCGAATCTTGAATCTTACTACCGGCTGAGGATGGCATCTCTTTTGAGGATGGACTAGTTGACCAGTAATAAATTACCATAAGCAGGTATTTACACAATCGTCAATGAAAACACAATAAGCACATATTTGACGATGTTTTTAGTTATAATGATTACAATATATTCCCTCCTCAGAATAGTACTTTAGGAATCTTGCCGAAGAAATGGAATGAAAAGTGAACATTGAAAGTGGCTCAATTCAAAGGCCCCCAATATAAAGACACCCATGACAATATTTTATTGAAAATCACTTCTCATAAACCTCTGTTTCCAGAATAATTCTACCAAAGTGTTTTTCGTACTCATTATTACGTAATCTTTATGTGCCTGATGGAACGGAAATTCCACAGTAGGTAGCAATCAGTGATTTCGCGATTGCTCGATTAAGCCTCACATTATGTACGAGTAAATTTGTTCGTAAACGATTCTCCGGTGTTCCTCCTAATACCTACCAATTTAGCGTCATTTTATAAACACTATTTAAAAGTATCTCCGTAATTTAGATCGAGACGAGATCCGATTCTACATCAGTAATTGATTCAGAACAGCTTCCAGCATCTCCTTGTGATCGCCGACCTGCCTGGCCGCTGGAGTTAAATTCCTTCTCCCAAACAAATCAATCTGTTAATTACTGGTATCCACCATTAAAAAATTAACCACAGTCTACCTAAACTAATTGGGCAAACAAATATCCCGCTCTCCATTACTGGGGTCGATTTATAATTGGTTATAGATCAAAGCGGCTGGCGCTATCTTAGACTTACAGACTGGCCAATTTGTAATAATTGGATCAGCTGTTTTTGTCGAGTTACAGATGTTTTGTCACCGCGGCTTCTTAGTCGGTACGCCAAAAGAGTTATCTACCCACAATGTCGCAGATTGTTCAATACATTTTTTAAATATTTGCTTGAGTAATGACACCAAAGGCGTTCATAATTTCCTGTATAATTAATTGTGTTTCAAAATTTAATCAACGTTATAGTTGTTACAAAAGCTCCGAATGCTAAGAATACCTTGCCATTACTTAGTTATCCGTGCTTCGAAACTGAATGGGAATGAATGTTCTCTGAAATGTATGTTGATAAGAATTATACCACTTCAGCATTCGATACCAAGTCATCTGTACAACATGTTTGATGTATTTGTTGAACTTTAATCAACGCTCTTACGCCCCAGTTACACCAAGAACTTTATGATTTATGTGCACCTGAAAACCAACTTACAAAAGACTACAGTGAGTTAGTTCATATACCAAATTGATTTTACCGGGTCGTTAACAGAGAAAATGTAAATGGAATGAATCTATAACCAATGGTTTGGTTTTGAACTAGTGACCACCGTTTTTTTTAACTCGCCAGCATAGGACTCGGGTGTTAACCAAACGATAAATAACTGAATATAATAACTTAAGACCATAATGTGTATAAGAATTAATGATCAATATAATAAATAAGTTACATAACTTATAAATCCGACAAACAGCTCATTTTAATTGAAGGTCGTTTTTGGATTGCAGATACCTTAATCTAATCGTCTTAAACAGTTCGCACACTCCGGACCATCTTTACTACTTCCATCACCTCTTCCTACGTCGCGGACCCGTTTCCCTCCCTTACAATGGCATTTTTCGATTGCAGATACCTTAATGTAATCGTTATAAATAGTTTCCACACTCTGAACTGCTTGCCATTACTACTTTCATCACTACTTCCTACGTCACGGATCTGTTTCCCTCCCTTCCCATAGGGAATACTTGCAACCCCAACAATCTTAAAACTTCTTGCGCCCCTGGGCCCAGGCCCACCGTTCCCATTTATAAGAACGGCCCTGGTCCTTGCGCAGGTAATAGATTTAAAGAACTACACCGTCATGCGCTGGGAGGGCATTCACGTTGCTCGTCATCTTTTAAATAATGTTAATTACACAAGTTAAACCCCTTTCTGAGTTGAGGGTATCATTAATTAAGGAGGGATTCTTCCTTGGAGCACGTTCATTATTTCAATTAACCTAAATTGCTGTTTGGGTGGTATATTCACTCATCAGCGACCTCATCAATATTTCAAGTCCTCATTCAACAACAAAAGTGACAGTTAAGCCAAAATTGTAATGTCTGTTGGTTATAATGAAGTTAGAGTTTGTTATATTTCCCTTTAAAACTTTTAGAACTCTAACCTAACGTTTTATTATCAAAGGTAATTATGGCGCTATTTTATTACAAAATAAAATAATACGTTCAGCAGTTATTGCCAAAAAAAGTTATAAGTTCACTTGTGAGAAAGTTAAAAAAATATAACTACTGTATACGAAAATTAACTTCTAGATAATAATTTAATGAAAATTTAGTATACCATATTGGAGGCTGTAAACCTCCGTTATGTAAACCCTTGGAGTAAAACCTTCGTCATGCTGAAGCTATGTATAATCATCAGCGGGTCTAAAGTAGCACCTACAGACGCTGTAAACAGTTAGTTGTAAATTTAGTCTGTAGCAATCACATCGGATGGATCGAGTTACCAAATAGTAATAGACGAAATTATTGAATCACTTATTAACACCTGCTTATTTATTTCGATACATTACCAAATTGTCTAGCCAAAAGTGAGATAAAAGCTGCGTATTTACTTTAACAGATTTGAAAACAAACTGGAAGTCATTTTGAGAGGTTATCTGTACATGAAAAGCATTTTTGTTTTCTAGCTTAGTTTAATGATGGAGTATGACAAACAAATTAATTAATCACACAAGCAAAAAGTGTCTTTCCCTCGCTCATTTTCCGACCGGGCTTCGCCTCGATCGTATAACTTGGGCTCGGGTCGAAAAGGATCACATTATGCCTTAGTGATGAAATATACTATTATTTGATTCACCACTTACATTAAACTGACCTTAAGCTTTCAAAAGTAGCATTAATTTTTTTAATACAAATATCCATTACAATACAAACATACACGGCTTATATGATGTTTCATATAAAATGATGTGATCAAAACCCCTGTTACAACATCGGACCATTATCACTGTATTGCGACCAATAATGATCACTTTCCAAACTGCAGCTTATTTGGAAAGAAGCCAATTCCGATAAAGAGTGATGCAAATATCGATGTATTCTACTAGTCATGAAAATTCATTTCGGGATAAGACAAAGGTTTGATACTTGACGAATTCGAAACCCCTTTCGAGTAATACTTGAGTAAAAGATACTTTCCACCACGATATAAAAACTAAACAACCTTGAGACATCAATTATTTTGAGTAAACATGCTATGTCGAAGAATTGATTGAAAAATTAGAATCTAAGATTACAGTGTTATACAGTTGTTATGATTATACATCCATTGATGCTCCTTCTGAGCAAACCGAAAAAGCTCAACTAGGAACAGGAAAAATATTGTCAGGGACATGCCAAGCCAGGAGATTTGGTTAGTATGAAATAAATGGTTTTCCTAGACCTTAAATAGCTTTATTTTAAGGGTGAGTTTTCCAAAACAAAGTAACATTTTTGATTTAATCCTCACACAAATACTTAAAATGAACTCAAACATGCTTTTGTTTTCAAAATTGTTGACTAATCTCTAAGTGTCGGAAGAAATGATAAAAGGTATCCAATCATATGATGAAAAGATTTTATTTCGTTAGGTCATCAATCAAAAGTCTGGAAACATTCAACCTTCAACATATTCTCTGACACGCCTCTAAATAAACAAAATATATGTTTTGGCACCTCCTCGAGTAAATCCTTTGTCGCAGATCCTGATAAAAGACTAGATGTGGTGTGTTCTTCGTCCAGGTGCTTGGGTGATTTCACAGTCCGACAACCCTCTACACTCCCACCCTCTGGTCCGTCATGGTCCGACGCCTTCCTATACTGGACATTCCACCCGACCAAGTCAAGTGGTAGACTTTTCTTCTGGAGGACGCTTTTTATAAAGATTCTTTATCCTGCTAATGCGCGGGCCAAACCTTTGTCCCCGCACCCGAAAATGTGTCAGATTTGTGAAATATTTGATTTTGTATAGGCCTAGCGTTGTTTCATTGCTTTTTGCTGCTGTTTTACGCTCGGAGTCGAGTGAACCCACTTGGTAAGCAGGTAAAGTGTAACAGCTTTTACATGACTGAGTTCAGCTTCATGACACGTGACTGGCACTTATAGCCAGCAACCATTGCATTTCCAGTCGTAGATTGACTATCATCTCTATAACCTACCTGACCTCCAACTCATTTATTATGCTCTACAGCCAAATTACCTGCAATCGTAAAGGTACACACTCTGGAAATAATATACATTTATTTCGGTTTCGTCTTCCTTTCTTCCAATCAACTCAAACAAACAGGCACACCTTCCTAGGTGGTTTGAACCAAGACCCTGTCTCTTATAAAATAATCAGAGAAAAAGTAATTCAAAAGAACAAAATTCAACGTCGTTATGTTTAGTATCCTTTGTATAACAAATCAATTGCCAGACCGTGACAGCACAGGTAGCCTGTCCCGCTGCTATTCTAAGACCTCTCCCGCTATCAACAATCTAGGCATCAGGTGGTCTATGATCCCATCGCCAGAAGCACATTTCATCTCAAAATCCACAGTTAATTGATAGTAACGCAGACGGCTCATGGGTTCGAAATGCCACTCGAGGAATTTCTCAAATCGAAAAAGAGGTCGCGACCGCATGCCTACTAATTGGTAATAAGTAATTGACGATAAACCTGTTTCGGAATGCAAATTGTTAAGAAACACTTGCGGACATTTAAGAGTTTAGGTGTACTAACCGCTTAATTTAAGGACGGTCAAAGTTTTACGAACAAGTTGGAATTTTAATCATCTTTACCGGTCCAAATTTATATTTATTGCAATGATGATGGTAAAAAGATAAGATCAACGTTTACTAACCTAAGAACGGTTAAATTTGGGGGTAACAGTGACGGTCTAGTGGGTGAGAATTTCTTATCATTAAGTACACGTATGCGTTAAGTAGCATGTAGCATGCACGTGAGCAACGTACTATGTGCAAGGTCCATGCTGTCGCCTTCTCGTGAGAACTTGTGATGAATATAGCTTTATTTTCAAGCAGAAACAGTCAAACAATGGATAAAACATCGTTCCTTATGTTGCCTCAACTATTTTATTTTTTTTTTTTTATTTAAAAAAGAGGTTGGCGGCCTCTTTTAACCTTGCATTTGCCCGTCCACATAGACTAACCCTTATGAAAAAGATTATATATGGCCATATAAATTTTTTTTTATCCGGTTATATTTGGTTTTGGACCAAATATAACCAGATATGATCATATATGGAATCCCCCATATATGGAAATTTTTAAATAAAAAATATATAAATAAATAAAAAAATAACAATTAAACATATTTGCAAATTAAATGATATAAACTATGCATTAAAATTATAATAAAAATTTTAAATTCAAAAAATTCAAAACAAAATTTTCAATCATCTGACTGGGATTCGAACCCGGGACTCCAGCGTGAAAGTCCGCCCCTTTAGCCACTACACCACAACCGCTTCATATCAGTTAGCTTAACAAAACCTATTACGAATGATAGAAGCTGTATTTGGTCTCGTAAAACAAGATGTTTCTTAGACATTTTATGTCATTTGAAGAATGTTATTATTAATATAGCCTAACTACGTGACATTGATATTTGCGGCTGTTTATTTATAGCAAAGGTACAATTAATTAATTATTAATATAATATTCTCCTTATTTAGGCCTACTAAACTTACAATTTTAAAATTATACGTCAGTTTTAAGATTTTGTTGCGTTATAATAAAATTGTACAATAGATGTATGTACAGGATTTTGTCATCCGGGTTCAAATCTGGATACTTTAATTACTTTACTACTAATTACTTTAAAGGAGAAATACCTATATTATCTACTGTACCACATTTCAACTCAATCAGTTCAGTAGTTTGTGCTTGCGAGAACAACAAGAAAATACACAAACTCACAAACTTCAAGATTTATAATATAATAAGAAGTGTTTGGGAGTCCAGTTACATAATCCATATGTGGCAACAATTCCTTATAATAATTCCAGTTATTGTCAAAAACTCATTTATACATGAGCAAAAATGGAAAATTATTATTCCATATATGAGTAATTTAATTCCATACCTGGGAGTCATATATGGCCATATATAGACCATAATTCCATATATGGAGGATATTTATGGCCATATATGGGCAATAATTTCATATATAGAAAACATGTATGGCCATATATGGACAATAGTTTTATATATAGAAAATATGTATGGCCATATATGGCCAATAATTCCATATATAGACTACATATATGACCATATATGGACACCACCATATATGGATACAACCATATCTGGCCATATATGCTTCCATATACGGTCATCAAAAACCATATATGACTTTATAAAAACATATATGGAATTTTGATATGGCCATATATGGCCAGAAATTACTTTTTTATAGGGGAAGCGCCCGTGCGTGGATCGTTAACAGCAAAGCAAGGAGTGAGCCGGTACAGTACAAAGGTGAACTGTACTGATAAAATGTTATCGGCAGTGACCAGGATCCGAACCCACGACATCGCTGTTTTGGGCCCGAAGTCCGCGACACTACCGACTGAGCCACCGACTCACTATTGACCAGCTGAAGAAAATGACACGATTCGTTTCGGACCAGTATACAATAATTGAAAATGTCTTAATATATCATGTGAATTGTTGTAGAATGCGTGTTCTTTCATACTTATACATTTTTGTTTCGTTGTAACTAATTTTGACTAGATTTTGTGTGATACACACAGGTTTGAGTAGCAATCTTGAATTTACCTATTGATTTATATGTAAAAAATAGTAAGTTTCTAAAACACCTAAAAATATAACCATAAAATTAATCAACAAGCTCATCGACAAAATCGTTGAAGGATTTTTGACTTCTGAGACAAGTTCTCCTAAAGTTTTGTTTAGTTGAAGTAAGACACAAATGTACATGGAAGTAAAATTTACTAAGTATCATCAGGAGCTCGATTTAACAATATATTTTTCCTCCGTAAATTAACTGTGGGGTTTTAAAGTTATTTTTTGTTTTCAGTAATATAGTGCCAAAAATGTATAAAACCTTTAGCTTAAATAAAGATAATTAGGCTACATACATCTATAAATTCAATCCATCGTTAAAATTTCCTTTTGAAAAGAGAGTTTATATCCTACAAGAATGTCTGCATACATTTTAATCTTTGATTTGGACATTATATTTCATACAAATTTATATACTCGTATTTTATAGAGAGATTGATATACAGGGAGTCCAAGCTAGAGGTATCAAGAAGTAACCATCTCGTATGATATTAAAATGTAATTCTATTTAAAAATAACTATGCTAACAAGTCATAAAACAACCAAGATTGTGTGAACAACGTTTAACAGTCTTATGTCAAACACAACGCCTAAAACTACAAGTTAAGGAAACTGTAGTCTTTCCATGTGACCAGGCTGAATCATTACTGGGCATAAGAACAACCTAGCCAACAATGTAAACATCACCTTTACTGAGAAGTCAGCTGTTTAAAACACCAGATAATAAGTACCAAGTAAGAGTGCACAGTTTACGGGGACTTTACGCACAGAACTGTGACTGCAGTTGAGAGGATAATGCCCGAAACGGAGGATATCCCGAACTCCGCGCAGGGTTCAGCACAACTCCGCGCGGTAGCCACTTCTAATATCTACGCTACATGTCAATTAGAGACCCATCAACTTGTACTTGTTTTGCTTTCGTATGAGATATGAAGTATATAAAATGACCAATGAAACTGGCGTTTTGTTCCAAGTCATTGAGCAACCTATTTAATTGTAGCCATCCGTAGTTGTGTAGCTAACGTTTTACTAAACCAAAGGCAATAGGACATTTGCATGGACATGCGTTGAAGTTTTCAAAATGTTTACTGCCGTTATTACAATAATACCCCTTAGCAAAACTGCAGACTAAGCGAATTTCAATTTGCCTTATTGAATTGCCAGTAAAATATAACTTTAAAAATAACATTTATTTCCTATTTAAATAGCATAAAATTAACGAGTACATAGGTTTGCTGCAAGAGGCAGGGTAAACAGTGTTTTTTATGTCAATAGTTAAGTGGAAAATAAATGCATTTTTCAAATTTAATCAAAATATGTTCATAAACAGGAAATTACAACAGTTTACTTATCCTTATAAGAATAACTTTTTTAGAATGAATCACTTTTTAAAATTTTTCTGTAACTAGTAAGGTGCTTCGATCGATACTCTAAATTGTTTGTCTTTAAGCTTTAAAATATGGTTTCAAAAGAAATTGCAAAACTTCATGCTTTTAGGGTCAAAATTGAGAAAACCCAATTTTTACCTCATAAACCCCCCCCCCCACAACCCCCCCCCACAACCCCCCCCCCACTACCCCCATTCCCCACAAACCCCCGTTCCCATGGTCCGATCGTGTTGGTTCGTGAACTCGTTCGGATATATGTAGGTTTACACGTTCATACCTAATTTAATCAAAATCAGATCATTTTTGCTCGAGTTATCGTGCTACGGACATATATATATGAATTTGAACGGATGGCGTTTTCGGCCTTTGGGACATAAAAACGAAAAATTGAATCAGTGGGTCCAGGTCTTATCGTGAGACCTACGGTAATCGCTTATTCCCTATATGGGAAATAAAGTCAATGTTGAAATATGAAATTTTATTAATATTCCCATACTGTTTTAAGTATTGATTTAATTTTGTATAGCAAATCATAAAAACATAGAAGTATTTCAGCAATATTTTCCCAATTTGAGGTGTGTAGCTGACTGTTTTATGAAACAGAGATTACAGCTAATTTGTTGTAGCACTCTGTGGTTGTTTACAAAAATTAACATTTTTGAACTCGGTACTCAAGTTTATCAGCAAGCTCATAAACCCAGTTAAAATATGAATGATTGATTAATGTAGACTTTTGAACACATAAATTCACGGTCACTCTTTCTCACGAACTTTTAAAACGTCTTATATTAGTGGGTTTTAAGCTTCATCTCCTATTTTGGGCACACCTTTACCCTTTCCCTTTCCTATAAATTATGAACATGTATAACAATTTCAAACTTCAAATACAAACTCTCAGCCGTCAGGGCTGTAAGAACCAAAATTGACCCCCGCGCGGAGTTGGACATGTGCCGCAAGGGACCCGAAGTGACCACCGTGCTGAGTTGGACAGTCGGTTTTGACAGATTTCTGACCACAGCGGAGTTGGGATAAGCTCCAGAAATGCTAAACGGGGAGAGAACGATTACCGGTCTGAACCTGAGAACGAATTATGGCAACCATATTGAACTTGACTGAATACGATGCCAATATTGGTTGTATTTATGAGATGTTAGCATAGTTATTTTAAAATTAAATTACATTTTAATAACAGACAAGATAGTCACTTCTTGATACCTCTAGCCCGGACACCCTGTATAATGTAGTAGTCAACAGAACAAATCCCTCGTCGAGGAAGTTTTTGAAATGTGATGATTAATTAAATTACCAACCCTCCCAAGTGGAGACAATCAGTCTTGACTCAATCGATGTTTAGGATTCCTACTGTAAATGCCTCCATCGTCTTGAGAAGATATCGAAGCGAGGAGATTCATTTTCGCCCAGGTGCGGACACAAAGCCGCAGTCCGGGGGACACGGACCGCAGCTAAATTGACTTTTCAAAGTCGGTGGTGAAGTACCCTTATTGTGGCTAGCCGTGGTTGAATATATCAGTCACAACAGACTCGCCACCCACGCCGATATGCCACCGTTGAGTATTGTTCTGAGATACATTATGTGTGACAATAGACCTTTCTAGTTCGATCCTTTCTAGGCCCAGAAACTGTTACTCAATAGACACAATGCAACGTAAGAAATGAGTGAACAAATAAAGTACGCAATCAATTCTAACTGCGGAGACTTCAGTAAAACTTGTTTACTAATCAAATATTTTATTAAATAATGTGATCCTGCAGATCGAAGAAATGGAGCAAATATTACTACTTTGTTAAAAATTTAAATATTCTAAGCACTAACCATTAGACAGAGCTGTGGAGTAGCATTAAAAGTAATAATTGTCTACCCATCTGAACCAAAGTAATAATAATAGTACGATCATTCACACCGGTAAAATGGTACTATACCATTTCCTGTAAAACTAAAAACGAATAAAGCATCTAAACCAAACATCTAAAATAAAAATAAAGTATTAATAAAACCTTAGAGCGATTTTGTTAAACAAAAGACCACCTTCCCTGTTAAGTTATAAGGTGCTCCAAATTATACAGTACATTAGTGCAAATTTTAAAGGATTTAAATTTCTGTAAAGCTGTGAAGTGCAGCATGATCTTCCCATCATGATCACCATCTTCCCGACGAAACTCTTAACCAATGGAAAACTGAAAACATAAATCTTCCCGCCAAGAGGTAAAATGGTGAAAAATAACAAACCTTTGCAGTAAAACTATTTACCAATGGAATATTCAAAGCACTAAACATCCTGCAGGATCTACAACTCCCAGGATCAGAGACACGATGTAGATCCGACAGCCAACTGACGGAGCGCATTAGCTGAGGGATTTATAGCTTCATACACGGCCCAACTATCATTGATTAAATTATTCAAATTTGTAGCATAAATTAGAGAGTTAATGGAACTGGTTGCAGATCGGTAGGTGGACAGGTTCGTCAGCAGGTGAACTGGTGAACATGAGTTTGGCGTGATAACATTACGAGTTGACATTCTGCCAAGAATGTTTCTTGGATGTTGATTTTCGCTTGTCTGCGAGACACTTTCTTTGTTTATTTGAGTATTTATAAATAATTCTACCATTTGCAAGCGTTAATGGTGGTGATAGATGGTATTTAGGCCTATGTGCTCGTTTAGGTGTAGTTCGTAACACAAGTCGTGATCAGTTGAGACTTGTTATGGCATAAGTTGCGCTGCATATTTATTTAAATCGTCGGGCGGTTGATGAATGGGATGTTATAATCGTTACTGAGTAGGATTAGCCGGTTCCTTAAGACGGTGACACACTATCGATCTTTTCCCCGAACAAGACCCCGAACCGAGCAGGGAGAAGGGAGAAGGGAGGTCGAAGGGAGGATGTTCGATAGTGTGTCACGAGTCCGTACACCGATCAAGACGCCGAACAAGACATCAGGCCGAGCAGGGAGACGAGCGCTCTGGAGGCGGTTTTTTGGCGAAAGATCAAAGAAAAGATCGGTCCGATGTACGGTCCGATGTACGATAGTGTGTCACGGTACATTTTTGCCCCGTACATCGTCGCGAGCGCCGCACCGAGCGGCCGCCTGCGCTAGCATTGATAGTTCCGCGCTCTCACTCGCACACACTCTCTATCTCTCTCAAACTTCCTTTTGCCGCGCTCGGTAGAATTTGTCTGGTCTTGGTCATGTTCGGGGAAATGTTCGGAGTAAAATTTTGCTGATATTTATCTCCCTTCTCCCTTCTCCCTGCTCGGTTCGGGGTCTTGATCGGGGAAAAGATCGATAGTGTGTCACCGCCTTTAGCCAGGACTATTTTTTGCAAGCACAATGTGCAATCATCATAACCACTCAGATTCAGATAACATGAATATTTAGCCCACATTTTACTACCGGTACTGCTTTGTATATTAATGATTATGAAGGGCAAAGTTTGTTGTGTCTACAGTTGCAAAGTTTGCTTTATCTATGGATACAAATTGGCTAAAATTGATAATTTTTTGCTTTTTGTAGGTTTCCAACTATAATTCAAACGGAATACCAACACTATTCACTGTAAAAATGCATCTCAAAGTTTATTAAACTTTTAAAACAAAAAAAATATTGAAAAATTTAGTTTGAGAAAGATGCGAACAAGGAAAGTTGAAGACACGGAAATTTAGGGACGAGTAGGGGTTATTGTCGGGGGGGGGGGGGGGGGAGATGAGCTGAACTAGGCTCTAAAACTACTGTATAAAAACGAATCGTTCTTCTGTTTCAGTTCACAGAGAGCTACAATAACGGCATTGCCTTCAAAATCATAATTTGACTATTTCCAAACGGTAAATTAAAAAATGTCAAAGTTACTCAAGTAAGTCAATCAAGTACTGATTGATTCAGGCCTAATCACCTAGGTTTGCTACCTTCTTTTTAGTATTTTGGATAAGTTAAATGTATATTACAGAAATTTAAAAAAGTAGACTATTATATGCAGATATATTATATATAGTCAATGATATAATGTAATGACTCATTGTTAACATATTCTGACGTAATTAAGCGTTACAAGTTTAACATTTGAATATACATGTGCTTGTGTATGCCTACAATAAACTCTATGAAATAAATAATTTTATTTTTGTTAGCACATTGCGTCAGATTATGGTGTATTTGGTTATTTTTATGTCTGATGGACTCGAATTTCATCTCAATATTTTATCTCAAGTTGAAAGTTGAAGGTCAATCAAACTCCCGCAACTACACATAAGATAAATTACCCAAGGGACCCGGTCACGTGGCGCGGACTACCTGCTACGCTGTGACAGATTTGACAGCGCTAATCAAGTATATACTGTACACTTATAATCGTCAAATTATCAATGTTGTAGATAAATTGTGTCCGTATATGCGAGCTTTTAAACCCTTTTTTAAAACTTTGTGTTTTTAGAGCGTTCTTATACCTAATTATAATAGCATAAACGTTTGCTATGCTATTAACCTAACCTAACGTAACCAAACCTAACATAACAGCTGGCTCTCCGAACATGGACATGTGCCGCGGGGAACCTGAAGTGACCACCGCGCGGAGTTAGAATAAGCCCTACCACAGAGGCTCATGTTAACCTCGTCACTTCTGCTTCATTGAGCATACCCTTACAAGATTATGGCTTCGGCGCTCGCACCACTAATTTAGCCGCGGCGCTCGATGGTATCTTAAGAGAACTTCCATGAACAAGTATCGCGCTCACTCTAGTATTGCACGGAGTGTCGCTCTGGTGTATGCAGGGATTCATTTAAACAAGGTGAGAAATTGAAGGGGAGATACAACTAGATGTACAACAAATCGTAGGTACAACTAGACGTAGGTACAACTACGATAAGAGTTAATAGGGGATATTTACTATTTATATATTATATTTTATGTGATATTTTATTATTATCGATCAGTCGATTTAAAGAGTCGTTCTCAAACTCAGTAAGCCTCGGTTTGCCTCCCCCTCGGCTCATAGCTTTATTTGTCCCCAAGTTTCCGTGTCCCTAAGTTTCCTTGTCCCCATCTTTCCGTACACGGGTAAATTAACACATACATTTTATAAAGTCAAAGTAAGTTTAATTGTCCTTAATCACGAAATAAAACTATATGTATGGTCCCAGGTGTAGATTGAACTTTTGTTTGACACAGAAGTACTTTATTGCGTTGAGTTTACAAACAAACTTTGAAAATACACATTTTTACAAAATGATCTCAAAGTTATAACATTGTGAGAAACCGATGCAAACCAGATCCATAATTTATCCCAGTCCGGTAAACTGGTATAATTTAGATACCAGGAGTCGGCACAAGATGGCGTTGATAACATCTGATAAGCACGTGGATTTTATCAGGCGAATTATGGCTGTAATCCGCGCAGCATTTGTTCCGCCGTGTCCGGAATCCTCACACCTTGGAGTGAGTAAATCAAAGGCGCACAAAAATGGGTCAAAGGAGCCGCATAATGAGTAGAACAAAGGAGGATGTGATGAATGTGCTGAGGATGTGATATACTGTGTTGGAGGCTACCGCTTGGCTGTCGTGCGATGAGTTAGAGGGTCACTAAATCTTACTTTCATTTTCTTTTTTACTTTGTCCATTCATGGTTGGCGTTGACGTTTAAGGTTCGAGGGTGAATCAAGGGCGTTAAGATTCAACCGAGGAATGTAGGTGAACGGTTGTTGAAAGGGTTGTTCATTGATTTTGATTCTAGAATAAATATTCTAGCTGGTAGGTTGTTTTAAAGTCTGTAAGTAGGTAAAATTTCTCTTTGGATTTTGAAATCTAAAAGTATTTCATTTCAACTGTCCTTGGTTGGCCTGGTCTAATGCTGCAAAAGTTTCAAACCTTATTCTTAAACCCTACTTATTATATATATATATAATAGTTAATAGTATATTATATATATATAAATATATATATATATATATACAAACTTCCTCTTTTATAAATATAGATATAAAATCAACAGTAGTTTTCTTGTATAGTCACGTGCTGTATCAATAGTCAAGAGTGGTACAGAGGTCTTCTTTGTGAGATACAGTATTTCAATATATCAATATCTTTCATATAAATGGCTGCCATTATGAAACTAAATTCACTAACACTTCGTAATCTAAATATAGCTATATACTAAATCTGCAAACATCACAATATGTTACATCTTTCTCAACGTTCTCAACAGACCACCCCGGCTAGTAATAAAATCTAATCAGATTTACGAATGCGAATACAAAGTTGTCTAACTGTCACACACATCCGCGCATTGATTGCCCGTCTCGCAGTCCGAGATGTCCAAGTGCTCATCACTCCGGACAGCTCTGGCTATCCCGATCTAAATTGGACCTCCGCGACCTTTACGATGGAATATAAAGCCTGATGCAGAAGATGATATAATACGTTGACGACTGACTCCAAAACAAAAGTAAGGCCTTTCAACCGTTGATGCACAACCAGTCAACCAGTCAGCTTAGGTTAGGTTGAATTCGGTTAGCGAGGTCGGGGAAGATTCATTTGCGTTTAAATCAAACACCTCACGTGTATACATGTTCTAAAGAATTTTTATCTATATATATAAAATCCAAAGAATGTTTGTTTGTATGTATGTTTGTTTGTTTGTCCTTTATGGACTCCGAAACCGCTCGACAGATTGTAATGAAACTTTCAGACATTATTAAGCATTATTCAAGGATGGTTTGTGTGATGTTTGGTGCAGATCCGTCAAAAGGGCTCCGCCCCAGTGGCTCTGGAGTTTCCCATGTTAACCTTATGAGTACTCATATTTAAATGGAATTAAAGAATCTTAACAGCTGGTTCAACTAAACAATTTGATTCTGTGATGTTCAATAGCATTAAAAAGTTAATAGTTTTACCAACAGGGTGCAGCACTATTATTTTTTTTTATGACAATTATTGCTAATTTGCAACCAAAAGGTGAGTGAGCGTAGCGAACGAACTTCGACCAGGACGTGATTGGTCCATGCGGTCGAGCTCATCTTGAAAATGAACTAGCATTTGTCAAAAAACCACATAGGACAGGACCACGTCTGTCGGGCCAGCTAGTGATGTATATAATTTGAGCTAATATCGACATAGCTTGCTTTAAGTATATTCCTCACTCTAACAATACATCTGTAACATTGTAAGTTTGTTGTACAGACAAGCTCTGTTAAAAAAAAGTAATTGATAGCATGTGTTCGATAGATAAAGATGTTCCCCTGTACATTTCTGAAAAAAATTTTAATGTTCGTTGATTACTACCAGTTTTTGTTATTTAACTTTTAAAAAAACTATATTAAGAAAGTAATTAAGTAATTGATAATACCCCAACTGCAGCATAGCTACAGAATAAGCGAATTTCCATTTATCTGGCTAGATTTCTACTAAAATATTCCCTTACAATTTTCAGATTTAGTTTCTATTTTCTAGTCTTTGACTCTAAAAACACAGGGTTTCCTAATTTCTCTCCAAACCATTTTGTAGAGCTTAAAAAAGAAATCATTTTGTATATTGAAGCGTTGTTGTATTACGTAGATAAGGTTACGTAGGTAATAAAAAAAATTAAAATTCCCATGTTACTTTTCTGGAGGATAAATAAACTGTTGTAGTTTGCTTGTTTATGAATATATATTAACCAAATTTGATTTATTTCATACTAAGCTATCAGCATTGCAATACAAAATACAACTCAATATCTTCCCTGTAGCAGCAAATCTAAGTACATCCTAAAATTAAAGTTATTTAAATAAAAAATAAATCTGACAATTTTTAGGGAATATTTTAGTAGAAATCGAGCCTGGAAATTCGCTTAGCCTGCAGGTTTCCTGCGGCGGGGGTATTTATTTTTATTTGATATGTACTCAATCATACGTTCTCAAAATTGAACTATTTGTAAACTTTTCATATTTTATTATTTAGTTCATTTTTATATTTTTAATTAATTTCTCTCTGCTTGAAAACGTTTGTATTAAACAAAAATTCGCACCGTATCATTATCGATTTTTTATAATTCTCTCAAGAAATCTTCAAGAACAATATATATATTGTTGTTATATATATTGTACAGTATATATGACGTAAAACAATATATGAATTTGAATAGAGAGTGGTTTTGGGCTCAAAAAAAGTAAATCAGTCCCGGGCCTAGATCTTGCAATTTGACCTACGCTAATAGCTTATTCCCTATATGGACAATTCGCCAAAAGTGATATAATTACTGTAATAAAAATAGCTTCTCCTCTGAAATTATAATAAAACAGTATAGCATAAATCATATTAAATACAAATGGGCTGCAAATTTTACAGCAAAACTACAAGTCTACTTGCACTATTTTTAGTCCATCTTGTTGCTCAGATAAGTTGCCACTAAGCTAAAGAAACATTTATTTCTTTGAATTCAATAGACTAAATGAAATCATGTGAATTTATATGAAACATTCGCTTTTGCCTCCTTTAAAATGGCGGTAATTATAAAGGGAGCCAAAAATTTCAAATGGTATTTGCAAATCAACTGAAAAGAAACCCAATGTAAATCTAAAATGTAAACACCTTGATGGCTTACGTCCCTTTTTAATTTATGACAACGAAGGAATCCCGACGCCAAGCTCGCCGCCTGATATAAAGATATATTGTAACGCTTAATCCTGTTAGACTTCACGGTCACTCATAACTCAGGTTATGTGTTATGATTCAATCTCGGGGACGAAGCTAAGCTGTTCTCCGTGTAAACCCGCTGATTTAGCTGGCAGTTTTCTCTGGAACCCCATCCAGCAGTTTAATAAAGACTATACAACATTTGGATTAAATGAATTTTCGATAAAACCTCTTTTTAAACTCCGTGTGATGCAAATTTTTAAGAAAATGTTCTTTAAATTTTACTAGCTGTTACCCACGGGCTTAACCCCGTTTTACTTCATAAGTATTAGCAAGACTATTGAATTGGTTAAGTTAGGCTGAAATAAACGAAGCAGTAATACAGTAATACAGTACAAACAAATAATCAGACATTTTAATTAGTTTATAAATTGAAAGAATAAATAGCAAACAAATAAGTACAGCTGAGGTATTATTAACATTAGGTACCGGTATATGGAAAGTTCACTTTATAAAGGAATTACGATCATAAAGGGCAATTTATGAAATAATCTATAGTTTTGCGCAAGGTTTCTAGACCAAGATTTTAAGTATATGGTTTGTGGGGGTGTAACTTTTAGTTTTCTCAAAAGTTATGGGTACTTTGGGGTTTGTATATGGATACCATTATATTATCTCTATTAGATATATAATCTCTATTATATATATATAATCTCCTATGTTACACTCAAACTCCCTGGAGAAGATTGCGTAAAATGTCATCTTGAGTGTTACAGACAGACAGATAGACAGACAGACAGAAATAGAGATAAGACTCGCTTCTGCTTCTTTAATGTATAAAACGTAGTGTTATATAGTCAATGGTAGTACTCACTAGTACGGATATTAATCCACACCAGGGAGTATCGCATCCACAGAGCATTCCCATACATATCCACAATTCGTTAATTTACTAACACACTTTTTCATGTGGACGAGCAATATACATTGAAATTTTCTACAATAAACTTCAATATGGTACTTCACTCATGATACATAACATCGGTTGACCGTTATTGCGTTAGTCACTGGTATCACGGTAAGTTAGTAACTATCCCTTTGGTTAGTAAACATCCCAAATGTATATATATATATATATATATATATATATATATATATATATATATATATATATATATATAATTAATTGAAAACATTATAAAAACATTAGTACCCTTTTTAAATTCATTTTTAATTAATAAACGACATGTTTCGACACTTAGGTCATAGTCATGTTTACATTTACAAATACAATAACAAAAATAATGAAAGGAATAAATAGTCATATGTTAAGTTAACTTAGAATTTAGAGGATCTTGATTTAATCTTTGTTTAATTTTGTGTATATTATATAATGTTTCATTTTTATTGCAATTGTAGGATTTTTTCAAATATCGGATTTGTTTTATTTATGTTCATGGTATTCAATAAATTTTGAGGGTATTTTTTGTAATTTGTGTATATATGAAAATCTTCTTTGACATTTAATTCTAAGTTAACTTAACATATGACTATTTATTCCTTTCATTATTTTTGTTATTGTATTTGTAAATGTAAACATGACTATGACCTAAGTGTCGAAACATGTCGTTTATTAATTAAAAATGAATTTAAAAAGGGTACTAATGTTTTTATGTTTTCAATTATTTATATAGTAGTAGCCCTAATCACAATCATACTTATTATATATATATATATATATATATATACACATATATATATTTTCTTACATATATTTACATATATATATATATTTATATTTATATATTATATATATTAGAAGCCCCTTTCCTTTGCACTGTATATAGTGATTTGCCACTGTACTTTGGATGGTTTATCACAAGCATATTTTTCAATTCATTTATTTACGTTCGTAAAACTGTTATGGTTACGAAGCTGTCCATAAGACCAATAAATACAAAAACTAGTTTTTGTATTCATTGATAAGACTAATGTTAAATATATTGAAATTTCATTTAAAGTTTTTAACGAAAAACGAATTTCCCTAGAACAGCGATTAGCATGGATATTGTTTTAAGCATGAAACTAAAATATTCCTAACAATTTAGAGGAAATCATAGAATCAGTTTTTTTTTATCATTGTGCGCAAACATTTATTGTATTATAGTATAGACTTGGGATTCGTGTAGGCCTAATATAAATATACTTTTAGGCTACAAGGGCTTTTAAACAACATATTGTGTTGAAGTATAAATATATACGACATCGTACGAGTATATGTTGTGTGTAGTAAGCCAACACTGTAGGTTTTATTTGCACCCAAATCAAAATAACATGTGACTAGCTAATAAAGAAATACTTAATTTTTACGTCAGTATCACTCGGACGGTTTTTGTCCAATAAACCCTCAAGTGCCCAACACCATTCGTTTACACTCAGGTGTCAATTACCTTGTAAACCGACAACCGAGGCCGAGGTGTTAGCGTAACGAGTTCTCCGTCACCTTTTTGTTTCCGAACAAATTATGACAGTTGAACAGAAGAAAGTAACTTTGACGCCAGTTTTTGTGCTTATCCCACTCGAACCCAATGTTTCCACCGACTGAAAAACAATTTAACACATGTTCTGGCAAATTTGCGAGGTGTTGCACGGATAATTCGAGAAGGTTTACAGCTTCAGTAACGGTGCGCAGGTTGGCTGGGTTTAGGATGCGAAATGTAGCGTTATTAAAGGATAATAATACCAATATTGTGTTGCAAAGGAATGCGGATATTTGCACGTGTTTAAATTTTTTGTTAATTGAACAGATATGTAGAAACATCACGTGCATCCTGTGTTTATTTATTTGACCGGTTACACCATTTTTACATAGACGTATGTATGAAATTTCTCATAATACTAGAATTAATTATAACAGTATCAGCAGTTGAAATCTATAATAAAAAAAGGAAATACTCAACTAGAAATAATGCGTTAACATTACATGAAAAATATCACAACCTAATTAATACTAGACCTTCGAGAGAAAACCACTTGACCCATAAATGACAACAAGTAATTAATGGATAAAACGTAGTTTATTAAAAATAAATTTATGTGGAAAATCATAATTTATTAATAAATTAAATAAATAAACTATTAATAAGTTTCTAGAGGATGCTAACATAGTACTGTACCACTGAACGTTGGACACTAGAGTTTACATTATTCTATCTACATGGAACCGTTATAGTATTTTTTTTACTAAAAAGGATGTAGTTATAATGAGCAGAATGTACTCAAGTTTATTTTCTATTTATTTTTAGTTTGTGTTTATCAATTGGCTATTTACGTTTTCGTTAGGGAACAGTCCAATTCCTGGTCTTACAATCTAACGTCCATATTTTGTTGGATAGATTGTCAGACCAATGACAAAATGTGATCCACTTGGAATCGAACTAACAACCTTCAGATTTGAAGACAAGACTCTAAAACTCTATTCTAATCATGGAATCAAAGGATAGCCTATAGTATTTTTTACAAAACCATTAGTTCAGTTAGACGAACCATTTCAGATCGCTCAGTTGTACGAGGTTTCATTTTTCAACATAAGGGGGATTCTAGTCCTAGTAGGAACTAGGTTTTAAATCATAATCATCTCTTAAAATGTTAAGTCTGTTTTCCCATGAATGTTGGCTAAAATGTTCCTAAAAACTTTCCTCAAACATGATTCTAGGTTTCTCTAACCTTAGCCATCAACTTGTGTTTTTCTACTTATTGTCCGTATTCTGCGATGAACGCAATGTTTGTTTCTATGTGGTCTTTAAATTGTTATTTAATCAGTTTTGTTCCTATTTAACGGGGTTTTCTCCCTGTTCACATTCTTATATATCTTCTTATCTATATATTAATACGCAAACAGTTTTCTATTCACAGTCATAACTCGATAACGGCTTGATGGATTTTAACGTTTGAGGTGTCAAATTAAAGGTATTTTCACGTAGATGTGCAAATACGTCTCAGAATATTTAGAAAGGGCACCACTTAAGTACACTTAAGGGCTAAAGTTTGGAAGACGGTGCTATCTGTTGACATTTGATCAAACTCATTTCCCTTTGTTTACAAATAACATATGGACGTAGTTCGAAATAGTTTTTAAGGTTAACCACAGACAGCAGGACTTAAAACTTCCAGAGCAAGGCTGGAATTTTTATAACTAAGTCTGGTTCATAATGAAGAGTTTCCTATCAATACTAGACAACAAAGTGTTTAAGAATAAATATTTAATTCTTTTTGTCTATGGTTAAATTGATAAACCTTACATCGTATTTTAATGATTATCATGTAGTTACAGTTCGATGTGATGAAGTGAATGTTTAAAAGTGATTATTCACAGGGTAGTTATCCGTTACATATTACCATATTATCATGTTATTTACAATGTGTATCAAAATTCCAATTCCTTTATAGTGTTTCTGTTGTTTGGTTAACTTTCTTATTTCATTTCAATTTAAAATCAAATGCCGCCAGTACGACGAAGAACTGTGAGTGGCTGGAGGGAACGCGAACATGACCGCTTGCATCAACCTCTCAATTGAACATGTGATGGGTACATAGTGGTAGTACCACCCTTGTGATAGTCCAATCTCGGACAAATGAACGTTAAATGTTTACATTGTAGTGGCTTACATATTTTTATGCAAGAAAAGACTGGCCGAGACAATTAAGTTTGTACTCTTTGTTGCCATAAATTAAATGTTCGTTTGCCTCATTTGTGCAATTCACCACAATAAACTACGGGTTCTTATTGGAAACTCCCAATCTGAAAATAGGACTGTGAGACATATCCAGAAATCATTTGGATAAAGTTCGTCAATTCAGTTCTGCCTTTACTGTATGGTCAGCTCCAAAGCTCATTAAGATGATAAAGTTCCACAGGGGATCTACAATTTTAAGATCCGTGACACGTTTTACCACCAAGTGGGTCCTCTAATTCCTCAAGAAGGTGATGATCCTGAATAAAGATATAAGTAAGTACGACAATGTCACTAGAACCCAAAGGGGAACTAAGCGCAATAAAAAAAAAAAAAATGCAATTAAAAAATATGCGGGAAATAGGGTCACAATGCCAACCCATTTGCAAATCTTTGAAGACTGTGGCAGTGGCAGACATTATGTAGGGACGAGAGCTCCGAGGAGTCAAGTGAGATTCTTATGTACATAATAAGAGACAGAAGAAGTGTCTTCCCTGGCTACAATGGTGCTACCTGTGTAGATTTCGCAGCAATTTTTAAAGCTACAAACAAAGCACCACCTGGCCAAATAAATCGTATAGCTTTTTCCAACACTAATAATGTTAAACGCGTATCCATTATAGATCTATAGATCTGTCGTTAGATCCACTTGCTTACCCTCTTATGTTCGCAACCGGAGACTTGGGTTGGGGCCCCTAATTTAAATACGCCTAAAACAGAACACATCAAAGAAATAATTTAACAATGCTAGAATAAGAGGAGCTATGGTTGGTGTCAAGAGAGGAATTGAGCTACTTAAGGTCAAAAGCTCACTTTACAGTGTGTGGTTGACATCTACGTGCTCATATAGGGCACCCCCTACTATACATAAGAGATAACCAAAGCAGTATGAGAGTGAATGTAAATTTAAATATTGTAGATTGCTTTTATATTTTTTTACATCATAATGTTTTTATATTTCTGTAATCAGTCATATAAATTATTTTAGAGTGACTCTTTGATTAAGGTCTTGCTGTTTATGTTTTTGGTTTATTTTTTATTCAAGTTTCAGTTTTGCTTGATTTCGAGCAACAGGTTATCTAGTATATCTTATTATTCCAACTGTAATTCAAAATATAACAAAACGAACAAGCGAGGATAAACTGTTTCTTGCAATTACGATCAATTGGGTCAATCCGAGAACATTTTAAGAAATAAATAAAGTTTGTTCAACCTTGTCCTTTTTGTCACAACTAGATCCTCACACACCCAAGGAAAGCTACACTATAGTTGTGGTCAAACGGTATATTTAACCGTAGTAAAACCACATAAAAGATTATAGTTCTCAAAATCACTCCGCACTACTAATCAACCACTCGTTTACCTTCGAAACTATCCTTCTACGAATGACCGTAACAAACCCAACCAAAAGTTCTTTTTTGTCGCGTATTAAAAGTTGTGAAACGGAACCGCTCCGTAGTCCGTAAACGGGTTGGAGTCGGTGAGTCCAGTAACCGCAGCCAATAACAAAGCGAGTAGAGGAGCTAGTGTTGACACCTGTGAAGTGTAATTTGACTGCCGCTCCCTCATTACTGTCGATAAATTGGACGATAACCGGGGGCAGTTCACACCTCGGCAATAAATATATAGTTTTTGTACAGGTTTTACACCTTGCTACGTGTTACATGTATTGAGATCACATTAACAGCTCGATGTTGTTCTAATGAGAAACGATTCAATAAATAAATAATACACAGCAACTTTACACATGTAGTTTTTTGTGCGGAAAGCTTTACCTGCCTTCTCAATTCAAGGCTACATGTTTCAGACTTTAAAAAACCGCAAACAATGGTAATTCATATTTTAATAGGAGTTGTTTCTAATCGTGTATATACAATAGCAGGGGAACAAAATATATGTTTATAGATAAGTATCTAATCCACCTCTGCTCTTAACGCAGATAATATAGTGAATATTAAAACAGCTAAGACAGCAAATTAAGCGAGTCCATTACCAAAATGGCGGCTTTTCAATTTACATTCACGCTATTACCATTGACTATACCTAATTGGATCCATGAGTAATATTGAATACGACGTTGTTGTAATTGCTTCTAGTTTAGTAACCGTATAAAATACTATAAAATAAGATTAGTGTGATAAATTTGATATCTCAATTTAAAGTCAATATTAATATCGATTAATATCATAATGGAGAGTTTTAGAAATCGACCTCGGAGAAATCTATATATTTAATTACGTAAGCAGATTCTTTGCATCAAAATTGTGGGCGACTGGAAAGTCGTAGAACGACGGTAAAAATAGTGACATTTTCAAATTGTTAACACAAAATTAGATATTACCAAAGATATTACCTTCAGTATCCAACAGTCAATGATATCTATCTATCTATATATTAATAGGCAAGCATGTTTCTTTAAAACCTTTTTTCTCAGCTCGTGTGCATCGCAGGGGAAATCTACGCATACTGTTAGAAAGATATTTGCCTGTAGATGTGCAGAATCCCTTTATAAATTAAAATAGGCTAAAAAATAAGCACAAAAAACGAATTTGAAAACTTCAAAAAATTAACATGGACCAACTGGGTTGCCATGATGGTGACGAAATAACAACAAAATGTAAACAGAAAATCAAAACAAATGGAAGAAATCCCAATCACATGTTTTATTTACAGTGTGGGGAGAAAATAGAGAAGTCTGTACATTAATTATTTTTGGTCGAGTTTCGACCACAGGACGACCACTAGTATACTTATTTAATACGCAAGCAGATTTTTTGTGACAATTACTCCTCCGAAACTACTGAACCGATTGTCATGTTTTTGGTGTCATTGGAAAGAGCGTAACGTGAAGTTGTGCAGGAAACTCTTTTTTTAAGGAAATAATTAGAGAGTGAGGCCCTGGGGCCCTTTAAAGTTTCATATTTCTCCATAAGGATAACATGGAAGATGATTTTTATTTACAGAAACATATGTTTGTTACTTGAAAATAGTCAAAGTCTACTAAAATAATTGCTGTGTGTTATGACTGTTAATGTATACTACATTTCAATCAAGGATTGTGTACCTTAAAAGTTTACCCATAATGGGTCTTAATATGCCCTACTTTATTTTAATGCTGGGAATAGTCAAATTTAGTTGAGAATAAGTTACCATGATTTAGAAAGCTTTACTATAATAATTTATATATTTAAAATCACAAATCTTTGACATTATTAAATCATTTTAAACAAAACAGCTGATTGACAAATAAAAAAATCATCTACTTCATGTGAATAATGTTGTTACACAAACATAGTTTTTTTAACCAATAACTTGAGTCTTTTTTACTTCTGGGTGTATTTTGAGTTTGCAGTTATGAAAGCACCGAGCCAAGTAACTTTTATCTAATTTTCTTTATAAACTAACAGTATTAATGAATTAGTACATGAACTTGACAAGTTAGGTAATTTGTCAGTATGCCAAGAGAAAGAAGAGTGGGTCCTCGAAAACAGACGAAGGCGGAGACACCCATCTAGAAATCCAACTAAATATAGAGGTCAGTGGATTGCCAAGACACAGATTAGACTTATAAAATGGGGCAGTGGTTTTATTGATGTGGAATATTAATACATAAAAAAGGTCCTCATTTTAATGGCACAAGGCTTCATGTGATCAGAATGGTTAACAACTTAATAGAATGTAAAGTCTTAACTGGGACAAGTAAGTGGGGACATATTTTGATTTCGAGGATAAAAATGTGCCCGTCTGAAACAAACTTAAGTTACCTTTTAAAATGGAAAAATGCTAATTTATGTTATCTTTGGCAAAAACATATTCATTACGGAAAATTCTGACCAGGGTAATCTTCCTGAAGGCAACTTTAAGACTAAAATCGTAGTATTCGTGGAAGTGCTTTTGTGATTAACATATTGTTTTTTTAGTGTTTATTTTTAAAGTATATTCTTCAAACAGCATTGTAAGACCCTCAAAATATGCTTCATAGGCCTATTGGTTTGATATGATCAAATGTTTTGTTAAATGTGTTTTAAAAATCTTTAAAAAATAACTAGGAACACACTTGAACTTGAACACTTATTAATTTACTAAATGTAATACACATACAGCTAGAAAATGGCTGGACTGCTTCCCTTCTAAGGCTTTATTATTATTCTAAATTCATATGTTATTTTGCGGGGCATTGAGCCGCACAGGTTCACTAGTTACGTTAAATTCTCTCCATATGAATAGCATTAGAAGCAATTTACGGTTGATTTGTGTTTACTTCAATACAGCTGATCGTGATTTAGCAATAAGCCAGTACGCAATATTAACATCTCATCTTATCTTGAATGTGAAAGTTTGTGTATTTGTTAGTTTGTTTGAAGTTCAATCATGCATAAACTACTGGACGGATTGGGCTGAAATTTGGCAAGATGATACCTCACATTCCCGATTAATAGGCATATTCTTATCTCAAAAATCCTTTCGGGCTCTGCCCTAGTGGTTCTGCAGTTCCCCATGTTAACCTTATGAGTATTCATATTTAAAGGGAATTAAAGAATTTTGTCAGCTGTTTCAACTAAAAAAGTTGGTTCTATGATTATTGGTCCTATATGTGCAGGTATTATTCGTATTTTGAAGTTATTTAATTTAATTGGGCCAAAAATGGAAATTCAACTTTTCTTACGGATATTTAAAATGGGGCTAGTTATCTATATATTAATAGGCAAGCATGTTTATTGAAAACCTTTTTTCTTAGCTCCTGTGCATCGCAGGGAAAATCTACGCATACCGTTAGAAAGATATTGGTCTGTAGATGTGCTGAATCCCGTTTTAAATTACAATTAGCACAAAATATCAATTTAAAATTAAAACAAAATTAACATGGGCCTTGTAAATGGGTTGCCATGTTGGTGACGAAATAAAAAAAATATATATAAACAGAAAATCAAAACAAAATATAAGAAATTCCTCTCACATTTCATTTACAGCGTGGGTTGAAAATAGAGAAGTTTGCATAGTACGTACTTTTGGTTGAGTTCTTGACCACGGGGCCAGCTCTAGTTTGATTACTTATTTGTCAGTCAAATCTGCAATGTACTGTATCGTATACTGTATAAAACCAGGGATCATGTTACCAAAAATTAATACTTTTTCGTCTTTGAGTGTTAAAATCAGTTATTTTACTGGGAAATTTGCAATTAAGTATTTTATCGGATACTGCATATAGCAAGTTGACTTCTTTATCCTATTCGAAATTCTCAGCTTATTTCTACGTTTGTATTATTATATTATTAGACGCCTGGTTACGTTTTCATGCACTGTTGGGCTAAATGGAACTTCTCTCTGGTTGAATTAGTTCAAAAGTGGATGAAATACTTAGAAAATCACACCGTACTATACATGTAACAGACAGAAACAGGCTCTTCAGATGTTAAGTAGCTGAACCTAAAAGGAAAATAATGCCAAACGAAGTATGTGTATGTATAACCACTAGATTTAAATAGGACAAGTAGGAATCTCATTCAATTGTTAAATATATATATATATATATAAAATATATATATAATTAATAATTATAATTATATGTATATATATAAAATTAGAGTTGTTAATGCCTGAGCATGTTGATAACGTTAAGATCACGATGATATCGTATAAATGTCAATAATTCATTTATGGAATATTTTACGGTTGTAGGCTATATTGATTTGTTACATTACTAGAGAACAACTGTAAAAATGTATTTCGTACAAATTACAAACTATTTTTTATTCAGTAGTTTTAATGGACTACAAACGCTAATCAATTGTTAAGTTAGTGAAATAACAAGCAAGTACTATACCAAAACACAGCAAATAAAACCCCTTAAACGTATATTAAGATTATCCAAGAGGATCATAAATCCTCAAAAACAAAAAACATAACCTCCGAAAGTGGAGTGTTCTTTGCATAAATTACTGTTATTTTGGGTTTTTTTTGGGGGGGGGGAGGGGGTTAACGGATCTTTTCAATCCACCCTTATAATGCGTTCTAACCACAGGAGATTACAGCATAAAATAGGAACACAATTTAGTCATGAGATTAGACATTTAGCGATCAGACGCGAGAAATAAAACACACAAATCGAGAAGATTACAAAAAGTACAAAGGTTAAACCATTCTCAATCCTTAAAACAACTGACACTTCGTCATAACTAATTTACCGCGTTCTCTGCCACTGAAACTGGCGACATGTGATATTGATCAGTTGATCAAACCTGCAACATCTAATTGATCTTGACACCTCAAGACTCGAGATATAATCAAACCCGATCAGTTAAGCATCAGCTTCGTACTGCAAAGTTGATGCAAATGTCTAAAATGCCTCCGGTTTGGGAGGTAGACGTCTTGATAGCGGCGATTTCACCATAATAGCACTAACCAGTAGACAGCCGGCCTGATTATATCGGTTTGAATTATTGCTCTCCAACTTTTGAAAAATTATATCATTAAGGGGATTATTTTGAATTATTACGGTTTAATGTGTGAAGTCGCTGCCGCAACCCCACCGAGGGTTAATGGGATGGAAATTTGGAAAATCACGTCTTAAGATGTGTAAATTGCGATGTTGTCAAAAATGTGGTTTAATGAGGTGTTTATGTATGATTTGCGTGGATGGCTTTAATAGTACGTAAATGCAAATCGTCGGAACACGTGTCTTAAGAGGTTGTCGTATGTATTGTATTTGCTAAGATGTTATTCGCAGCAAACTTATCTCGCGAATGAGGGAATGATTATTTGTCTGCAGAAACGCATTATTGTGTGATTTGGCCCTTGAAATATATTTATATGACTGATTTAAAATTATGCTCAATCCTTATGTAAAATACTGAACACAGAATCTATCAAACCTAGTCCACATTACCGAAGCTAAATAAAAACTTACTTAGAAAAATAAGAAGTCAACGTAGACTTTCTATAATCAATCTCACATAGTCTACGAAGTATTTCTCTTTGTAAGTGTTTATTCAAATTTAAGACGATTAGTTTCTTATTTTTGGAAGTCCAAGGCAGTTAAATAGACGGCATAGCCTGACCACGCTTTCTGGTAGAGATCCGACCAAACGATCACATAAAGCCAGACGAGTCCTTGTCTAACCTGATGATGTTCTATCTCTATCATCCCATTGTGTATGGAGACGTCTACAACTCCAATAGTTGGAACATAATTAAGTATCTTTGCTTCATATTGTTTGGTAACCTTCGTACGATGTAAAACGCTTCCTAACCTAACAAAACTTCCTTGCAGGCCGTAGTCTTGTGTCAGATCTTGCCTGACCTAAACAGCTGCCGGAAGATCTGGCAGGTGCCACGTACCTGCACATCTGTACAGCCTGAACCTAAACACTGCTTTGTTAAATTTGCACTAATTTTACTCGCTTACTTAATTTTCATTTAAACGTAACAACAAGGTATGCCCTCGTATAAAAGTAATGTAAATCGTTGCATAACGCTAACGCGTGTTTAATTAAGTCAGGACCTTAGGTAAATGATTCCATACATTATGTCAATATATAGAAAACACTCTTTAATAATGTAGTTAAATCACAGCAACATTTGGTTGGGCTGGTATCTGCAAACTAGTATGTTTACACTATTTTAAGGTTAATCAAGATAATTGTCTTTCTTAAATATGTCACTAATACATCAATGCTTATTTAGAGTTTCACAAGGAGTGTCTATTAAGCAAAAAGGTAGGATATGTGATACATCAAATATGAAATGGTAATTATATGGTAAACTAAGCGTTTCGGGGAAAATGTATGTGTGATTTTCTCTTTATTTCCCGGAGTTATAAACCTAGTCCTGTATATAAACAAGCAATTATAATTCTTAACCTTTATTCGTTGAAAACAAGGAGTTTAAACTTTTCTTCTTCTACGATCACGACTACCAGCCGTAGAGAATAATTATATTACTCCAGGTTTCTAAAATATGAGACCCTTCTAAATACTATCTTTCTAATATGAGGCCTTCTAAAAAAATAACCCTTCTATACTTTCCTCGATTTGGAGGTCTATTGAGTAGCGAAAGTAAAATGAAAATAGACGTATGTAGTAGGCTTTGTTGCGTATTAGTGGATGCCGATTCCATTGAGACTGCTTTATGGCATAAGCTCTTTTGAGCATTTTATAAAGTATAATATTCAACAGATATGATCCATCGCATTAAGAGATTTCCTTTAGTTCAGAACTCTTCCTTATTTTAAACCTACCTAAGACTACGACATGGTCACCGCATCACCCTAAACCATGCCTAATCGAGTTAACCTAATGCAGCTTACCCAGATTGGTTGTTAGTTTTTCGTAGATTGCATCCGTGAGAACGTTCCGGTCGATACTCTACATGGTCCAGCAGGCATTGTATTTGCTACGTACTCTACTGTTCATTTTAATTGTGCAGGTCGAGAGGTGTCTTTAGTCAACTGAAATTAAATCACAAAGACGGTGGTGCAACTGAGCGTTTTTACCCAAATGTGAAAAAATAAAGCAGGATTTAGAATTAAATAAGATGACTTGTGTAAATAGTTCAGCTACTTATTTGGTTAGAACCATTCATTGGAAGCCAATGGAAGCTATTAAAACACGACTCCGTTTTACATGGTTCCACCGAAGACCATCTGATTACTATGATCTACAAAGTGAAAAATTGAACAACTACCGATTACTTGAAACATAAATGTAACCGGAATTGTATTCATTATCATTATAATCATTTTTGAGATAGCAACGTCACTTAGGTGCGTGTTTAAGAAAGATGATTGAGGTTTGGAGTGAGTTGCAAAGTGTAGCTTCGCTACATCTTCTAGGACTTCAGATTACAACATGATCACTATGTGGCGTCAACTTAGCCACAGTGTGATGCCTTTGGTCTACACTGTATTGTAATATTTATTATGTAACAGCTGTTATTCGTTTGCAAATAAAAACTTTATTAAAATATTCGATCATATAGTGGTGATATTATTTCATACAGATTAAACATCGCTATATATTGGTGACCCCGAACAACGACAACAAGAAGTACGGCATTCCTTCCTCAATATTACCAATGTCGCTAGAAGAAATCGAAGCTCAATTGGCGAATCTACGAGAGCAACAAGATGAACTCTCCACCAACGTTCAGCAACGCAACAACCGTTGGGGCTCTGCCCCAGAGGCCTTCAAATTCCCCTCAGCAGATATGTTTACATTATGACCATAATATGTATAATTTTACACTACTTTTAATGAAACAGCTCCTAAAGCCTACGTTTTTGAAGGTAGTTACGCAATCTCATATTCATTATTATGCTTAATATCCTCCCTTAATTTAAATAAGATATTCACTCTATCACCACAGTTAAATTGTAAATCCAATACAATTACAATTGTTAGCTGAAGCTACATGAAACCTCAATAGTAACCGTCGATTTCAACGGGTTTCCCCTAGTTTTTTTTAATTGTCAAATTCATTTTTCGTGCTTATTTGTGAGCCTAACTCAAATTGTAAAGCGATCCTGCACATCTACAGGTAAATATCTTTCATTTGGTACCAACCCCGTATAATTCGGTCCACTGGTATGGTCAGGCTAGCTGTCATAAGTTTTGCAAACGGTTTTTTTAGTTTAAAAGATGGCGTTTTGGGGGCTAAACAGTAAATACTTACTGGTCCCAATGACAACATCTATATATTAATTCAATGTTTTCATTGGCTTAACTTTTGATCCAAACAAACCAAATAGAATATTGTACATTTATATGAGTTATTTTGTCTATTATATGACGTGTCCGTTGTTTAAACTTAAAATTGTATGGTAACTGCCAACTGGTAACACTAGTTGTTTTTTACCCCTGAAAATTAATTGGATTAAGGAATCAATAATAATTATCGATAGAAATAAAATTAGAGTTTTGTTTAAAATAAATAATGATTTAGTTTGCAGCATGACTCTAGTGTATCTCATAGTAATTTCTGCTTTAAAATACACACACACATAATACACACATTTAGGTAGGTTTAGAATCAATTCTACCTGTTAAAATATAAGACCTTTTACATCTAAGCAACATTTTAAACGAGTTTGCTCCGTCCGAGTTGTATAACCTTTGGGCAGCCAGTCTAAAAGAGCATAAAGAAATAATCCTAATTGATTTCAACAGCCATGAGCCGGCCCATTAGTTTGGGACTGAGCCAAATCAAATAGTGCCCCCAAGACAATGCCTGACCGAATTTGGATCTACTTTTCAATTTTCTGTTTGTATAATGACCTGACCGTAGGTTCTTCTTTTTTAATATGTGCATAATAACGATATGTCAGATGCTTTAGGCGAGCTTGCATAATTTATAATTGTCTACAATGATTTGAGCATTTTTAAGAATTCGTTATCAGCTATGTTTATAAAAAGATAGCCGATGTTCTTAACCCTCTTCCCCTCTTCTTTCAGTGCTATTGCAACCAAACCCCTCTGAGAAATTCCCTTGAAGAGGGTCGCTGGGAGCTGCTTCTCACTGATTATCTGCGCCTTCGTCAAACCAGTGAAAAGTTTATCCGCTGTCATGCTAATTTGCCTTTAAAAAGTCGCACCCGAGTTTTACTGCAACATTTTGCCTTGTCTTGGAATCAGGACTCCAGTAGAAGATAATCAGTGTCCCTCCGTTGTGGACAACATCGTGTAGTTAGGTAGTGATCATGGACGATTTATATGAAAGGGCAGCAGCCTCGAGTATTGTCAACTTATACATTTACCAAATATCACCCTTGAGGGACGCATCCCTGTCCTGTACTGTACTTAGGTTCACATACTTGTGCTTGTTAGACGTGTACACACTCTCCCTCGTCCTTCAAATGAGAACTATTATGAAACTACACCAAAGACCTGCGAGTTTCCCAGTGCCTCAATAACTCTTGTTTGGCTGTAATTTATCAGACAAAAATTCTGTTTGTGTAACCTGTCATGCTTCAAATTGGATTTAAATCCAAATACTCCTAAAAAGTACTACTTTGCAGACAAACTAATTTTTTAATTATTCATCCGAGCAATTGAATAGTTTATTTCAATCTTAAACGAATCAAACATATTTATTGTGTTATTGTCGAAAAAAACTAGGACATTCCTAGTTTCCTAGTTTGTAAAGTGTCGTATAAAGTAATTTATATTTTTGTCCCTAAGCCTATTACTATTTCCAAAAATATTTCACACACCAGAGACATCCACTAAAATCAACTGTTTCCCAAAACAACGTGCCCATAATAACACCCACACCGTGAACTAACAAGATAATAAAATCTAACAACGGGGAGGGAAAGGAGGTGTTTAAATCAAACACAATCAAGGGCTAGCCTCAGGAACATATGGCACCGAACCCACACAAACACAAAACACTTTACCATAACATTATGCAGGTTCATGATTTGTACTTGTAATGAGAGTTGTATATTCGTGTTGCTTGTCGGATCGTGTTAATTACTTTACTTTAGTGTAATCCATTTCGTGGCCGAGCGACCTAATATATTACTCAGGTTCGTTAAAGGATTAGCTCTGCTTCTTCTAGTTGGTCTGGAAATGTTGGAAGCTATGAAGTGGTACATTAGTTTATTGTCCTTGAACATACCAAGTAAAACTTTTATGCAACTGTAAGCTTAATTTGTATGTTTTACGCAATTGGGAATTTGAAGGTTTTTTAAAGGAACAGTTCAAACATTGGTCTTGTTTGACCTATTGTTAGCATCATTAATTGATTGATGCCAGATGAAAAATGGAATGGAACCAGCTACCAATAAAGGCGAGCACTAACTACTCTGTTACAAAGAAAATTATTGATTAAAGAAGGAGTCGTTTAATTACATGTATTTTATGTTCCTTTGCCAACTTTTAAGAATTTCTATTAAAATACAATATTTTATATTGTATTGTGTGTTTTGATGTGCACGCCTTGTCATCATAGGACGCCTGATCGTAGTCGACTGTGTTTGTGTAAGAAACATTCATAACTCTTTCTTGTATACGTTTAGTTATTATTCAGATAATAACACACTCAATAATTATCTATATCTGTAAAAGAGGAACTATGTATTTGTGTGTGTGTGTGTATATATATATATATATATATATATATATATATATATGTATATACGTTATGGACTCCGAAACCACTCGACAGATTGTAATAACATTTTCAGGCATTATTAAGCATCTTTCAAGGATGGTTCGAGTGAAGTTTGGTGCAGATCTGTCAAAAGGGCTCTGCCCCAGAGGGGTTTAAGTGGGCCAATGTCAGAATTTTTGATCTAAAATGTTTACAAATAAATATAACTAGCGGAACCCCGTCGAAATCGACGGTTAATCTTGAGGTTTTATGTAAATTCAGCTAACTGCGATAGATAGAGTGAAGTCATTAAAATCTTATTTAAATGAAGGGAGGATAAGCATAATAATAAGTATGACGATTGTGTTCCCTAAAAAACGTGATTGTTGAATTCGTTTAACACAATATTTCCTACCTTTTTATCGGCTTTAGGTTGCCCAAAAGGTTTTTTAGGAGTCTTATAATTGTTTTTCATGAGTTTGTTTCATGTCAAAGCCACTTTCACTATATGGGAGAATGAGTTCATATAATTAGTCTATCATGTTACAGAAAGAGTCAATATTTATTACTAACAACTAATTCCATCTGCTTTAGAAAAATCATTCAGATTGTATCCAGATTTATCAGGAAATCTTCATCTTTGGTCATAAAAATACAGAATTTTATCACCATTTAAATAAGTTTTTTTTTTTGTATTTGATAAAAATATCTGATTCTCCAGATAGCAGTAACATTCTTACTTCGATATAAGCAATTTTAATTCCTTCTCTTGCCACATCGACCCATGTATTTAATCATCCTGTTCTTACTTGATAATTCATTAACTTATGGGGTAGTTTTGCCTGGCCATATCGACCACATAAAGCTGTGCATGTTTTTCGTGGATGGAATCAACCATAATTGTAGGAAATTTGATCACAAATCTTGAACATTTGCAGAACCAAATCCATAACCTAGTCCAGCCTTGATAACAAATCATGCAATTGCGATGAGATGTGATGACACTGTTGTGTTTCCGAATGTTTTGTATGTAGTGAGGTTTAGATGCATTGTTCGACCAAGCTACATGTGTACATCAAAGTAAAAACCCTGTAGGCCTACACTTTTTTTAAATACCTGAATTGACATTAGTTCACCTACTTCACCAAAACCATAGATGAAACATACTCCGTAGTTAGTCTATTCCAAAACTTGAACACAGCTCTCATCCTCAACGTAAGTTACTCATCTATGACACAATTTTCAACACGATTATCGAAAACTTTCATACCAATAAATGAATTTCTGGTGTTCTTTCTTGAATTTCAACCTTACAATATATATCAGATAACCCAATAAGGAATAATAATATGTTCCTTTGAAAATGATATGTCACACTTATTTCATAATTTAAAATTTTATAAGAGCAATAAAGCATAGATTTTTGAACAAAACATTTAAAACTAATCATAAATTCATCATTTTGTAGAAACTATAAAAAACTTGCCATGCAGTGGAGAATCAATTTAAAATCATAAATAATAATGTAAACATTTAATTTTGACAGTTTCAGTAGACCTTTGAATACAATTTTAATATTAACAGCTGGTTCATTAATAGCTGGTAGTGTAAAATTATCCATATGGTCATAATGTAAATACAATTGCTGAGTGAACTTTAAAGGCCTCTGGGGCAGAGCCCCAAGGAAATTTACCTAGTTTCTCTTTTGAGGGCTCACCTACAGACCAATACCTTTCTTTAGACACCCCTACCAAGTTTCTACACCCAGCCGTTCTCTCAAATTAGCTGTGACAAAAACCCCGTTTTCCTCCATAAGAATAACATGGGATGGGAACTTAAAGGCCACTGGGGCAGAGCTCCGAGGGAATTCTCCATGTTTCTCTTTTGAGGGCTCATCTACAGACCAAGACCTTTCTTTAGACACCCCTACCGAGTTTCTACGACCAGCCGTTCTCTCAAAATAGCTATGACAAAGAAAAACAGTTTCAAATTAATATATAGACAAGTTAGCTATACCCGTGCTTTGCAACGGGAAGAAAATGTGACCTAGAGAGCTATTAAAGTAATTCTGATGTGTTCTAAAATACGGCAACTCTATGATGTTTGAAAATATAAACTGATTTAAAAGTGTAAACCTACTTACTTTCAACCCCTACTTTTTATGTTAATATATCCAAAATAATATGACAACATACCTTAGTGTAGCAATAACATGAATTGCTTCATATTGATGCTTCAGGAATGACATGTTTTAACATAATGTATTCTTCAACTTTAGTCAAGCCTCTTTACATGTAGCTTACTATATAAATTACAAAATGAAACTTTGAGCAATACTTTACAAAACGGATACAACCTTTCTTTAAAACCAAACATAACCCTCCTAAATCTACATAAAGCGTCACAAAAATCTTTTTCCAGTAAATAAACAAACACCACTTCATTGTACTGACCAGCTGTTTTATTAATTGAATTAAATGAAAACATGTAAACTTTGGAAGCGTGCCAGGCGTAGCCCTATGGAAATCAGCCTGTGGGGCAGAGCCCCTAGGAAGTTCGTCCATATCAATACTTTTCGGAAAATCTAGACACTCTAAGCTTCATTTTGATGTGCCATATGCCTATATTTTTATTTGGTAAATGGCCTTAACCATTTACATAAAATTTGATTGTACCACTTTAATCTATACTATTATATAAAAATCTAATGGTGTCTGTCTGTATGTGTATTACTAATAGGTGCAAAAACTACTGAACCAACTGGGCTTAAATTTTACAAAAATATAGCTACCATACCAAGGACCATTATAGGACTATCCACATTTCGATACTGACCGTAGGCTTTGCCCCTTTGGCTTTAAAAGTTCTGAGGTTAACATTTTAAAAGTAAATATTGATTGGTCTCTATGGCTGTGATGAGAATACTAACAATGTTTGTTTACATTTGCTTTGACATTTAAATATAAACAAGAATAACTGATATACTGCATATTTCACAATTTCAGACAGCTGATACAAAGAAATTAAATATAATATTTTTCATAAATATGAGGTAGGTTTATTTTAATCTAACGTTTTGTCATGGATTATTTATTCTAAAACTATGTCAATGATTATAGAAAAAAAGATTTTATAACCGGTGCTGTATCAACTCCGGCTCTGCTTTGGATTTTTTAAAGCGTCTTAAGTTAATAATCTTAAGTGAAAATAATGTTTTTGATATGTTTTCATGGAAACAGTATGAAAATTACAATGTATAGATGTTTTGTATGAACTTGGAGGCTACTTTAAATAAATTCTAACTGCTTCACATGTGTTAGATTAACTTAACATAACTTGCACATCACATTGTTTTTTATATGTATATTTAGGTAAATTAAGTTATTGTGTTTTGCTAAACCTATGCTTAAATTAAACTAAAGAATATCATCAATAACTAAATTGTCGTTGATTTTTGTTTTCTAAAATCTGTTGTATATGTGTAACTATATTTAATTATCAAATGGTAATACAAAATACTCTTATTTTATCTTAACATAGCTTTCAGCACCAAGGAAATTATCATAAAACTAAGCAGTACACAGTGTTCTTTTGTTTCTAAAATCTATGAAAAATCTGTTACTATGTTTTCTTTATGGTAAGTGTGAAAATGTAAAGGCAATGGACGATGGAACTGATTAAAAGAACTGGTTTGTATATTAAGTTGTTTGTTGATATTTTTCTATAGTAGAATCAGAGATGCAATGAAACATATACTGTATTTGCTATTACATTTTTAGTCCTTGATGCTTTGATAATCATATTAGTTTTGTCTGCTGTCTTTAATGCTAAATTATTTGTTTGAAATTTTTTATAGTACCTATAGATATAGTTTCTTTAATATTTCAAAAGACTGTATTGATAAGGCACATCAATATTTCTAACATTCTATAACAGCTGACTTAGTTTTGCTAATGATTTATTGTGAGTGAAAAAACTGAAGATGGAAGGAATTGTGATTTAATATAAAGAAGAGTGAAATTAAATGTTCATTTAAATTTAATAATTATTATTTTTGCAACTTCAAAATTGAAATTTAAAATGTAAATAATAAATTAAAAGATATGTAATTAGGGAGATGAGGGTAAATCATGTATGTCAAAGTTATTCGAAGATTTGGTCAGTTTTTCTCATATCAGCCTACACAAGATTTAAAATTAATCAAAACCAAAATGGTGGTATCAACTACTTGCCAGATTTAAAAGTCATAACTTAAACGTTTCTATTAAGGCCATAAAAGTTGAATTTTTGTTTCTAAAAGCGTTGGCGGATGTGTAACTATTATATGCAACAGATGTAAAGATTAAAATGTTTCTATTTTGTGTCCTCTTCCCGTTGCAAAGCACGGGTACAAGAGCTAGTAATATAATAGATTTAAAAGCAGATGTTTACTTTCACCAACTGTTTTGTAGGTTTGAATAATTACAACATTCTGTATTAGCATTAGTCATGATTTGAAATAGTGCCACAGTGTTTCTACAGAGTGCAGCACAGAAAACTATTTTACTTTGGAATAAGTCCAAATGTATTAAACCCCAATCGCAGCACACCTGTGCACTTAACAACGTTTAAATTGTCCAATGTTAAATATTAAAACATAAAAACTTTTATTAAAGTATTATAAACAATAAAAGGGATGACTTTTTTAAATTTAGGACAACAGCTAATTTGCAACCAAAAGGTGAGTGAGCGTAGCGAACGAACTTCAACCTAGAGGCGAGTTAGCGTAGCGAGCGAACTTCAACCAGGACGTGATTGAGCCATGCGAATACTTATGAAGTTAAACGGGGCAAAGCCCGTGGGTACAGCTAGTACTCTATAATCGTGTTTATAGCAATTACAAAACAGCAACGAAGAGAACTCGCCAGGAGTAATTTCAAATTAATTGGCTTTGAGATTTCCTATCCTCAAGAATACTCGTATTGATTACCGTTTTATTCTAATGTTTCAAGCTAGTATGGAGTAAAAATGCAATTGATTATTCATTGGTACAATCAATTTGCCCAATTATTCGATAGGCTCAGATGTTATTTTTATAGGCTTAACATTTTTTTTTAGAATTGAAAGTGAAGGAAAATCAAACTCTTCAGTGCTTTCTACATTTACATCGAAATCTCAACAATAGCAACGACATAAAAAACTAACCTTCTTTCTCTACGTAAAAACCATCAAACTCTACAAAAACAATTATTCGCCATGACAAAAAAATCCAAAGCGTAAACACAAATCAAACTATTACTCAGCTTATAGTTCTCAACTACAGACAGGCATGTCGCTTTCTTGGGGCATTGACTGTCTCTTAACCAACTAAAAAAGGGAATTATGTTTGATGTCAGTGCATGTAAATCATTTTATTAAAAATGCTACAGACTTCCAATACACTACTATTAGCATTTGATTGGTTTTATTCGATCTAGTTTCTTTCAGAAAAGTCAAATATTGATATAATTTATTCATATACTTTATTGAGTATACGTAACCAATCGTCAAATCAAACAATTATTTAGCTCGTAATTCATTTTTTGTATTTCTAAAGAAATCTATAACAATTATTGGTGTAAGCTTAATTGGTAATTGGTATGATTGGTAATTAGTTTAACCTGTAAGGGAAAAATCATTAATGGTACGTGTCTCACAAATTAATTATGCAATCGGATGAAATACAATTTTGTGACATAAATAAATTCAATGAAGAACCGTGAACGTTTGAGTAAGTCTAACTAACCATGAATGGATTATTACAGGTGTCAAACAAATTGTACGATTTCTTCTACAATAGAAGTTTTTTCTAAGTGTGCATTTATGTTTTAAAATTAAATACTCTAACTCGTGGTCAATAGCAGAAACCCACCACATTTCTGAGAACGTCACGATACCCCAAACAATCGCTATCTACACCATCTTACGGGAATTGTCGTTTCTAAAAAAACAGTTGAATATATAATGTGAACAATGCGGGTGTTAATTTATATATGACGTGTCTGGTTGTTGTGAAGAGGGAGGTGTGAAGCAATTTGCCGCTCCTCAGGGGGTAAAGCCCCCACAGTAGGGACCAGGGGCGAATAAGTTCCGTTGTATTCCTCTGGATTAATTATGTGATTTAAAACAGCTGGGATGAACTTTACAGCGGGTTGTGTTGGAAAATATTTTATTGCAAGTTAAGTTGGATGAATCTTATTGTGTTTATCGAATTATCTAACTATTGAATTGTAAAGGGATTTAGTTTTTAACATTTTTTTTTTCAAACAAATGTATTATGACTGCTATGAATGCTATTGAGCATTGATTATAAAATAAATTTGGGTTGTATGATGTATTACTAACCAAAGAGATTGTCACTAACCAACCGCGATACCAGTAACTAACGGAATAACGGTCAACAGATTTTATGTATCATGAGCTTTTATATTGAAGTTTATTGAAGAAATTTTCAATATAGATTGCTCGTCCACATGAAAAAGTTTGTTAGGTAAATTAAGAAAGAGAGAATGTCTAGCGTAAATAAATTGACTTAACAACTTAATTAATCGTAGCAAAACTGATAATATTTGTAGGCTAATAGGTTTTATTTTTTACCTTTTCCACAAATCAAACTCTACGAGCAATGTTCGGTCCCCCGGTACCAGTTTTAAACCGAATGAAACAAACAACATTTCCGTAAAAGTTATGGTTTTTAGAATCTCTTAAATTGCCTTCATCAGAAACCCACACACGGAATCACTTTATTCTGTGCCATTGAAAAATAAAAAGATTAATAGTAAAGTGTGACGATTCTGTAAATTTAGTTTGCGAATTCCCCCTACCAGGCTGGTAGGTCTTCAAGGTAATTACGAAGGCGAATAATTTGACACTTTAGTTTTGTTTCAGAGGCAACAACGCTGTTCACACCTCGCTCGCCTGTCAGCTGTCTTCTGTCTACAGCCAGCTGCTGAGCTGCTGCCATCATTTGCACCAAGCTGCAATCCTGAGATACATTTGACAAACGGTGGAACTAAATTACACCAACCAGTTTAACCCGTGCTTTGCAACGTATGAAACGAACCGTTACCTTACAAAACGCGTAAAAAATGCCAGTTTCATAGAAAAACACAAATAAATAAGCGGTATCAATAATATGACACATAATTTCCCCATTAACTTATCATCAAGCCTTATACATTATAGGTAGATAGGTCGTGGTAGTAACCAGGATATTTTATTTTTTTTATTTTAGGAAAAATCATAAAATGGGCGTGTAGGCTATTAATTGTTTAGAGTTAAAAGGACTATACAATACGACAATTTTATCAAAATCCATCTGATTTTTCTGTTATTTTATGCGGGAAAATAACAATTATTCACAATAAAATAAAATTGCCTAAAACTAAAAGACCCACTGATTAGTACTCGAATGCCAATATCATCATAATCGCAGGTGTAATCTGTAGCTCTGCACGTCACAGACATCACTCCGAAAACCAGGATCAGGGTGGACCAAAACTCACACTCGAAAGTTTTGTCGGTTACTATTCTTTCTCTATATCAATAGTTGGGCAAAAGTATAGACATATTATTAACGATTAATAATGGTCTTTAAAATGAGGTGTCACTTTATTGGGCTTTATATTTAAAAACTTTGAGCTGCCCCCAAATAAACCCATTTTGGAGTCCTGGACAAAATTGTCTTAACTATTAAAAAGTAGTTTTTAGTTTCTTAGTACGGTACTATTGAATTTAGCTTTCCTGCTTCAACACATAATAGTATATTACGTTACTAGTCCTGAAAATAGGTATTTACCGGACGAGTGGGGTCGTTCTAGTGCGAGACGAAGTAGAGTACGGTATTACCATGTGAGTCCCATGCATATTTTTACATGGGGCTCTGAGGCTGATACAAAAGAAAAACGTCCGCCATTCTGTAACGGTGAGATATATCCCTCTAGTTTTACCGATATTCTTTTACATTAAAAGCCTTTAAAATCAGGTGTCACTTGATGGGGCTTTAAGCAGAGGTATAGGTATATAGAGGTGTGCAAAGTTTGTTTTTTCTGGTGTAACCCATTAAAAAGTTAATAGGGAGTGTCTATACTTTTGCTTAACGCTCTATGCCTACTATGTATATGAAGAAAAAGTAAAAAAAAGGCTTTTAGATCTGCTTCTAAATAAGTCTAGCATTGCTGTTCATAATACAATAACGATAATATTAATAGGACACACCACCACCGAATACTTGACTTAATCTTTTGGTACATTACCACTAAGACTTCAAATGTTTTATTTGCTTTTTTCAACCAGTTAGTTGTGTGAAAGTGTAATACAAAAAGCTACTGTATTGATAAATGTAGACATTGTAATTCACTTACTTTTTCAGATGAAACCAATCAGCCAAACAACTGAAAGTTCAAAACCGGGGCACCAAGAGATGTTATAATTGGAATAGATTGGAATATATATAGAACCAAATCACGGAGTTTCACGATGGTCGGGTAGACGTTTAGGTAAATAAGATTATAGTCATATAGTCGGATGGAACAATCTGACATACATTTGATTTTGATGTATTACCCCATAAAAATATTTAAGTTTAACTAGTCTTTATAGTTCGCTTTTTAAGAATGAAAGTCACACCATTGATACAAGCTTTATGGCTTAAGTATAGTATGCAACTCACAGGATTATTATGAGATTGTAAGTTCTTTGTAAAACACATCCTACACCATCACACACAGTTTCTCAACAACTGTGATTTCCATACTCATTATCTTGCGGTGGTAATCCTAGTTATATTGATGGTAATAAACGCAGTCAACTCAATCAGGTTTGGCAACCAATTCTACATCCTTCAACTGGACATTGAAAACTCAGAAACCAAACCGTTCGTAGTTATGTCTACTGCTTCCACTCTGACTACCTACTCTGCTCATTACTAGCGAGAACCGCCCCTCCATCGCCAGGAAGCCCGATTTGCAATTTGGTTTGAATTATAGCCAAGTCTAAAAAACCAATATCTATCTGTAACCTTTGAATTGGCCACAATTCTGCTTGAGCTTTAATGAAGAAATTATCTTTGAGGAGCTGCTCCTCACGATTTCCATTCCATTTGGCGTGCTCAATTGTGATAACAGATTTGTTAGTTTACGACTGAAAAACATAAAATGGGATACTGATAATACTGATATATTGATATAAATTTAATGTTGGTTGTTCCTTAATTAACTAGTAGAATTTTGTGCTTAGCAAGGGAATGACAAGGCTTAGGTGGATCTATAACACGTAACAAATCCAGCTGTCCACTATTTAGCTACAAAAAAAACAGTTTGTGTGTTTATTGACTGAGCTAGATAACAGCGACGCGGCGCAGGGTGATCAACTGGCCCGCATGCGCTCTCTTTGCCGACACCCAGCTCTTCACCCGGTGTCCTAGATGACTAACCAATAATATATTTGTATACCTTGAAAAACGTACTAAAACTTTGGTTGAACCTTATTTGCGTATTATGTCTATTTAAAAGTATATATATATAGAGAAAAACAAAATGGTGTACTCTGAAACAAAGCGTTCAACGAAGTTTAAATTTATATCTCCCTAAATACTGGTTTTATAAAGAAAAATGTTAAATACAAAGGTTGTTGGAAAACCAATTAAAAATAAGACAAAACAAATTGCAACACAATATATTTATGTATACATAGATAGTATTCGACGGTCAGTTAAGAGAAATACTGCAATTTCTAGGTTTGGAGGTGGTGGGAGGTGAAGTGGGGACTTTTGGGATAATACACCTTTCATGTGGTTCTATCACATTTAAAAAATCTAGCTTTCCCCTAATAAGTTGCGAATAAACCCCTTCATTGACTGGGCTATAATATTGTGTTGTTATTTTGTCGCCAACATGGTAACAAATAAGGCCCAAGTTAAATTTTAAAGTTTTACATTCATTTTTTGTGTTTTTTTTCAGCCTATTTTAATTTATAAAGGGATTCTGCACATGCGTAGATTTTCCCTGTGATGCCACAGGGGCTGAGAAAAAAGGTTTTCAATAAACATGCTTGTCTATAGAATTACCTCCATGTTAAATCTCCATAAGAAAAGTTGAATTTATCTTTTTTTTACCCAATTAACATAAATATTCTCAAAATACAAATAAAACCTGCACATGTAGGACCAATAACCTTTCTTTTGGTATAACCCGCGTGTAATTTGGTCCGGTAGTATGGTCAGGTTAGCTCCCATAAGTTTTGCAATTTTTTTAGCCTATAAGATTATCTGGTTAAAAAAATCCATTTATTCCTATAACGATGTATTTTACACCCCCCCCCCCACCGTAGACTTTTTATTGGACCTCTTGGAATAATTTTTTTCGATTTGTATTTAATTTCTTATGAAAATATATTATTTTTGTTTTTGTTGCTTACATTTGGGAAAGCAAGTTTGTTCTTTTTAGAAACTAGATAAATTTTTATTTGACACAAATCAATGTACATTATTTATTTATTATGTGCCGACCACTCTCCATTTTGATCCCAGGGACAGAGCATGAAAACAAGCTTCAAAAATGCACCCCAGCTCATTCTCCAGCGGGCCCGCGGTGTGCGATTTTGTAGTTAATGCTGCTCATATTTCTCGCGTTTTCTCACGCTGCGTTCTTGCGTGAAAAAACGCACGCGTGGCCGTAGCCATACTGTCTTTGCTTGATATAATAATAACAGGCAAATTAATTTGACAATAGTCCAAACTGGCAAATTTAATATAAAATACTAATTTAGCCGTTTCAGATTTATATAAAAATTAAAAAAAACAAACAAGTTCAACCAGAGACAAAAGAGTACTTCATTGTCTGTGGTTAAATTAAGATTTCAAAGAGCTACTATTGCAACTATATATTTTCTCTTTGAATTACTTACCATAGTATGACAGTGAGTAGGTAGGGTCATCATAAAATATAGTACGGCTGATTGATTATTCTTTCTATTAGGAAGGATTTAAAAAGTGTACAAGAATGAAACCAGTATTTGCCAGTGTCTGTTCGATTCAATTAAGTTTTTAAACTACACCGGAATCACCAGTTCGGCATCCATGTTTAATATTGCAAGGAACGTGTACATATTAATGTATTGATAGCCAAAGGTATACCTATTTAATGTTAATAAAATAACTCGATTAACAAATTCAAAAAATTTTCATTGAGGATAAGGTATATTAAAATCAGTTGATAGAATAAATAATTACATTTCAATAAATAAAATACTGTAACAACAGACTAGATCTACAGTACACACAAAGATTTATATACACACACATACCCCAAAAGGGGAAAATTTATTATTTTATCGTGCAGTAAAATATTAGCACAGCACTACTACAAAAGAAACAAAAACAAATAAAACGCCTTGGTTAATAAATAATAATATTTTAGTCATTAATTCAACAGCAATATCATAAGTTAACTATTAATAATTTAAATAAATATGTTTCTCTTAATATAAGAAAATATCATAATGATTTTATGGTACTAACCTAATATCAAAATAGTATATTGAAAATCATATAAACACAAAACACAATACTGAAGTACCATGATTAATATCAAGTATAATATCAATGTCTTGTCAAAGCTCTGCATTGGCATACCTGTCGCCATAAGTCATATCATTTCAACAATATGCTTGGTTCATTATTAATAACAAAACTAATATGTTAAATCAAACGCACCAGCTCAAGATTGTTTAAAAATACTACAATTGTGTACAATAAGTTGGTAATTAATTTACCAAACAATTACAATGGAAGTTTCCTTAAAAAGGCACATAACGTATGTAAAAATGCATGTAGTAATATAAGGTACTTGGGTTTGGAAAAAAACGATCCACCAAAACAATACAATACTATCATAACAACCAACAATGGTATAACAGTCTTCAATAGTGTAAAAAGAGCAAAGGACATCATTGCCACTCGAAAACTGTAGATCGGAGAGCGGAAATGACTGTTCTTGTAATACACAAGATGTTTCTTAACACAATTATTACCATTATCATAACACACAGATGAACTTTTTGGTTGAATGTAAAATGTTTTCAAGGTTGTGTTTGCTTTTTAGGTTGTTTTATTTTTTATTTGCTTACTATGTTAGTGTTTTATAGAAATGCCAACAGTGAAATCATCTGATTTAGCTAGTGAGAACGAATAAGCGAAAATTAGTTATTTTGCTTACTGTTTACAGGTTTGGCAATGTAATTATCACCCAAACGATATTAATAGTCAATATTACTAAAACCGCTTTGTCGATGTATCTTGCCGAGCGAGGTTTTTGGGATGAAAGATACCGAGGATTATTCTTATCTATGGTTTAAAACCCGCTATTATTTTACATTGTTAAACTTTATATTCAGATCCCAAACGATTAAACTTGGAAACAAATTTTAACAAACCAATGAAAACAACATGGCAAAAACAGCATCTTAGAGTTTTAAATCAAGACAATTACTGTCTATCCCTCCCATCTGTCTCCCAACTCTTTCCATTCTGATGTTCATACTCACTCTTCCCCTGTTCTCTTTCCCATCCATTGTCCCTTGGGCTGTGTTCCTCTTCATACAAGGAAGTTGCTACTTTGTCACTGTATCTGTACTGAAGGTCCACCCCACGATAGCAAACCATCTTCAGGGTCTGAGGGTTCGGGGGGCTCACCTCCAGAGCCCTGAGGTACTCGTCGTAGGCCGTCGTCATCTCCAAGTGGTGGCTGAAGCTGATAACGAGCGGGTGGAGAGGATTAAGTTGCATGTCGAAAACTAGGTGCTTTAAGATGGCTCTTACCCGTTCATGATACCCCTGGAACAACAGGTCATGGTCGTCTTTGGGGGAACTCATCTGAAAAAGAAAAAAATATAAGTGTAAAATGAACATGGATATTGCAAAACGCTACAAAAATATTAACAACTTTGTACAGAACTAAGGTCACGGGCCGTGCGTCGCAGAAGTTCTTCGTCCACTGGAGCGTCACGTACGGCGCCGGTAGAAGGTAGGTTGACTCAACTTCATGACTGTGTCATCTACACCTGGACCTTCTACCGGCGCCGTACGTGTCCGATGTTTATTACGCGCTTTTTCGTTTTGTGTTTTGGCCAATCAGTGTTAAATGTTTCGTGTACATGTATATGTGTTATTTTTGGTGAACTTTAAACCTCATGACGACCATTCTATGGAATAAATCAATGCAACTATTTGACCTGAAGATGTGTTAATATTAACATGAAACAGCTGTAGTCAACCAACTACAAACCAGGACCACTTGACGGATACAGGTAATTTAAACCTTCTATTGTTAAAATCAGTGATCCAGAGGCTATACCATAAAAATGAAATTGCATATTTAAACTATTTTAGTGGCAACGGTATAGTATTTAGTCCCTTAAGGGGCATTTGAACTTAGTAATATATGATTAGTTTACGAGTAGCCTATTGGATCACCGTCTATGTTGGCTGATTGTGCAAACCGACTTATTGGTTAAATTAGGAAGAGTTCACGCGAGAAGGGCTCATCAGCAGGAAAAGGAAGTCCGCCTGCTTCAATAATGTACTGTACAACTAGGGAACAAAGAGCATTTACTGAGAAGCATTGCTCAGTTCGTCAACACTTAATAGATCGGTCGAGTCGCCACACAGAATAAAACAGATTGTGTGGTATATAAGTAAATCCATTTTGAAAGAAGTCCGAATAAACCTTTTTTTTAAGTTAAATCATTTCGAAAACCCGCATAAAATAACTTAGAAACAAATACTTATACTTTGCTTGGAATTCAAAATCACTTTCCACATTCTACAATAATTACAACAGACCCAATGTGGGCGTATTGGTCTTGGTCAATACGGCCGGGGACCCCCTGAGGCAGGACCCCTGCGCTGAACTGCAATTGTCTGGAGAAGGTCATTTACTATGGAGCGAACGTATCAATCTTGCGAAAGGAGAATAGATCAGAGAAATTTAAGTTCAGAGAAACTGGTGTTGGAATTTGGAGTTACTCTTTGAATATCATTTAAAGGTGACGCCAACCATCAAAGTTTAACAGGTTTACAACTTTGATAAAATAACACTAAAATTACCTGAATGTTCGCCTCAATATTTAGCTTAATATTGACAGAAAGTGACATGGGACTATTACAAAGTATACATTAAACAATATTTCCATTATTATGTATAAGGAAAAAGCTAATCTCCATACAGCCGAGCTATTCGAAAATCGTCGATTTCCAGCCTAGCAAAACATTAGTTATTTGTGTAACTACTGTAGTAGTTTCTCGAGTGCAGCAAAGGCAGTTTGCACTCGTGTTACACATTATATTTTTCCTACAGTCACTATAAAGCATATAAATAATTAGTCCTTCAAACACTATACAACACGTTTTTAGGTTCAGCTGGCAACACAAATAGGTGCCCTAGAGAAAGTAGTCCCCGGTCCGTATCACTCCGCCATTTTTCCTCGGCAAGCAATGTGCTCCGCGACTTGAGAAAATAGTTCCGTATATTTTAGTAATTTGCAGTGGTTTCCGCGCCTAAAAAATGCTTTAAAGGTATTTTATTGTTTATTATTATCATAGGAATGTTTTAAACACGTTTTAATGAAAATTCCAGAAAGTTCAGAAATACCGAAAAGACATTAAAAAAAACACGTCGTGTTAAAGATAAACTATAAACACGAAATGACAGGTTAAATCGTAGTTATAATAGTCAATCAGCTGCTCATAGTATTATTATCCTTTAAGTGTTGCCAACCTATTTCCAAGCGTACACGGATTACGTGCGTAATAGAACCACGCTGTTTTGTGTTGTTTCGTTGGAATCCTGATGTGCGACAAAGTATAAACCGTACGACAAAGTATAAACCTTACGACAAAGTATAAATATGCAGCAATTAGCAGCTTTCTGTACTATAAACAGTACAAGGAAGCCAACTTTGTCGGGTGACTGTAGGAAAAGGATTTTGCCTTTCCCAAACAGGCCAAGTTTATGTTTAGGTTAACAAGAACAACGTTTGAATTATTTTATTACTAGAAATAGTTATCAACAGCCGACTTTAAAATATATTGCCAACGTATGTTATGGCAACCTTAAACAGAATCACTAGACTATAGAATAGTATTTTATTATTTAAAAACAAGAAGCTTCGTATGATTTGTTTGCATCGTGATGAAAAGTATTGGTGACTATTCGAATTATACATTTTAGGGGGTCGTTTTCGCCACATTCCACTATCTTGTGCCGAAATGGGTCACTTTCGGAACTGGTAGTAAAATATACATTGATTTATGATTGTAATAAAGTGGAAAGTATCATACTGTATTAGAACTCTTTCATTTTCTTGATAATCCAGATCAGAAGTCTTCGATTTTAGGTACAGGATACATCTATTATTAAATAAATAGAGTAACGTTTTCTATTATTACCACACGTGAAATTTTACCAAAACTATTACAGTAGCACTTCAGTAGAAGGCAATGAAGTAGTGGACACACAGTGGCAGTGGAATAAAGAGCCGTTATATAGTATGGTGGCAGCTACGGAGGGTAGAAGTTTTTTTTAGCAATTTGTTACTTAAATGTATTTTGTGTTTACATACAATTACATGATGTTAAAGAAAAACATAGGGGCCTCCAGGTCAATTTATTTTATTAGTATGAATGATGCCACCTCATCCGTTCTCCTTACTCATATCCTGACCCAGGATGCTGTGTTTTTGTTCCGAAAAACTATTTATTGAAATCTACAACAATGTTTGACACAATCCTCAATATTAAACGACACAATGTAACGTGTCTCTTTAACAAAAGATAAATACAATGACCACAACTATAGCTTACACCTTACAAGTGTAGTAAGGGCGTTTTTACATCATGCAGGTGAATGTTGTGCAACGAGCGGAAGCGAGTAGCATAATTCACTTAAGTGATGTAAACACGCTCTTGCGTAACGTGTAACGTACAAGATTTTACCTGACCCGACAATGTGCAGGGGGTTACGTACAATATTTTTCATTATCCATTTCACTTATCTTCTAACAGTAACGTTCATTTAAAAACAAAAGCTAGGTTAGGAAAATTCCTTAAAGCATAACAATAACATTCAAGCGCACAGCTGGTTTCTAGCGTTCAACGTCGTCGGCTCCATAGAGGTATATTTTTTTTAAGTTGAGCACTTAATCTTCTATATAAATAAAATTAGAGTTTTGTCTGTACATTGCTCAGAATTATATATATTAAGGTTATTTTTACGTTTTATACATTACAGAAGCAGAAACAAGTCTTATCTCTATTTCTGTCTGTCTGTCTGTCCGTCTGTCTGTCTGTCTGTAATACTCAAGATGGCATTTTCCGCAATCTTCTCCATGAAAACGAGAGTACCTATCAATATCCAAGTCATTTTAATGTATTCACTGGATTGGCGAGAGTGTCTTTAGCAATTAAAATATGGCCTCACTACTTTGTAAATAAAATTATAGACATTCAAAAATGCAGTTTTGTGCGATTTTTGTCAAATTTACGAACAATTTTTATCACAAAATCATCTATGAAATAACGAACAGCTGTTGGGATCAAGATTATTCTTTCTAGCTGTCAGTGATATGTTTACAAATGTTGTTTACAAATACCGCAACCATTTCTGATCACGTTTTGAAAGCAAATCCCAACCAAGTGAGATTAAAAACTTTTTTCTTACAAAACGGATTTAATTAATCACGAGTGTAATATTATAGTGTAACCGTAAATGAAATTAAATAACTAGGCATCATCCAGGTCAGGAACCAGAAATTCTTTGTGTATAAAATTGTTCTTGAGTTTTGATAACCAGAAAAAAGACCTTGAATCAGTGTTGTATAGGGCTGGGACACTTTAATGATCGTCACCAATAGCTTACAAACAAGGTTTCCACTCATTGACGGCGCTTCAATGGCGATTGTGTATAGTGTAAAGTAAAAAAATCACAACTGCAGTGGGTGATTGTAACAAAGGTTTACGGATGATGCTAAACTCGCTTTTCCAGTGTGCCACTTTCTGTTTCTACTCACCGTGTGATGCAATCGCTGGACCATACAGCCAATAGGCCCATAGCCCATCTCTTGGGTACGTATGCCTACCTATTTATTCATAACAACCTTTTCGACGACGATCCTTGATACCGGTACTTTTCCATAGAATACATGGCCTACCTACTTAAGAAATAAAATTACAAATGTCCAAAAACCCAACATTGTGTGATTTTTGTCACATTCAACTGACTACTATAAGATCTCCTTGCGAAGATCAGGCACACAGCTAGTGTTATTTAAATGGGTGTCATTACCTCACCGAGTGAGTTTTTTAAACTTTACTTCACGCGTGAAGTAAAGAAGATCTATACATCACGCTTGGGATAGGGAAGTTAAACATTGCAGGTTAATTTAAGAATCATAACTAACTGCAGATATTTAATAGCGTGTAATTGGTTATAGAGAATATTTGCTGTTGTTTCAGTTGTAAGCTCAGCTCTTTTTTCTAGGTAGGCTAGTAACAAGCCTAGTTCCACATAACCTTTTCTACTAAAGTTATTAAGTTACTAGTATTAAGTTATTGGTTATATCACCAACTGCATTGTACATTCAACAGTTAAATTCAAGTAGAAAGTCTTATAGCCTTTGAGCCTTCACCCCAATGTCCATGTTTACCGATCTACCTTTACCACAAACACTATTCCTCTTGACAATCCCAACTCCCGACTGTCCGCACGGTTAAATCACAATCAAACTGTCTGCAAATAAACAAACTGTCTCGCGCGGGCTTAGGAGCTAAGCTCAAAATACGATCGGTCGAAGAAAAGGATCAAGTCGAAAATAATTGTGGGGCTGCCCCGCGGGGAACAACAGCTCGAAAATCGCCTACAAGGGCAGCGAGGCGCTCACGGGACATCTGATACGATTGCGGGCAAACCACGAAACAACCGTCCACCTTTGTGACAAACTTGAAATCTTGTTACGTTTGTGTCGATTGTTGGGATGCAACTGGTAGAAACTGGAACTCAGCTGGTAGTTCGAGTTGTAATAATGAAAAACAGATATATCATCCGAGCTTACATTATTACAAATGTATATATATATACATATATAATATTAAAACGAAACAGTGTTTTTTTATTTCACGATTCTGAATCAACCACGCGACGGATTTTCATGATTTTTGTGTTGAAAGAAAGATAATTTTAAAAGCTAGGGAATGTCGAAGCCATAATTTTAGTTTAGGGTCCCAGTTTTTTAGAAATTAAGTTTTAATTTTTAAAAAGTCTAGCAGCCGACGCTAAGATTCTAAACTAGCTTTTGGCATAAAATAATTTGCTTAACATAACAGCTGTAAACATTCAGCTTTTGTGTCACAAATTCAGCATTTGGATAAAAATGTAAAGACATACTTCGGGTTGACTATTTATACTATGTGTAATGCTAATCATTGATAAGTTCAATTCCTCTGTAAGAGGATGGCAGATTAATTAAATGTACATAGTAAAATACCAGGATGTTCAAATTATTCTTTAAAGCAAGCTTTGTAATCTTCGATTTGTTTTAGAGCAATATAATTTGTTTTAACTAACAGCTGGTTAAATATAAACTATGGAAGTATGAGGTTATTTTATTTACTCTTATTTTGTCATTGATTATAGGAAATAAGTAAGATTAGTAGAGATAATTAGACCACAGTTAAATAGTTTAGACCAAAATTAATTAAACCACAGTACAAATCGAGGCTCTGTACACGAGTCTTAAAAAAGGATAAATGCAAATTATTTTACTACTTCACTTTTCAAGAAAAGAATAGAAAAATAACAATGTTTACATGTTTTAATTCTTCATGGTAGCTTTTTGTTTACAATTAATGTTTGTCTGCTTCAACTTTGTTTGGATTAGGCCCGGAAATATTGATGTCATAAAAAGAAGATCAAGAATAATCAGGAATCACGATTTTAAATTACCACCACAACCTCAGCCGGGTTTTATACAATGATAAACAGATGGATGACATAGATTAAACACAACGTCAACATTGACCTAGGATACTGCAATTAGACAAACCATCTTTTAATGAAATCGTGTTCAGTTGTGGTTACGTTTGGGGGTGCCTATATCTGCGCCCCCAAACGTGAAAATATAACTTTTATTTCAACTATGAATAATATTGAAGTTTAAATTAACTAATATGGGAAATTACGATGTACATTTATTCAATGAGGGTGGGTAATTATCAAGGATAGAACTGATAACGGTATGGATAATAAACATTGACAATTACGTCATTAGCTTTACTAGCGTGTTTAATTTTTATATTCCTGCTACATGTGACCAGTTCTTTTTTTCAAATGAATTTTATTTGAACCAAACAGCTGTTTCAAAACAAACTGTTATTGTTTTTTTTCTTTGTTTGCACTTATTTATTTAGCAATTAATGCAGTGAAATTGATAAAGGATAGGTGTGACGATTAGTTTTGATGTTAGGACACCAAAGTTAAATTATGTGTACTGTGAATTTTATTGGATATTATCGTTTTATTTTAGGTCGTTTCTATTCAGACCTACTGGAAATTGTGTATAGTAAGTTAGTTGTATTGTGGTGATAATAATTATGGAAGAGGCAGGTATGCTATGGAAGGTGGTATCGTTAACTAGGTCTATACACTTCTCAAGTGACTATTACTCTCTCTACTGTAGGCTACTTATAATCAGTGTGCGTCTGTGCGAATCGGCTGCAAATCTCACTTCAACGCTTTTCACATCGTAAAAATTGCAGAATTGCTGTTTTATTGTAAAATTATCGGATTTAAAATGCATATCGTATAGGCCTATGATGGAATAAACACATATTTGGTCACACAAAATTTGTTTACAAGATTATTTTTCACATTAAAACTGCAAGAAACTTTGTCTTTATATGTGTAAACTAGCTGATCTGAATTGTACACGGTTTTAACTGACTACTGAATTACCGTACGTAGGACGGGCTAACACCTCGTTTGTAATAATGTTTAAAGGAACTCCTATCCTGAGTACAGGAAGCTTCCTGATGACCCTTCGAAACTGGACCTAGCTGCTCCTTGATGATTGAGCAAAATGAATTGTCCTTGCCAAAGAAATACCTCTTTCTGATCAGTACAAAGTCACACGGGTCACTTATCCTTCACATTTGGGTTTAAATGTACCTTAATAGCGTCCCTATCACATTTTGGTGTTAGTGTAAATCATAGCGGAAGGAATGTAGGCCTATTTTCCTTCCACCATGAGTAGAACTAAACTTCTCACCATACATTAAACCTCAATTGTATATTCATAACTATCTAGGGGCCCTGACTAAAGAAATAACCTGTCTAGGTCAGTAAAAAAAGGTACACAAGGCATCCAAGTTCATCCTTCAAATACGGCTAATCGTGTCCCTACCTCAATTGTTAATACAATTGTAATGATAATCATTACACATAATTAATGAGTGAAATGTTTGGAATTTACGTGGGTTATGAACAACAAATGTCCTCACAGTTTAAAAACGGAAAGGCCTAAAGCCTGGAGCCAGGTCTGGGATGTGTGTAAAGTCTGCGCAGCGCACTTAGCTGTATTTACGTGCGCATTTACACTGCAGGGTGCTCTGCGCATGTCTGATGATTTACACGCGAGGATTATGGTTATAGCGGGAATGTCCGCCGCCGGCTCACCGTACAGCTTGGCACTTACTCTAAATTAATAATTGGCTTACATCGCGTCCAGTTTGTAAAAGATTTATGCAGGATTGTCATTACCTATACTCTGTTACAACTTCAATGTTGCTAGTTCACTGCATTTCTATTTTGGGTTAATCATATTAACTATTGTGATACCTCGTACGTGCCTTTAATATAAACACAGCACAATAGTAGTTTGTTTTATGAGCTATATCGAAATCTTGGTAACTAAGAAAACTTGACCAGCAACACTTACGTAGTCTTAAATGTCCATGCATACCGGTAACTAAAGGTCGATAATAGCATAATAGTTTTTAAGTATATGGAATAGGCGCAGGTAAACTGAAGGAATAATTTATTTAGTAGGTCAACTAATATATCCCTGTGAAGATTACCGTTTGTCTTTTGTCTTTTGAAGACAAAAGGTACTCTTCACAGAGATATATTAGTTGACTTACTAAATAGATTATTCCTTCAGTTTACCTGTGTCTTCATCTATATCATTGACTATTGGATTAATAGTCAAAGTCTATATTCATGCACTGATCTTGACAATTAAAATAGCTATTTCCCGCTACCGTTTTTTTTTTTTTTTTTTTTTAGCTATCATTTATAATTTTCCGTACTTGTTTAACTTACCGCACTCAATTTGAATTTGATTATTTAATTGCTCAGTTTTAATTTTACACACTCGTTTGACTTTAGCGTATTTCAGATTAACCACTTGGGTATTCTGTGCTGAACCCAAAATAGTCAGCACGTAACCGATTACCGAAATTGTGAATCCTACATAATGTCAAGAGGACTTGCCGGTGACGATTAGCAAAAAACGCCTATACCTCTGATCGAGGTATTCTCCAAGCAAAGCTCGGCCACCACATCATCCATTGAGCAATCTCCGTTGTCGCCTCGGGTACTGAACCGTACAACTTAACACATTGTCCAGTTGACTCGCTCAGTCATAACTCTTCTGATAGATAAACCCGTCAAGCCAAGGTAAAGGAGTTGTTGCAGGGAATCAATCAGCCATTGTCCGCTGCCGGCAGCCAAGCATAACCTGGACCTCGTAAACGGTAAATTGAGATGTCCTGTGCTTTACTATTACCATTACTGTCGCCCGAGGTAAGGTGGACGAGTCGAAGGAAGCCGTAAAATGTACACGCGCGTCAACGAGAGGCTGAAGACATCAAACTTAGAATTGTCTAGCCTAATGGGAGAACTCTGTATATTAAATGAACTCTGCAAAACTGAAAATATTCCTTTACCTTAGGCCTTCTAGTGTTCAAAGACGCTCGAGGCAGCAATGCTTTGTGCACGGGTACAAATTAATTCTCAATTAATCCATTAATTAACTATACAGGTACTTTCCTGAGGGAACATTCATGATTATCGTTGATTTTTTCGATATGTCGATATTTTATTTTTGATCCGATGTATCAATTTTGACAAATTGAAACATATTCTATTGGCTGAAAATTACGATAAATATTGTTCAGTATCAACAAACAATTCAATAATATCAGTGACTCAAAACTAACCTAACCTAACCAAACTTGCTGTAACATTTCTTTACCCATATGCCCTTTCTGTTATTAAAAGAAATTTTAATATAATCTATATAATTTAATATAATACAGTTTAATATAATCTGAAATTTCATTATCAATATATTTTATTTTTGCCTTAGAAAGATCAAATATCTATGTAATATAGACACGTTTTTGTTATAGTCTGCTACATATCTTCCTAACTTTCTAAAGTGAATCTCGTTTCCACGATTGCATTTTATAATAGCTTATGTCTCTTCTCTTTTCAACGGCGAAGTGTACGATCAAGACGCCGGTTACTGGTGCTGAATTACAACTGACATCAATCAGGTTTGCAAGTGATTGTAAATCACGGTCGCTTTCCAAGATTCAGTTAAATTTGCCTTGCACCTGAAGCTGCACGTCGTTACAGAGCCTGGGGAGGTGATTTAAGTCCCAATAAACAACTCCTGTGTGGCTGATAGCAAGTCCTGCAGGACGGTGTCCAATCATGCCGTAAACAAACGCCAAGACGTGCGGCGGCTGTTCCGGCGATCGTATCAACATCTCAGAGGAGAATAATCCGACCAAAGGAAAGTGTGAACACTATCTTTTTCCAGGAAATTTGGAACTCCAAGAGCTGTCTAAAGACTCGTCCATAGTTGTTGAGTAGCACTTCAGTGTTAGCAGTGACGGTATTAAGTGAACGGCGTATTGTTATTTAACTGACTATTCTTTGATTAAATGTTATTGTTGCATTTGTGTTTAAAGTGTGTTCCTTATGTTAAGTGTGTGATTCTAGTGTTATGTGATTAATCTGTAGCATTAATATTAGTGATTGAAGTAGTGTATGGATTTCATATCATATCACTATGGATATCATATGGATATTTCATATCACTAGAGACCGTTGTATTTAACCACAACGGGCTCTGTTGCTAGTTCTATATATTAATAGACAAGCATATTTATTGAAAACCATTTTCTCAGCTCCTGTGCATCGCAGGGAAAATCTACGCATACTGTTAGAAATATTTTTGCCTGCAGATGTGCAAAATCCCTTTAAAATATGCTCAAAAATCAGTACTAAAAATTAATTTAACATTTTACAAAAATAACATGGGTCTTATGGGTTGCCATGTTGGTGATGAAATAAGAACAAAATATAAACAGAAAATCTAAATAAATGGAAGAAACTACAATCACGTGTTTTATGTACAGCGTGGGGTAAAAATAGAGAAGTTTGCACTATACATACTTTTGGTCAAGTTTTAGACCACGGGGCGAGCTCTAGTTGCAAAATATTCTCATTTAATTGTCAATGTTAAACGCTCATAAATGCATTAATAGATAATCATTAAATAAAACTGTAGCATACAGCAACCGTTAACGACACATTCACAACACTTATTACTTCAATTTCGTAAAGGCCTATAATTACATCTATCGATTAATTACTGGGGTCACCGTGTAAATTATCCCAAAATCACGAATGACCGCAGGCTTGGGGAATTATCATGTCTAAAACAAACTTTGGGAGTGTAATGGGTGCCTAGGAATAGCGCCTGAGGCTCTTCTATCTCACAACCTGCGGGTGACAAAAACCTACAGTAGGCGCTACTCTATGGTCAGCTGTCTAAAAGTGGAAAAGGTTAATTGTTGTGTTTAGCGCTGCCTTTCTACCAGAACTATGTCTTGATCGTTTCTTCACCCAGGATCGTATGGTAATCAGTAACTCCAGGGATTTAGATGCGAAGAAAAAACTGGTTTCGATGTTTTGTATATCTCAATTAAAATGCAAAGAAAAATATTCAATTGAATGAATACATATGAATATGACTAATGAATGGTTGTAGGCATGAATATGAAATTGATTAGTGGGCTGGAGAGGTTGAGCACAGACTATAGAATTCTGTTATTCTATAAAGTTAAAGGTTTACTCTATAGGCTGTGGGTTGAGCCTGTTGTAAGTCTATTCGGGTGATGTAATGTAGCAGACATAGGCACGTTTTAAAGATGCATATTATGAGGGAACGAGTATTTTTAATTAGATATATGATTTGAACATTCTTGTTTTAAAATGATACATGCATGAAACTACTAATGGTACCAGCGTAGAGTACACTTATCATATGTAAATGTGCCCAGACGTTAATTGAAATGTGTCATACATACATGATGTGGACTTTTGCTAACATTTCCTGCAATTTTCCTCCAGACATAATTGATTTTAAGACATAGACATCAACAAATAATAATAGCAAAAGAGCACTGTGCTTGTGTTTGCGACTAATAAGATGCATTGATTTAAAAGGTATTTGAAACACGACTATTTACATAACAAACTTAAGTGTAGAAAAAAAATCCCTAGCATACATAATATCACTTGCTGCATAAATCACAACTATTCAAATAAAGTCGTCTAGTATGCAATTAAAATTCTCTTCTCTTGTTCGTAAGGAAAGAGAAATACCACAAAATTGAAATATTTTGCCTAAAACACAAGTATTTACTTTAAAGGCTAGATTGTAAATGGTAGTTGAAAATATCATCTATTATTTAAAAGAAATTAGAGACACGAGCATGCAATTGATGGCATGTTGCCTAATAAAACCCGGCACAATGCACGTAACAAATGAAGGTGAAAATCCAAAGAACTTTTCTCCACACTAGTGCACGCTGCGTAAAACAAGACGATTTACATATTAGACAAAATCAAAATATCATCCACTCTTTGATTCAAAATGGACTACCAGACCGGTACAGTATACAAAACATCACGTGCTACTTAAAACTGAAATATTCACTCATATAATTGAAAGGTTTAACTCAACATCTATTCTCGTACTGAAAACACTAATGATGTGCAGTATACACCAAAGGATAAATAATACTGTAGTTGAATTTATTAAGTGTATAAGGCGTATATTACCAGTTAAAAGTCTCGTAAAGACCTGGCAAAACGAAAATACACCTCTTGAAAGAAACGATAAATACAAAATATCACACGCCTATTGAAACCAATAATTAGGGAGGAATTCAGATTAAGGTGTAATCCAAGACTCTCAAGACACGAGAATGTTCCCACCGATAACAACACTGCTACGAGCAATAATCCCCAACGCCGGACCTCCATAAAATAAACAAGTGTAATCCTCGAATGTGTCCGATACCCTCCTCCTCTCAACTGTACAACCTAACAACTTCATTATCCCCAGGAACACCCACTTGGCGCTACAATACGATTTATTGACATATAAATCCCTTTGTTTACTTTTCTCCGCTGATCAGCTGTGTTGTTTCTCTTATTTACGAGCGAGTCCGATCTAAAACACACTTGATTGTTGGGCGGTTCCCCTTATTGCTATCTGATTGTTGCCCCTCGGTAGTTTGGGAGGGCAAAATGTCTAGAACCTATTTCATCGTGAAATATATGGGATTGGAAATGTTTTATTTTAAAAGGTGTTTTGACGTGGCGCGGTTGTGTTTATGACTTATGTAGAATTACGGACATACTGCATATTTTGCTTAGTAGATACTTTCTGAACTATATATATAAATCAAGGAATCGTGGTATTCGCACGATAATTTGGTGAAACATTTATTAAATCTACGAATTTGTATAAATACATTTACTTCCCAACAAACGCTTTTCCGATCATATGTGAATCTCGGATGAACGAAGATCCAACGCCACCTCAGCCTTCTGGAGGAAGCAGTAGACAACCTAGAAGGGGATGCGGAATACTACCCCCCAGATAACCACCCCCTAGGTGAAACGTGACGTCACGAAATCTGCCAACTAACCAATATGGGAGCCGTGTCCACGACTGGAATACTACCCCCTTAGCACAACGTGATGCTATGTAATTGTAATTTTAATTCAAGTAATTCCGTTTGATAACAGAAAAGGTATGTGGGGAATATTATACAGAATTTTGAAATGTTACAGCAATATTGGTTGGTTAGGCTAGGTTAGTTTAGAGCAGTGTGACAACGAAACTTGAGTGTCCGTTAATTGAAAACTGTCACCCCCGATCACTGACGTCAACATGACGTAGGAACCTACTTCGGAGAGTAGTTTTCTGGGGGGGGGGGGGCAGTCTTCCGGCAACCCACTCCGGAATATAGAGCGAGACGCTGGTGAGGCCTATGCCTATTCGTTATTCTATGGTACAAGCAACAATGTAAAAACTGAGTTAAGAAAAAGGTCTAAGTTAAGTTTTTTTCCTCATCTCGACGTTGGGTGGTCACATCCCAGACAGAGATAACAGTAAATTAACCAATTATCACAAATTAACTCATTATCAGACACGCTCACATAATCAGCCCGGAATCAGTTTACTTCACAACACATTCAGACTATATATAGTAATGGACAGAGACAGACCACTTCCTGAGATAGTATAGTGGGATTCGAGCCTCCAGGTTGAAGTCACAGCCTTGAAATACTATACACTACATACCATTGTAGTCAATAATCTGAGACACAGATGAAATGGCCATAGACTTTATTTATCAGTTATAATTAGCCTATATTATACTTATTTGACGTTGCTATGAAGCATCATACAACAGCTGACTCGGTAAAGCCATCTGCTTGTCAGCTGTGATCCTAAAACAGCTGTCACCGGCCTTCTAAATATCTTTGCTACTAACTGCAGTTCAAGATGATTGTTATCCGTCTATCGTGTTATTCGCTAACTGTTAAAGTTGGGAACCTCAAATCACTATTACCATGTAGTTTAAAGCAAATTTTTATTTAACACTTATGATTGGACACCCTGTATACTATGTGAACAAACAAAAACATTAACTTTCTTACTAATAAAACAAACAGAAATATACTTATAAACCTACTATTTATAGCCCCTACTATTTATGCACTAAAGGCAAATGCATATACAACTTAGTTTTTTTAATTGTTGTTTTTAAATTGAAATATTTGTATATCAGCTTAGAATTAGGAAATTTAACGTCATTCAAACATTGTTTATGTCGAGGGTAGGTTAAGTTAAGAGGAACTTGGTTGTAATGACCATGAAACGCTCGTAAAAAGTTATTCATTAGAATAGAATGTGAAATCTACAGGAAGTGTCTAAAGTTATAATACAGATAGTAGTACAGGTAGTAGCTACCTCCGGATTAGGAAACATCATAACCAATCACCAATCTATGGGTAGTAATATGAAATTATGATTTAAAAAATTGTGAAAAGGCAAACAATGGTGTGAACAATATTTCTCTCAAAATGGCAAAAATATACAATTAATTATCTCCTTAAGAAAAAAGTTTCAATTTTTAAGGTGTGTGGCCAACTCTAAACACATGTTAATTGTTCAAAAATGTTAAAATGATTCTAGTAAATGTGAACTTTATAATTTCACTTTTTTTTACACCAAAATCTTTCAATACAATTATTCACATCAGCGAAATTTTAAATAATTAATTAGGGTTGGATACAGCAACAGATATACAATCTCACTTATTTCATAAAATCAATAATCAATGAACCATCAAATATAAGAATAAATAAACATGTCACATGATTGTAGAGAATATTATATGCCTATTTATAAACCAGCTGTGGAATTGTGAATTAATATGGTTTTACAGTTCAGCTTGTTTACATTTGGGTGGCATAGCAAATTGCAAACATTGTATGAGTTCTCATGGCAGCCATGGAGACCAATCAATATTTACTTTTAAAATCCTCATCTCAGAACTTTTAAAGTCAAAGGGGCGAAGCCCACGGTCAGTATCGAAGTGTGAATAGTCCTATAAAGGTCCTTGGTATGGTAGCTATATTTTTGTATAATTTAAGCCCAGTCAGTTCAGTAGTTTATGCGCCTATTAGTAACAAACATACAGACATACGCCACTAGATTTTTATATAATAGTATAGATGTAATAGTATAGATAATATTTTTATAATCAGTCATAGAAATTACTTTAGAGTGACTCTTTGATTGAGGTTTTGCTGTTTATCTTTTTGTTGATTATTCTTTTATTACAAGTTGCAGTTTTACTCGATTTCGAGCAACAGGTCATCTGGTTTTTTATAATGGGTGTTCCATAAAGAAGATAATAAATTGTTGATAAGTACAATCCCGTTCATACCTGCATAAGATGTGACTGGGACGGTGGCGTCGTCCTGTAATCCAGCAACTTGGATTTCATGAATTCCGGATATTTATAGGCATGCACTGTGGGTGCGATACTCCCTGGTGTTGATTAACCAACGTCCGCACTAGTGAGTACTACGGCGATCCGCAGTACTATCACGATAATTAGACAAATTCGTTCATTACAAGGAAAAAATGGGGTTCGGATTCCACTATAAACCCCTTAGTTGTCATTGGTTGTATGGGATATTCTTTAACGGCTGTATCTAAGGAATATGTCGGCCTTAGTCACTGTATTTTTTGTAGTATTCGTGGTCACTTACAAGAATACAAGATCGCGCCACTCATCTTACACTCATCCCCATTCATCCTTGGCATAAAATACCTACTTCGTATGGTTGCCATTCCATATGAAAGTATCTAAAGAAATAATGATAACTAGTGTACATATTGCTCGTATCCTTAAGTTAGCACTTCAGTAAGTATTACATAAATTATTTCAAAACGAATAACAGTCATATTTACAATGAGTTTCAACCCTGACAGCCATAACACAAAATTGATTTAACTACCGCATTAAAGCAACTAAACTTTCTTTCCAACGATATTCTGCTACTGACAAAGAATTTATACCAGATATTATTGATTGTCAAAAGGCGTAGCATAACTTATTGTTCCCAACATTATTGGAGGATTCAATAAAGTTTGGAAATGTTGCACCCACTGTTCAGGTTCAATCCTTGCAAGCGTATTTTTCCGATACTCAAAATTTGTTTATGGCAGTCCACAATGTTTTCCCATCCTTAGCGTGATTAATACAATCTATAATATTATTTTGAAATGCTATCTTTTTGTTCTAACACACTAAGGTATACCTCCTGCTTGCCTCTAAATATGCCTGCTTGTTTATTAATAAATTTGTTTTTCTAAACAATCTCAGTAGACTAAAAACTCTGTTTCTAAATTAGAAACATTCCCTGGTGTAACCAATGTCCAAGTCTAAAATGAAATTATTTGCACTGTACATGTGTCGTAAGACTTTGGACATCATTCATGTTTGGCGTCTTTGTATATTGACAATAATTTTTTTCAGTCGGGATAAGATTGAGTCTAGAAAATCATTTACTTCAAAACATTAAACAAAAATCAGTCCTAAAAATAGATTTGAAGCGGTTTACAGAAATTTATAATATTACGAATCATTTCTCTACTTCTATACTACTAAATTTACAGCGGGCTACATGTTTTTAAAAGGTTTTTAATTCTAAATACACTAGCATTATTCGAAACGCAAAAAAAAACTTGACACTTCCGCACAGGAATAGACATAGCCTATCTGTAATTAACAAGAGAGTAAACAAAACATAACATAACCTAAATACTACACTACTCTCTACTGCTAAGTTTACATAGACTGAATAGAATTATTACTCATCCGTGAGTGTTCGGGAAGAAATAAACCAGGGCAGAACTTAAGCAAAATATAGCCTAAATTGCCGCCAATACGATACAAATATAATTTCCAAAATCAAACAACCATCGAAAATTAAAATAAATCAACCTTTTCAATCAATTAAAATAGGGTATGAGAAAGCATTAAGCAAAAATAAAAATACTACCAAACACTTAAATCAAGTTCAAAAATCAGTTTTAAAATAGGCTATGTAGGTGAAAAGCTTACCTCTTTTACTTGCTGTTTGCTGCCTACAGCTTGGTGAGCGATATGGCACGGGCTGTAGGGATAGAGGGGTGGGTGAGACTGTTGTAGGGTTGCAGCTTGCAGCTGTGAGGGGAGAGTATTAATAGGTCAATGTACCCCCACCAGACAGCTGAATAATGCTAGCAGAAAAAACTCGCCCAGACACAAACACATGTTCTAACGAATTCTGCCACTGCCACCGCAATAGCGTCGACATTCGACAAGTATATAGGACGATTCCAGTTCCCCCGCTTACGGCATTCCTTTGGCAATAGATAAGAATGATGGGATCTTAGCAATAATACCATGTTGTTACCATCGATGTATAATGACTGTTACAAGGCCGCGGCCTTCGAAGTGGCAACGTCGCAAGTAGGGTTGTAATAGCTGTTTTGTTTGGAAGCAGCTTAAGGTATTTTTTGTATTTACGAAAGCTTGGTTACTGGACTATGGAAATATTGTCTCCGCTTTAAATGTACAGACACAGTATAGATTTTCAATTCATATTGTTTGAGTTTTCAATTATGTATGTTTTATTTTCAGTACTTTAAATTTTTGTTTATACATTTAAATTTGAATCAATAAAGTGCGAATTAATGAGCTGATGTCTTCTGTCTGTCATGTTATCTTAAGGGACGGCTGACACTAAACAGCCCTACTTTGAACGTGGAATGTAATATTTTAAAATTACTTTTAAATTATAAAAGGAGAAATGTTAAATTATGAAAATAACCCTGATAATTAAATTTAAAAATTAAATACAGTACTTATAAACATTAGTTACTATATTTTCGAGCACTTTATGGACCTCAGCAATAGGCAATGCAACATATAAAAACATGTATAACATATAAAAAATACATATAAAAAACAAACTATAAAAATAACATTCAAAAAATGTTATAACAAGAAAATACCACTTTTTGTTATTTCAGTTATATTTAAGGTTTGAGTTATTTCAGCCATGGTTGAAATAGTTCAAATGAAAATTCAAATATTTGTTCTATGCCTAAATTAAGTACAATATGGGGACATAGTTTACCATATGTAGCATATCCGCAAGACACAGATTTACAACTTTGCTAAAAGATAATTAACTATGAGAAATTCACCTGTCTCAAACTGTGACAATCATTTATTTTAAATCGTGATAAACGAAGGTTAATAAAAATTAACTGTTTATTAAAATTGATTTAATAAAAATACGATAAACATAAACATACAAAACAAATCTTAACAACAAATCGCCTTATTCTACTTTTTAAAGCTAAGGCACGTATAAACAAATTATTTTACTACTATTTACAACCAGCCTATCCGTACAGTAATACCAAGTAATTTTACAAAATACTGTGTTGGTGTTATAAATAAATTATATTTTCACAACATTTAAATGAAAGGTTTATAAGCAAGTTTCTCATTGACATTTTTACTTTAGGACCTTATACGTTACTTTAAGCTTGCAGTATGAATGCATTCCAAATTCGTAAATTATTCTAAAATAAAAAATCAATACAGAAATTATTGTACGTTAGGGCAGCGCAAACAATTATGATGTAAATTAACCTATAATTTTGCCTAAAGCTGTTTTATACTATATGTAAGAACCTTAACTAACGATAACTAAATACCTACAACACTAACACAATTGTTGGACTAGAACAATATACCTTGCGGCATTTCTACACGAATAACATTCGTATCTAAATAGTTTCAGTTTACTTAAGTACCTTGAAAGTCTTTGGAGATGTCACTGAAACTTTATGTCACAGCTATGTGATTTAAATTGATTTGAAAACGAGTTGTAAAACAATGTATGTCAGTGAATTGGATTTGGTTATGTTTAATTTAAATAATTATAACGAAGTATAAGGTATATTGGAGCATGGGTTTAGTTAAAATATTCTGTAACTTTATGTATAGTGATGTCTATATTAATACAAGAGCTTTTAATTTTATATACATGTTTCAAGTATGTTTTTCAATATTTCGTGGTGGTTTCGATGTTTTACTTCACTGGCTGGACGTTCAAAATAGAGTTTAATATAGAAGATGTTTTAGCTGGACTATTTTATAGTTGAGGTTTCCTAAAGGAGTTACTAGTTGAAGCTCTCAGCTGAAGTTTTTACCTGGAAGGAGTTTGTAGATGGTGTATCTTCCTGGAGTTCCAAGCAAGGGTTTCTGATTGAAGCTTGTAGCTGGAGCTTCTGTTGTAACTCAAACTGGAGTTTCTGGCTGATTATTAGCTCGAGTGTCTCGCTGCAGTTTCTGGAGTCTGTTTGTCCAGTACCCTGGACATGAGCCACTGCTGGTACTCGGCCAGATGTCTCCGTAGTCCCTGGACAGCAGGGTGAGTGTCTGGGTATCTCTCTTGCTCCACCAGGTACCTGAGGGCCTCCTCCATACAGTCCAGATAACCTACCATCTCTGGAACAGGAGACATAGGTTGTTATATTTGATGTATTAGTTCTCGTAGACTAACTGCTTTCATTATATTTTCAAGCTATTACCGTAGTACTCATGGTAAGATCTGGACCGATTTACTTTTTCGTTTTGAAGTCCCTAGAGGCCAAAAACACCATCCGTTCAAATTCATATATATATATATGTATATATATGTGTGTGTGTGTGTGTGTGTGTGTGTGTGTGTCCGTTAGCGCGATAACTCAAGCAAACATGATCAGATTTTGATGAAATTTGGTATAAACGTGTAAACCAACATTTATTCAAACGAGTTCGCGAACCAGCATGATCGGGCTATGGGAACAGGGGTTTATAGGGAATTTTATGGGGTAAAAATAGGTTTTTCCAATCTTTGACCCTAAAAACCCAAAATTTCAAAATTTCTTTCCATACCATTTTGTAGAGCTTAAAAAACAAATAATTTAGTATATTAAAGCGTTATTGTGTGCCTAATAGTTATGGAGAAAATTCAAAAAAATTGTAAATTTAAAATTCCCATAATATTCTTATGGAGAATAAGTCAACTGTTGTAGTTTGCTTTTTTATGAACATGTTTTGGTCAAATTTGGAAAATACATTAATTTCTTACTAAACTATTAACATTTTACAACAAAAAACCCTTTTTTACCCTCCCTGTTGCAGCAAACCTAATTACTTGTTGAAATAATTCTATTTAAATAAGGAATACATTTTTAAGGAGGCATTTTAGTGTAAATGCAATCAGGCAAATGGAAATTCGCTTAGTCTGCAGGTTTGCTGCGGCGGGGGTATTTTATACATATATTATCATAGTTAGTTTTTACAATAATTATTATTGGTTTTGTTAGAGAAAGTGATTTAACAACCTAACAGTTAAAGGAACAAACTTAGCATGAAAAAGCTGGCTAGAGCAGCTTATACTGCAACGATAAAGTTGAGATTTGATTTGATTTCTAAAAAATGTCAAACTAGTGAATTTGCAAATATATCTTGTACTCCAGTAAAACACTGAATACATTGGAGATGACCATCAAAATATAACTGAAATTCAGTTGCAAAAAACCTATATTTGCATGACATGCGTGTCGACACAATGTAAGAGGCGAAATATGAACACTGATTGCAAACTAAGTACGTCTCAAGTCTCAATCTTCATCTATTTATGACCAAAGTGAAAGTGGTTCTGATATGTCAAGCATCCAGCAATCCACCGCGAGACAGGTATTGATAATTGACTTTGAATTAAGCTGATGTACTCCTCGACATTTTGTAAAATCTAAATTTTAAACATGTTTTTATCTGTTTAACATCCAGTAAGTCTAGAGTGCGTTTCAGAAATTACATGTCCCTCTCTTATTAAAAGGTACATTTTGAAACATATTCTGTACTCTTTGGCTACAATAAGAGAATAATAGTTTACGGGTATTGTTGCATTTTATTGAAAAATTGCGAAAAAGAATAAATAAATCAATATGTAGTAAAACACCCTCTACAAATATTGAAAAGAAAACGTACATATGAACTGTCTCGACTGATCCTAAAAGATGACAAAAATAAATGAGTAGAGCATTTTAAATTTATTACACTATCCATCATCAACTCGCATCAAATGTGTCATTTTCCGCTATCCACATGCTCGATCAATCGATAAAAGACAGACGTTGAGATAGAAATTATCAATGCAAATGACGCCACTTAATTATGCATTTTCGCTAATTACGTATTAAGTCGCGAAACATCAAACTTTAACTGATCTGATTAAGAAGAAGAACATGTAATTGGTTCGGCGGGAAAGAGGCGGCGGCATTCTTGTTTAATCAAGGGTATATTATAATGGCAGGACTTTTTAGCGGATTAATGTAATTCTACTCTCCGAATTTGCAAGATAACTGCATAGGAATGTGAAGGACATTAAACTAATTGATTAGCTTGTGTTTTGTTGGCAATTTTAGTGATGCTCGATTAATTATTGAGCGCAATGTTTAATTGATTAATAGGTTGCATTAAAGCAACTTTGATTAATGTATTTTATCAACTACTTTTTCCAGGAATAGTATTTTTGTAAACATTTATTGAAACTGTGAACAATGGATCATGTAGTTGGCCTGTTTGATTATGTATTCGGAATCCAGCTAATGTTTAGGCTATTCACATTAATTGAATATTGACTCGTTTTACAAAGCTAGTTAACTTAAAAATGCATTTTTTTGCAGATGGTAATGTTTACTAAGTACAGTTATTTTTCGCTTTGGCATCATTGTACAGTATTAAATACCAAAATTGACAACGTAGGCCTACTTAATAAAAGTATAAAAAAAGATATGTGTGATTACTACAGTTGTAAATATGCAAATTGCAATCATAATCAATTTTATTTGAGAAGGGGACGCCACCTAGCTGCGTATTTTAATTCCAATATGAGAGAAGGATGGGTATGGAAGGGAGGTCCCACTAGAAAAACAGGCCATGCTGCAGCGCGCGCAGCACAACACTACGGCAGTGGTGGATAGTCGTACTCACGAATACTAGAAAAGACCCGGCATGGGTCATAAACATAAACAAATGACGTTTTTGGCCCAAAAGTAAACAAAAACATATGTTAATTAATGCTATTAGTATAATGGTTTTGTTCACTTTCGGGGCAAAAACGTCATTTGTTTATGTTTATTTATGATCCATACTGGTATTTTTCTAGTATTCGTGGTAGTACTTAAGTCTTACCATTAAATCTGACAAACAACCAGCTTATTTACTTAAAACATATGGGTTATGGCAGTGAATCTATCCACTAATGTGACGTCATGGATCATGCATAATGGCCTGTCCTTGATGGAATGGTGTGAGATGATCTGCGTATATTTTTTAAAACAAGTTTAGATAAGATCAGCCGTTTCATCAGTCACGATCATTTATTTAAAGCCCAATTATGAGGAACAGCTGGGTCCAATTTCGAACCATCAAAGAGCAACTGACTTTTCTCAGTATCAAACCGAATACCATCAACCATATTTACAGTAGGATTTGGCTCCATTAAAGCTGTTTAATTCCATACTGTGAATAGGGAGATAAAACACGTAATGGTCTAAGTAAATGTGAAATAATGTTGCTTAATGGAACACACAGTTATCAGTTCTATTGACGCCAAAATAAACCAGTAGGCCAGGGTTTGAAATCATCATAAATTTATAAAAATAGCAATTTTAGAGATTTAAAGAATTTATTTTTAAAACTAATAAATCGAAACTTTCACAAATATTTAATCAGTTGCCACTCTTTCATTGGTCCTCAAAGATGGCGAGGTTATTTTGTGATTATTTGTATTTCGATTTCAATAGGATCTCTAGACTATTTCCACCTGTTCCGATTAAGTATTTCTTGACAAAAAATATCAGTGGATGATCTGAGAACCTGTTGGATGAGTTCACCCCATCTCCCCTCTAAAAAACTAGACTCTCAAGTGTTTTGGCGGGTAGGATGCAATTGCACCTTCGAGTTTTGCGTAAACAGTTTCTTTGAGAGGCTTTTAGCTCAGCTTAATTTAAAGTGAGTTTGACTGTTAATACTAATGTTGGTCCTTCTGGCAGGAAAGCGATGCAATTAATAAAGACAAGACTTTCGTATTTTTCGATCCAAACATTCAATATGTAAATGTTACGTTTTTATTGCATAGACAAAAGTATTTGGCAAGCATATTAAATGTTACATGTCAACAATAATTGTGACATTTTAACCTCACGCACTTTAGGTGTGCCCTTTATATAGCCAATGGCTTATATTCAATGTAAAAATCCTACAAAAATAGGTTGTGCAAATCTATGACAGTAATAAGTATTTTCAAATTTTAGAAATTTAAGGGTTTTCTTTGAATAGAATCTGTAAGATTTTTTCATACAAGATTGTTCATCAAACAACTTACAGCCGTGTTTCTTTTTTGCAAGTTGAATATTACAGAGCCCGGCTTATTATTTTATTATAATACCGTGGGCAAAAGCAAAAAAGTTAAGTATTATTTTAAAATCATCATGTTTTATTTGGTCGGTATTTCAATGATAGTTTAGTATCAAAGCAAATATGTAAAATACATCAATGCACAAAAACAATGAAAAACATAAAATAAAATCAGACATCAGATTATTCAATGTTCAATGTTGTAAAATTTGATAGTCATTTACAAATCTGTATCTCCTGTATAAGATATGCTCAACTTAAAAGTCAAACTAAGCCTTACTTTTATTGTATCAGTATCTTACTAGATAGTATATTTTGGTTCGGTCCATACAAAAACGTAGATTTGATGGCTATTAAGTGCTTGGTTGTGGACTTGGTTTTTAATAAGGAATTGCTGCGACAGAGATTTGAACATTATTTTGTAAGGTTCGTCACTCACCATGTACATGATCCGCCAACTCTGAATCTTGAGATTCAGGAGGAAGCTGCAACACACAAAAGTACTATTAATTTTACTTTTCAAATTAATTTAGTTCATTTTACCACAGCAGTATGTTTTACCATAAACTAGCTGTTACCCACGGGCTTCACCCCGTTTGACTTCATAAGTATTACCATTGACTTTGTTTAGAAAGAAATTACGACCTTAAAGGGCAATTTATGAAATTATGGATAGTTTTGCGCAATGTTTCTCGTCATTACGAACATTTTAAGTATATGGTTCATGGGGGTGTGACTTTAGTTTTCTCAAACGTCCATGGGTACTTTGGGATTTATATATGGATTAACTAAAATTTGCTTGATACAACAGTTATAACTATATTTAATTTCACGTGGTGTTTAAATCCAGCAAAAGTATGTAATATGTATTTTAATTAATTTAAAACTGATATTCCAAAATGGGATTGATTGAGAATATCAAATATGAAACTTGTTCTAAGAAGGTCCCTTAGAACATATAATTATCTGAAACATTAACGGACTGCCCTTATCATCATAAGCAACTGCTGTGATATAGAACTAATTTTACATAAGAAAAATAAACTACTGTATTTAGAAATTGATATGTCGTTATTACAGGAAGGTGAATTGAGGTGATATCTTATGTCTATATTATTTATCTGAAAATGTTACGTAAATCTTTTTCGCAATATGACAAATTTGTTTCCATTTTTTTATATGGGAAGAAACGATATAGATTTTTTAATCAGTTTAAACTGGTCCAAGACTCTTTATAAATGGACTGGTATGTACATCTGAAGAAAACATAGAAGAGATTTACTGCTCCCATTTTCTTTTTTAAGTGTATTTTTGCCATGCCAAATTACTAAGCTCATTTTATCTCAATTCCTAGACTTATTTTATCTCTAAATTTGGTGGAATAAAACCAAAGAGGTATTAAAATTAAAGATAACAAAACTAATAAAAATAAAACTTCAACTGACATTGTATTTAATAAAATAATATGTTTGTGTCAATACACTTTCAAACTACAAACTCCAGCAATTGAACTATTCCAAGTGTATCCCTATGACAACGTTACTTATACTGTAGATACAATCACAGACAATTGTGCTACGATACAAACAACACGCGTAACAATAAGCCATGTATACAGTCTAGTTATATTTTCTCGCATAAAACACGAATCCACGAATCCCCCGGCCCGGCATATAAATGTATGTGAATGACATCAGCGCCGGTCACGGCATGTCAAGTCCCTAGCAAACATCACGACCAAGACTTCTGCAACTGCGTGCGTTGAAGTCTCCGAAGTCGTTTGAACGTAGTAGGCAATTCTACGCTTAAATCACAACATTGAACTAAGCGTAACATTTTTAAAGGTATAGTAAATACTTGATGTATTCGAAATCATTGAATGTTGTAACTTGGTATAGAAGTCATCATAAAAGTGGAATATTTTCAATTTAACTTTGTATTGGTTTGAACAGCCTATGTTAGATTTATATCTGCATTAAGTAAAATAGTCAGACCATAAAAACTGCTTGAAACCCTATTGGTTTAATTATGAACAATGATATAAATTTGCATTAACAATCGAGTTACCGTCACATGTATCATATAAAACACACACGAAACAATTTGGTAAGCCCTTATCTGTAACATTTACTTTCAAAAAATGTTAAACTCTGTTATTTTTTTCCGAGAACCATACAACAATAACGCGTGCTAACACATACACTAGTCAATGTATAATAAGATGAATCACTTACTTCAGCTGGTAAAACACTGCTTTCAGTCAACGCACAAGGGGCCATCTTCACTGAGGTAGCACAGTCACTGATAAACAAACAATATACCGATACGACTCGGAAAGTGATCCTTAGAAGATGTTACTCCTTGGATGGTCGACGACGAAGTGCCTGTGCGCCTGCGCCACAACTCTACACTACACCAACACCAGTTGATACACCTGGTGGCGGCGGGGGGGGGGGCACTAGAGCATCTACCCCCTCCCCACTACCAGGTGCCAGGCCTCCCACAATGATACATACAGTAGAAACTTGATAACAAGACTCTCATAGTGATTATAAAATAAGACAATATGTCTTTTTGTTTCTTCAGGCACAAACCATGAACTATTTATGGTTTGTACTGAGAAGGGCATCGAAATAAATGTTATAAAATGTAGTTGTAGGCATCCGGTAAAAAGTACTCGAACAATTAATTGTTGTGTTGCCTGATGCAAGGAAACCCAAATGTATAAACAGTTGGCCCCAAAAATCTAATCCCGAAAATCGAAAAATTAAAATTAAAATTCAAAACCTGTTTGATTAGTTAAGGTTACAAATAAGTTAAGATAAGCAACTTAATAATATTTTTTTTTATTATTAGCCTAAATGAAAACTGAGAGAGGAAAATTAATCATTCTCACTTATTTCTATATCTAGTAAAATTCCGGGGGTAAAATTCCGGGCCGTACACTCTATTTTTTTATAATTTGATGTGATCTGATTAAATTCACAACTGTGAATACGTTTAATTCCAGCTTTAATCCATCGAACTGATGTTGTGCAACTTAAAAGTCCGCGGCCGGAATTTTACCGCCTGGTTTGTGACGTCAGTTTTGCTCAGGGGTAAAATTCCAGGGAGATAAAAAATCCATTGATTGGGGTCGCCAAAATTTTATCCCTCTGGAATTTTACCCCCTGGCCAAAGCTGACGTCACTATGACGTAGTAACCTGAGTGCTCAAAAGTTTGTTCGCGGGCGGAATTTTACCTCCGCGGATTTGGAAGTCTTATGAAAATAGACATAGCGTGATTTATTAGATTAGCAATAAAACCCGGAATTTTACCTTTTGTCCATATAACTTGCGTTTACACAACTGAAGATGTACGGGCCGGATAATCTCAAAATTAAAATCAAAAACCTGTTTGATTAGTTTATGTTACAAATAAATTAAGATAGGCTACTTGATAAAAAAAATGTTTACTATTAAATTAAAACTGAATGAAGATAATTAATCATTCTCACTAAATTTATATATCTGGCCAGGGGGTAAAATTCCGGGGGTAAAAATCCGGGCCGTACACTCTAGGTTTTTATAATTTGATGTGTTCTGATTAAATTCACAACCGTGAAAATATATGTTTAGTTTAATTCCACGTTTAATCCATCAAGTTGATGTCGCGAAACTCAAAACGCGGCCGGAATTTTACCCCCTGGTTTGTGACGTCACGTTTGCCCAGGGGGTAAAATTGCAGGGGGATAAAAATACGCTACCCCCTGCCGGGCCAGTGCCATGGACGTGGTCTCCGCCCCAGAGGGTTTTAAGGGGTCCAATGTCAGACAAGCGTCGACTGGCGTCGACTAGGCATCCAGTGCAACTATCTGCAACACTGCAACTCCGAGGATCGTGGAACAGAACACCCCCCACTACCGCACCATGTCGTACGCTTCCGAATCATACCGGCGCATCAGCATAGCCTAACTGTTCGCGGAAAATTGTTATCTCTATCACTGTTGCTGTCAAGACTACCAGCGGGATTCGAACCCGGCACCTTCAAATAAAGATTGCCCGGCACGCTATCCACTACACCACAAAGGCTTATGACTCAGCCTCAGCCCCGTATTGTTGCGGTAATGGTAATGGTTGACGTTACGCATCGGCATGGAGCGGTGGTGGGGGTGGGGGGTTTTCCGATCTGATCCACGATCCTCGGAGTTGCAATGGCTGCCTAGACGCTTATCAATGTCAGAATTTTGGAACTACAATGTTTACAAATAAATCTAATTTAAAAGCAGATGTTAACTTTCACCAACTTTTTTGTAGGTTTGAATGAACACAACATTCTGTATTAGTCATTCGAGGGTCTGACTTAGGGGAGGTACAAATGAGGCATTTAGTTCAAAATTCCTCCGTGAACAGCGCTGTAGTAGAGAGCACTTTGGCAATGAAGGTTTACTAATCGCAAAAATAGTTCTGCTCATAAAATAAAATTATAAATGCCTCAAATTCAATTTTACTATTTTTTAATTATAAAATTAAACTATCATAACCTAACCGAACTAACCAAACTTGCTGATAAAGAAATAATATAACAAGAGTTAAGTAGTCGGAAAAATAATTCTGTTTATTAAATGAAACTAGAAATTGCTCAATTAAAATTTTATAGTGACTTAATTATAAAATTAAACTGTAATAACCAAACCAAACCAACCAAACTTGCTGATAATAAAAAAAATCTTGGACAAAAAGTTAATGCTATCAGCGGGATTCGAACCCGGGACCTACAGTATATCAGCCCGGCACGCTAACCATTAGACCACCGAGGCCCGATAGCTGTCGAAAGTTTTGTTACGGTAATGGCGTTCCCTCAGCTAATAAGAAGCCCTCAGCTGTCATCGTAGCCTCTTCTATACCTCCCCTGAGTAAATACCGTCATTCGATTTTTATCCTACATCTTTTTTATATTATCAGCAAGTTTGGTTAGTTAACTTGGGTTTTCCTAAGCGCGGAAGTGGACCGCGGAACGCGTACCGTAACGCAGATAGCGGACTCCACTTGTCTTAGGCAATTTAATGTTACTGTTTACTGTTTAGTTATTGTTATTGTGTACTGTTAGTTACTGTTTTCCTAGAAGCAGAGCGGAACACCATATTAATCTCTTTTCCGTTGTCCGTTGTCCGCTCTCCGAGCTCCTCTTCCGCGCCTAGGAAACCCCGGCTTTAGGTTAGGTCATGACAGTTTAATTTTATAATAAAAAAAATAATTTTATAATCTTTCAAATTTTAACTTTCATTTTTTCCGTACTTGATACTTACTTGATACTCGATGACTTCATCTTTGACCGGCATTATCGGATAGATTGCGTCAATTTAATTACTATATACAATTTTTACAAAACTAACATTTACAAACACTACAACAACTTTGTGGCATGGCGGTTTGGATTAATTAGGGCTAATTTACCTTATTACCTTATTACCGTAGTAGTGGGGTCGTATAGCTGCATATAATGGCAGAATATTTCAGTTCTGGCGGAGAGGCTGCAATTTTAGGTGGTTATAGTATACAAGTTTCTAAACCTAAAACCGCCCAGACCCCAATATTTAAGGACCTCGGTCGTCCGTAATGACGTCATCAAAATGGCAGCCGTAAGAGGATGCTGGGTCCCCATGAATTGGCTATAATGACCGAATGCCTGAACCGATTTTCATGAAATTTGGCACACAAGTGCTTGAATACATTATCTCGGCCTGGGTTGAAAATGGTCAAAAGTTTCATCAAGTCATTTCAAAATTGCGGCTGTTCAAAACTAAAAAAATATGAGGAAAATAATTGTGAATTGTTTTATACAGGGTGAGTTTTAAATGAGTTCCCCCCTACTTTTTTATACATTTCTTAAGATATCAACTCCGAACCACGTCAGATAATTGTAGAGTAGCTAGTACTTCATTTTGACTGGGTTTTATTTTATCCGTTTTTTTGTTATTAAGGTTTCTTTAATAAAATATAACAATTATTTTGATTTAAAATGTCAATATTTCAAAAACCAAATATGACAATGAAAAAACAGATTGCGGCATTGAATTCAACATAAAATACCCCCGCCGCAGCAAACCTGCAGACTAAGCGAATTTCCATTTGACTGATTGGATTGACACTGAAATGTCTACTTAAAAATATAACATTTATTCTTGATTTAAATAGAATTAGTTTAACACAGGGGTGCCCACAAGGGGGGGCCGTGACGCAGACTGCGTCATTGAAATTTATGGGGGGGGGCTCAAAAAATTCAAATGGGGGGGGGGGCTAAAGTTAATTGCAACAGTGTTCAACGTGACGACAATCCAAAATACATTACGAAATCGCCAGATAGAAAGTGGATACTTAATGACAATAGTTATATTATTGAATTAAATTGGTTCAAATAGGATTTTCGGATAGTTTAGGATTCGTGTAGAAAGTTATTATTTAAGATTAGCAAGACGTGAGATCTATGAGAGGGAGCGCACTGGATTGCTCAACTGCTATAATAGATAAAAGATAACGCGTGGTACAGACACTTCCAGCTACACCGCGACTTAAGCACAGCAGAACGCTTTGTTGACATAAAGCTCGTTAAAATACAATCAAGTAGCAAGTAGCATAGGCTACAATACTTTACACTATTGTGTATACTCGATTACCTGAGTTAATAGGGAGAGGGGGGGGATGAAAAATCCGGTTAATCCAATATAATATAAAAACAGATGACAAACTCATTAAAACGCTGTAAACAGACATTAAGTCACGATTTACATTTTTATAAACGAAATTCAATATTGCACAATCATTATTATTGTAAATTTCAAATCATTTTTCTTGGTTCAGTTGTACAAACGGCAACGTTTAAAATTGTAGCTAACTCAAACTCAACTAATCACTAGCCAAACATTACATTGCTATAAATAACGTAAATATTAAAGGAACCTTTAGAAAGTGTTATAAGGTACTGCTCATGATAGACAGATAGGCTACCGATAGGTGCTAGCATAGGAATTGATAGATAAGTAATAAAACAATGTAAAATTATATTTAGAGATAATTAAAACACTCTTAAAAAAGAATGGAACGAGAACAATCTTGTTATTCTCTTTCTTTGTTCTTCTGTTCATTAATAGGTTTCTCAATTCATACACAAATTCAACAAGTCGCCATATTTAGGCCTACTCATTGGCCAATCACAGCCTTACTAAAGTTACCATGGTTATCACTCAATCACAGTGTACTGAGCTTTATATCGTCATCATTCCCCAGCTGTTGTATCTGAAATCTGTTGTAACATAGCGCACAGCAGACAGAAGTGTATAACGGAGCAGACGATTGTTGGCGCAAGCGTTGTTTCCATTTCATTTTCATCAAAGGAGCTGTGATGTTTCTAAAGGGAGGGAGAGGGGATCGTTATATCGAGAAAGACGCTGACAATTCGTTATGGATATTCTGGCAATAAGAAAATCCTTAAATTGAGGTGACTTATAAAACTCTAATTTTATTTATATAGAAAGATAAGTTTTCCAGTCCTGTACAACACTGATTCACGGTCTTTTCCCTGTAATCAAAATTCAAGTACAACTTGATACACACAGAATCTCCGGTTCCCGACCTGGATGATGGCTAGTTATTTAATTTAATTTACAGTTACATATTAGTACTCGTGATAAATCAAACCCGTTATGTAAGCCAAAGCCACACGGTTATTAATCTCACTTGGTTTTGGATTTGCTTACAAACGTTATCGGAAATGGTTAGGGCCTACACAGTATTCTTAAAGAACATTTATGTAAACATATCAGTGACAGCTAGGAAAGGAATCTTTATCAAAACGGCTGTTCGTAATTTCATATATGACGTGTTCTCTTAACAGATTATTAGTATTTCATAAATTAATTACGTATGTAGTAAACATGGAGAAAATAAACTAGAAAAATCACACAAAATTGTATTTTTAATCGTCCGTTATTTTATTTCCAAAATAGTGAGGCCATATTTTAATGGCTATAAGGACTCTCTCGCCAATCCTGTGGATACAATTAAACCATTAGAATCATAATCGGTACTCTAGTTTTCTTTAGAGTAGGCTGCATAAAATGCCTTCTGGGCCGTGACAGACGGACATAAATGGAGATCAGATAAGACATGTATCAACTTCTTCAATGTATAAAACATAAATAACCCAAAATATGTATAATTCTGAGCAATGCACAGACAAAACTATACTTTTATTGATAGATTAGCTGGGTTTGAATTTTAAATATCTAAAAAAAATTATAAAACTTCTTTTATAGTTTTACAAATAGTGCTAGTGCTGGGTTAATGTTTCTCATTTGTTGTGTACATCATTTATGGGGGGGGGGGCTGTTGCTCAATTGGGGGGGGGGGGGGTGCGTCATGAGTCTAGGGGGGGATGGGCACCCCTGTTTAACAAGTACTTAGGTTTGCTGCATCAGGGAGGGTAAAACTGTTTTTTTTTGTAAAATGTGAATAGTTAGTAAGAAATAAAAACATTTTCCAAATTTGATCAAAATATGTTCACAAACAAGCAAACTACAACAGTTTACTTATTCTCCATAAGAATAACATGGGAATTTTAAATGTACAATTTTTTGGTATTTTCTCCGTAACCATTAGGCGCATAATAACGCTTCAATATACTAAATTATTTGTTTTTTTAAGCTCTACAAAATGGTTTGGAAAGAAATTGCTAAATTTTATGTTTTTTGGGTCAAAAATGGGAAAAACCTATTTTTACCCCATAAAACCCCCCGTAAACCCCCGTTCCCATGGTCCGATCATGCTGGATCGCGAACTCGTTCGAATAAACGTATGTTTACACGTTTTTACCAAATTTCATCAAAATCGGATCATTTTTGCTCGAGTTATCGTGCTGACGGACACACATATATATATATATATATATAAATATATATATATATATATATATGAATTTGAACGGATGGTGTTTTTGGCCTCTAGGGACCTCAAAACGAAAAAAAAATCGGTCCCGCGTCCAGGTCTTACCATGAGTACTACGGTAATAGCTTATTCCCTATATGGGAAAATTCGCTAAAAGTAGTTCAAAATGATGGGTCACAACACCACCTTCATATTTAAAATAATTTATCACATTTCAAAATGGTGGATCCAAGATGGCGGCTGAAAAAAATACATCCGTCTAAACCGAGTGAAAATAGGTCAACAATGAATGGTGATGTCCACTTATTTTGTCTTGATTTTATCTAGCACTATTTTGAGATTATGGCCTTAGTTTGTAAATGCACAATGTTAATAATGGACTAAAAATAAAGTTATAAAAAGTTCTCATAACTTTAGAATGGATCAAAATTTTTTAAACGGATTGCAGCATCGTATTCAGCGTAAAAGTCTTGTTTGAAATGGTGGGTCACAACCCTAGCTTTACATTTGAAAAAATAACTTTGTATATAAAATGGCGAATCCAAGATGGCGGCCAAAAATTTAAACCCAGTCAAAATGAAGTACTTGCTACTCTACAATGATCTGACATGGTTCAAAGTTTATATCTTAAGAAATGAATAAAAAAGTAGGGGGAAAACTCATTTAAAACTCACCCTGTATAAAACAATTCACAATTATTTTCCTCTTAATCTTTTTAGTTTTGAACAGCCGCCATTTTGAAATGACTTGATGAAACTTGGCCATTTTCAACCCAGGCCGAGATAATGTATTCAAGCACTTGTGTGCCAAACTTCATGGAAATCGGTTCAGGCATTCGGTCGTTATAGCCAATTCATGGGGACCCAGCATCCTCTTACGGCCACCATTTTGATGACGTCATTACGGACGACCAAGGTCCTTAAAACTTGGGGTCTGGGCGGTTTTAGGTTCAGAAACTTGTATACTATAACCACCTAAAATTGCAGCCTCTCCGCCAGAACTGAAATATTCTGCCATTATATGCAGCTATACGACCCCACTACTACGGTAATAAGGTAATAAGGTAAATTAGCCCTAATTAATCCAAACCGCCATGCCACAAAGTTATAACCATATAACCACCTAAAATTGCAGCCTCTCCGCCAGAACTGAAATATTTTCCTGCTACCCAACCTGACTATAGTTTGAATATTCATCAGGATGGAAAGAGTGGCTCTTCAAGCTCGGCCAACGAGTACAACGGCCTTTTCACCAATGCGCTAAGGATGGTCTTTTTGAAAGGCTTACTCTTCAAGTCAACAAAACTTTAATGGGTTTGGACCGCTTTCCCTTAAAAGTGTTTGAAATTACCTCATTACAAAAATGCCACTGGCGTAGATACGAGCAAAAAAAAGTCTCTTACACTTACAGTGTTAGGAAGCGTTTTAAAAATCGTAATAGCATACCATGGGTAGCATTTCATAAATTTATTCAGCATTGCCTCCAGGATTGATTTAAGACAATATAAAATAGGTTACGTACCTTTACGTCGTCAATCCTAGGTTAGTCTTTTTAGCGACTAGTTTCGAAACTGACGTTTCATTTTCAAGCCTTGTCAAACATACTTATATTTGTGTACTTTGACGACGACATTATGTTCAAGTAATTTTATGTTTGACAAGGCTTGAAAATGAAACGTCAGTTTCGAAACTAGTCGCTAAAAAGACTAACCTAGGATTGACGACGTAAAGGTACGTAACCTATTTTATATTGTCATTTCATAAATCTGTTTGGACGACATCGGGCATATCAAAGTCTACTGCATTTTGTGTTTCAACAACTGCATTGTACACCTAGTACTTACAGATATACACATCTTGATAAAGAGGGAAATCTAGTTTTATCCTCACTGTAAAGGGAATTTTACCGCATCAACTACAGATGATTGGTGAATGTGAATGGTGACCAGCCAGCCTGCTTCGTCGTCGTTGCCAATAACAACAGAAATGGCTGACGTGCTGGAAGGTGAGTAAATTGTACTATTTTAATAAATTTTAAGGTTGTTAATCTCCATAAGATTGTTAGCCTATTTCTTCAAAACAAGTTGCGGCATTTATCTCAATAATTCTTCAATAAAAGCTTTGAAAGAAATTTATATTTTACTGTACAAACAAACTAGATCGGATCAGTGTGGGTTGCTGGCCTTGGTGTACTTGTTATTTTTGACATTTAGTTTTTAAATTGCTTAATCCCAGTTATGTTGATAATCTTACTCTCTTAAGTCATTATACACATTATATTAATAACCATACAAATTTTTGAATAGTTTTGAAGTGATTCACTACTAAGCAAGCTATTTTATGTCGTGGGAGATGAGGTGGGATGAGGTTCAATCCATCCTACTCATATTGGCATAACATTAACCTCTAAAAAAGGAATCTTGGCCAAGAGCTTTCATAATTACTCAGGTTCAGCCTTGTACCTTAAATTTTTGTGCAGAAATTTGATTCAGCCTTGCTTACAGTAGGTGTACCTACCTTGGTGCCATTTCATTGAAAAGTATTAAAAGTATAAGCTTATTATTAGGCCTAGTAGGCTAAGTTAACATGCCTTAACACATTGAGTGTGGTAAAAATATTTTTGACTAAATTTTGGAATAAGGGACTTAAGTTAAGTTAAAACCCTAAAAACGTGATTGGTGAAAATCACTATCTCTGGAAAACTCATATTTCGCTACACAACTCATTTGAAAATTAAAAAAAATTAACATTGGCCTTATGATTGGTACCTTCTTGCCTGAAAGTTTTCTGTAGGCCTACTCTGTCCTGGCTGATCTCTTGGGCTTTTTTCAAGGCACTGTCAGTATGCAGAAGGCGATGGTACGTGATAGTTTGCACCCATTGATTCCACAAGGTTTCTTGGCAATTATTTAATATGTCTACATTGGGATATGATGTAATTTTTAGATGTCTACATACAATTTTTTTCACGCTGAATCCAAACATGCAATCAGTTTTTGTCTGAGAGATTCCTAAGTGGCTGTAAAACGTTACAATCTAATCGGTTAAAATTACGAATCTAAGGTTCATTTAGCGGTACTATGGTAATATGGCGTGGTCTGGACGGGTCCGTATGTAGGCTGAGGACTGGGTAAGGAGAGCAAACAGCTGTTTGTACTCGACTTAATGCGGAATGAAATCAATTTGTTTTGAAACTTAATAATCAGCTCTTATTTAGGCATTTGGTGAAGGTAGGTCGGGTTTTATGCAAATTCGTGCACGGCCACCTTTAACTCCAGGCGGCCTTCGAAGTGGCAACGTCGCAAGTAGGGTTGTAACAGCTGTTTTATTTGGAAGAAGCTAATGATATTTGTGTATTTACGAAAGCTTGGTTACTGGACTATGAAAATATTGACTCTGCTTTTAATGTAGCCTACAGATATAGATTTTCAATTCATATTGTTTTGGTTTTCAATTCTGTAATTTTCAATATATTAATATATTTAGGCCTATGTTCATTAATTTAAATTTAAATTAACAAAATGCAAGTTAATGGGCTGATATCACCTATCTGCCATATTATGTTATTCGAGACGTCTAACACTAATCAACACTAGGCTACTCGCGATGTTGCCAATTCTACCAGGCCGCGGCCTGGGAGTTAAATGCGGCCGTGATTTGTTACTGTATTAATTGTTTTGAAGTTAGGTTAGATTAGGAAGGTAAAGTACCAATAGGTTATAATGAACCAACTCATTAATTGACGTTACCTGCAGACTGTTTTTGCATTGAATTTTTGATATTGTTATTTCATTGAGTTTCACCCACTATTTCAATTGTGCCAAAACAGTCCGGAGGTACCTAGCGTAAATTAATGAGTCGTTTCATTATAACCTAAACTTTAACTTACCTAATCTAACCTATCTTCAAAGGACTTAATACAGATACGAATCCGCATTTAAAGTCCGACCTATCTTCCTCACATGTCTTTTCTGTCATGAAATGGAATTTTTGAAAATTAAGTGTGAGGTTGTGTTAGGTTAGGACTTATATGATGGTGAACCGATCTGTAGGCACTGTGATAGGTCAGAAGAGACAGCCGATCACCTACTCTTTGATTGTAACGAGCTCTCTGATGCTAGAATCATTTTAACTCGTGGGAATCTGGCTAGAGGAAGATATCTTCCCGAGGATGAACTTATTGGGAAACTACAGGCATTCATTGTAGGCCTAGTTTTAACTTGTAAGGTCAACAAGAAAACAATTAACTGGGGTGCGCAATAATTCGATTTTGGATGATGTGCTTAAAGGTCTCGACCTGCCCCTGTAAGGTAAGATAAGATGGGCCCTTTTCCGCCAGACCAATCCTTCCTATCTGGTATTAGTACTTTGAAAGGCTTTCCAAAGGAGTATTTTTTGGACATGTGATCTGAAGGAAGGTCCATTTCATCATTGTGTACCACCTCAAACAATTTTGAAGTGCCCTTTATTGTTTCCTGTGGTTATCCATAAGTTTTTGCATCTGAGGCGTTGGGCTGTTTTTCTTGCTACCGGTACCGCCTTGATGAAAATGTCGATGGGTAGCATATCAAGCAGACACTCTAGAGCTGCTCCAGGACAGCGCTACTTACTGCCCCAGTTATCATTATAAGAGCAAGCCTCTGAACTCCTGCTAAAGCTTTGACAGCTGCAGTAGATTCCATCTTTGGCCACCACACAAGCAGACCATATGTAAGGGCGGGTCGGACAACAGATACATACAGCCAGTGCAAAAGTCTGGGCTGTAACTCCCATGTTCCACCTACCATCCGCCTGCATGCCATAAGGGACCACTTATCACGTTCAATAACTTTTTGAAGATGAGGTCCCCAGTAAAGTGATCTGTCCAAAATTACACCTAGATACTTCACCTGATTCTGCAGCTCTATTTCAGTGCCCTGCAGTATTAGTGGGCCGATCCCATCCAGTTTCCTCCTTCTTGTGAAGGGTACGATTACAACTTTAATGGGATTAATGGAAAGCCCAACTTCCTGACACCAACGGTCCACCACCCTTAAAGCTCTGTTCATTAATTCTAAACTCGTGCAGTATGCTGACGATTCTAATCTTATTGTATACTGCTAATTGTCAGATTGATTTGGAAGTAGCAGCTCATATAGAATTATCACAAATCCAAGAATTTTTAGTAAACAATCGATTAATGCTAAATTCACAAAAAACTAATTTTATTTCTTTCAGCACCAAGCAGAACCGAAACAAGTGTAGCCCTCATATTTTTATTGACAACAACACAATAAATCAAATTGTTTGTACAAAATTTTTAGGTTATCCATATTGATGAATGTCTTAGGTGGGATAATCATGTAGGAAGCATTGTGCTTAAGGTAAATTCTGGGATCTATGCCTTGAAAAGAATGTTTTATTTAAGTGACCTAGCAACATTAAAAATAGTTTTTCATTCCCATATCCAATCACATATATCTTACGCAATAGTAGTGTATGGAGGCACTTCCCAGAAAAATTTAGATAAGATACTTGTTTTACAGAAAAAGGCAATAAGAATAATGTTAAATCTAGATTATAATGAGTCTGTAAATCAACATTTTGTCTATTTGAAACTATTAACTGTCTTTAGTTTGTACACTGGAATGTATCGTACATGTAAAAAATAACCAGGAAAAATTTAAAACACATTGTGAAACCCATCAATACAACACTAGAAACAAAAATAATATAGTTCTACCGAAACACAACTTATAAATGTATAAAAATAAGCCCTCATATGCCGGTGTAAAGTTTTTAAAGATACCAAATTAAATAAAAGATATTAAGGATAATAAAACCTTTAGACAAAAACTTAAAGAATTTTTGATAGAAAAACCCATCTACTCAATAGGCTAGATGAACTTTTTATGAATGTATATTATAGCTATAATTTTATTTTCTGTATTTTTTGTTTAGGTTTTAAAGTATTTTTACATAGTAATAATAAGCTTGACACTATTGTACGTTTTGTACATAGGCCTACTATAAATAAAGATAATTTGAATTTGAATTCATAAGACCAGTTATGGTTCCTTGGAACTTTCCAACCACAAGGATTGCAACATCATCAGCGTAACCTAAGGCGAAAACCCCGCTTTCATTGAGGGTCCTTATAAGGTCGTCTGCTACCAAATTCCAAAGGAGGGGAGAGAGAACCCCACCCTGGGGGCAACCTCGAGGTATTCTTGCCTAGATCGTGTCATTATGGAGTGAGAGCCCGACCTTCCTACTGTGAAGCAAGGATTCAGTCCACGTACATACGATACCGTAAAATCCTCTAGCTCTCACCGCATTAAGAATTGCTGGGGTGCCAGTGTTATCAAAAGCACCCTGAATATCGAGAAAGGCACCCAGGACCTCTCACTTCTCTCTAGAGCCTTCTCAATCTTGCTTACAAGTTGGTGCAGCGCAGTCTCACATGATCTTCCTGCGACGTACGCATGCTGATTGTTATGAATAGGATTTGTCCTGAGAGCTGTATCCATCATATATCTTAAGATCAATTTTTCTAGGATCTTGAGAAAGAAAGAAGATAGAAAAATGGGTCTAAATGACTTAGGATCAGTGTAACTACTCCCCTATAATACTCCCTTATATCAGTGTAACCAACCCCTCCCCTTGGTTTTGGAATAAATGCAATGTGAGAATTACACCACCCTGAGGGAATGTGTCCTACAAGGCTAAGCTTGCTCTGAAAAGTTTACAGAGTGGGTTTCTATACCTTCCTGTAAGCAAACAGGTCTTACCTCATCAGGACCCGGCGATTTGAAGGGTCGTAATATATTAGCCCATCTTACCTTGCTGAAGGTGACTATGCGGCAAGCAGTGCTCCACATAGAATGGGTGGTATGACCGCCCAGATTTGGCCGCTCAGAACTCACCTCCTCCTGCTGCACTTCAAAAACAATACAACCAGGGAAATGAGTTTTTGCCATAACCTTAAGTAGGCCTATTTCAGTAGGTTCAAAAGCCGTTGCACCACCCAGTCCTTCAACGGCACCAAGAGTAACATTCCTGTCTCTAACAAGAACCTTATGTATTCTAGAAGTGTCTTTAATACCTTCTAAATTACCACAAAAATTATTCCATGTCCATGAAAGCCTTTTAGCCTTTCGTACTGCGTTATATGGAAAAATTCCCCAACCTGAAGACAATATGCCTATGATCAGACAGGGATGGCTCAAGAGACACTGACCAGTGACCAGTCAATAATCCTGTTGAACCCGCTGAACACAGGGTAAGATCGATTACTGATTGACCTATCCTGCTTAAGAAAGTTGGTTCCGAGCCTACGTTTGCTACAAAAAGGCCAAGTGTCCAGGGACCTAAGCTAGTTTGACTAGGTTCCACTTAGCTAGCTTTTTGAGGGTGTTTTTGCACCCCTTTACTGTTTAAGTGCCTCTGTCACACATGACCCCAGCGCCTTTAATGCAGCTTGGCTATCTGAGAGGATTTCTATTTTTCCCCTCCTCAGGTTCTTGCCTAGGATGGCAAGATTTTGTTGGAGGGAATCAAGGGCGGTATTTCTCCTGAAAAAAGGTAGAGACCCAGCCCAGCCAAAGTCCTACAGGCCTATATGCCTGTCCTCTTTCATGTTAAAGACTATGGAAAAAGTAATCAACCGCCACATAAGGGACATTTACTTAGAAATTAGTCCCCTTAGTGCGAGTCAACATGCGTTTGTGAAGGGCAAATCAACAACAACGGCCCTTAGCACCCTAGTGGCAAAGGTTGAAGATACCCAAGGGCACCAGGAATTCCTAGCAGGTTTCCATGGACACACAGGGTGCCTTTGATAATGTGAGCTATAACTCCATAGATGCAGCAGTCAGAAGCAGGGGCATCCCCCCGACATAGCAGCTTGGATTATGGCTCTATTCAACAGTAGGGAAGTGACAGCTGATTTAGGCAGCTACTCTTCAGCAATCGTAACACGCCAAGGTTGCCCCCAAGGAGGAGTCATCTCACCATTGTTGTGGGCTTTAGTGGTGAATGATCTTTTGAGAGAGGCAGACTGGAGAGACATGGACCTCCAAGCCTTTGCAGACAACACTGTGGAAAACCTCACCCAGACAGCTGTGAGCTTCATCGTGGGATGGTGCTCAAAAGAGGGCCTCACTATTTACCCGGACAAAACGGAGCTAGGCTAATCTCCTTTACAAGAAGGAAAGCAAATCTAACTCCCCCCAAAATTCAGGGGAAAAGAGTGAAGTTAGTGAAGGAAACAAAATACCTTGAAGTTTACCTGGACCAGAAACTTACCTGGAGCACTTTATGTTCTTGCAAAAGGCACAGGAGGTTTTGGAGCATGCAGAAGAACCTTTGGCAAGAAATGGGGACTAAGTCCCAGACTGATACGTTGGACCTATGAGGCCATAGTCAAACCAATACGCAGCTTTAGTGTGGTGGCTAAAGGCAGAGCAGACAGTAGCTGTCAGGAAACTGCAGCAGCTGCAAAGGCTTGCGTGTACGGGGATCTGCGGGACGATGAAATCCTGTCCCATAGCTACAATGGAGGCAATACTCCACATGCTTCCACTAGGGCTGGAAGTTAAGAAACGTTCAGCCACTGCTGCCCTCAAAATGGGAAGCAGAGGTGAGTTGAATCTTCAGAGGCTGACTGGTCACCTGTCCATTCTAAGGGACTTCCCAAGTAAGGACATGGAATTAAATAATGCCAGACCTCATCACAAAGGAATATGACTTCAAGATTCCTTACCAAGTTGTCCGAGTAGGAGAAAGATATAACTGGCAATAGTGCAACTTTAAGAGGGACAGAGCATGCTTGGTGTACTACACAGATGGAAGCCGAAAGGATGAGAGATCGGGGTTGGGGGTGTATGGCAACAAAACCAACATTTCCTCATCCCTGGGAAGCACAGCAACAGTATTTCAATCAGAGGTCCTAGCGATTGAGTGCTGTGCAAATGCCAATTTGGATCTAGATCTGGAAAAAACACAACAATCGCTGTCTCAGAGTTCATAAATCAAGTATCGCCTGGCCTGGATGGATCACAGAGTAACTGGTCTAATCACACATATCTCTGATCATGATGGCCAGCTGTTAGAGTTGAACAATGTAAATTAAAAAAAAATAGGTTAACTAGGAAACAAGTGCGCAAGTTCAATCTTTGTAACACAGAATCATTCTGTAGGGGTTTGGGTTCCGAGTCCTGGTTTCAGGTTTTTCAATCCACTGTCGATCTTAAATATAATACATTTTTTAATAATTTCAAACACCAATTTGACATAAACTTCCCAAAATTGTATACAACTGAAAGGGAACATGGACCAAATCAGTGAGGAAATAAAAATAAACAGGCAGAAATAATTAACTTAGAGTCTCAGTTTAGATTAAACAAAGATGAAAATCTAAAAATGTTGATAAAGTCTGAGAAAAAAGAACTTAAAAATAATGTAATAAACAGCAAAAGACAGTATTTTGATAATAAAATCCTTAAATCTAAAAATAAAAGCAAAACCACTTGGAACTTGATTAGATCAGAAGTTGGTAAAACTTCTAGGTCCCATTCAAATGCAAATATTAAATTATTACACAATGGAATCTACTTGACAGATCCAGAAGTCATATGTGAAACTTTTAATGACTTTTTTGTCCGTGCAGTAAAAGAATTGGTAACTCCTAACACTGCAACAAATTCTACAAACTATAATATTGGCAATGAACATCCAGATATCACCTTCAGTTTTAAAACCGTAAGGAAACAGTGTATTAAAAAAATTATATTATCCTTTGATAACAAATTATCCACGGGTAAGGATGAAATTCCCATTACAATCATTAAGGCTGCCCTGCCCTACATTGTTGGTCCTCTAACTCATGTAATCAACCATTCCCTCATATCAGGAGTATTCCCTGAGAGTCTTAAAACAGCCAGAGTTATTCCTGTTCTCAAAAAGGGAGATCCAGAAGACATTAGATGCTATAGACCAATATCATTGCTTCCGGTATTCTCTAAAATCTTAGAACAAGTTGTGTTTATTCAGTTTTCAAATTATCTGGAAACAAATAATCTTCTTGACAAACAACAACATGGTTTCAGATCTAAAAAGTCTACTATAACAGCTGGTATCGAGTTTGTAGAGTCGATCATTGACTCTATTGACAGGGGGGAGAAGGTAATTGGAATTTTTCTAGATCTGACAAGAGCTTTTGATAGTGTAGAGCATTCTAAACTATTAGATATGCTCTGCTCACTCGGAGTAAAAAACACTGAATTAGCATGGTTTTAAAATCATATCTTACCGGCAGAAAACAATTTGTGGAAATTAATTACTATCGTGAAACTTTAAAGTTTAAGTATAAAGAAACTTGTACCTCTCGCCCATTAACAGTGCAATATGGAGTCCCTCAGGAATCGATTTTAGGTCCCTTAATGTTCCTTTGTTACCTGAAGGGTCTACCAGAAGTCACTTGGGGCAGAGATACAAAAATATGTCTTTATGCAAATGACACAAATGTGGTTGTCTCTGCTGACACTGAAAATAATATTGAAATATCATCCCATATTGGCTTATCATTAATTAAAGACTTTTTAGATAGCAAGAATCTCCTTCTAAATTCAGAAAAATCCAATTTTGTATCATTTTCAACAAAACAAACTAGGAACAAAATAAAGCCTACAATATTTGTTGATAATCATGTATTGACCCAATTAGACCACTCAACATTTTTAGGTTTAATCATGGATGAAAATCTGGCATGGGATAATCCAAAATAGAGAGAATCAAAATTTTGAATTACACTATCAAAGCGATACTTTACCTTTTGTTGAACATACAAATTTAAACATCTCTGCCACCAAGAGTCCTGATATTCGAATATATAATAGGTTACGTACCTTGGTCTGTGTTCAGTCTTATCTTAGTCTATGGATGACTAGTTTTGGGTACAAAGACCCATAATCAAATCCTTTAAAACATCATGTTGAATTTTGTCAAAAGTCCGACAGAAGTCTTCATCAATATATAAATACAGGTCGACACATAAAGTTTACAATTAAAAAAACACAAATTACAAAACATTTAAGACTATAGGCCGGCCACATTGAACACGGGACAAACCGACGCAGATTTCACGGCGGACACGACAGAACTATCCAATGCCCCGTTGGTGACATTGGTCTTGGGGGAGGGGATACGTCAGCTGATAAAGACTTGTAGTAGCTCTGATGTCAATGCTTTTGATTCTATAAAATAAAATATTTGAAATGCAGTAAAAGCCCCCTCATGAACATCTTAGAGAGTCTTAAAATTTATAAAGCTATTAAAAGATCCCCTGAAGACGTCTTGAATTAAAAACTAAATTTTGGTTCAAATGAACTGATAGTACAAATATATTCAATTAAGGTATACTAGGCAGGCTGAACAACATAAATTAAAGTTTTTAGAAGAAATGTAGTTTCATTTGGATAAAATTCTTAATTAATTTAGCCTACCTAAAATAAAAATAAAGTAACTTAGTTTTGATGTTAAAAAACAAACTGAAGAATTATCTCCTTTCATTGTTTTTGTATTCTTTGGATGCATTTTGGAATTTAGGAGATATAACATAAATTATAATTTAAAATGATGATTTACTTTTGTTTTGTTTATTCTTCTTAAGCTTAGTATTAGTTTTGTAACAATGATAATTCTCTATGGATAAGTATGGCATAATGTATCTTTATATTTATTTCACGCTATTCATTGTATAATAACTTGTACTGCGCATGAATAAAGAGATTTTGGATTTGAATAAGTTTGCCAGCCATGACAAATGACATCTTGGCCACAATTTAATATACAATAATTACACTTCTTTCCACAGATAACATAGATACTCCGTCCATTTTACTACCTTGTGGTTCCTGCAACCGAACTTTCCGTCCTGAGGCACTCTCAAAACATTCTAAAGTGTGCGAGAAAACGTTGATGAAGAAAAGAAAAAAATTTGACTCTTCCAAACAAAGAATCCAAGGGACTGATTTAGCTGAGTTTCTTCCAATCTTGCCAACATTTATTAAAAAAACAGACAGATCACCAATAAGAAAAACCCAGGTAAGAAGATAGTTTACAGATTTGGTAGTTTCTGAGTTGGTTGGTTGTTTTTGAGTGATTTAAAACTCTGTGCAATTGTTGCTGTACAATATAGGCCTACTGACAACTTTCACCTTTAAACTTGTTTTGGAACTTTTCCGTTTGATTGAAATCAATCCGGTTTAGAGTTAGGTCAGGCTAGAACCAAGACATAATCTTAACCTAAAACAATGTTTTACTAAACTCAAGTTGAAAGGTTTAAACATAAACACAACCTGTAAGTTATATGTTATATTCAATGAAATTTAACGGGAAAAAACACACCATTTTGCAATAAACCCATTTGTTGCAAGACTTGCATGGCCCGTTCCTTAGTTTTGCATTCACTAGCAACAGCCAAAAAATATTTTTTTAATTTACTTGTAGCAGAGCACTACTACTTGTTTGACCACCAGGCGTGCCTCTCATCAGTACAGTTTGATAAGCCAGATTTACCTATCAAATCCAGACAAAATAATTTTAAAAATCACTCTCTAAAACAATTCCTGGGTAGTACGAAGACATCCCATCTATATGGATCAGCTGTAGCCAATTTTTTACTAAAAAAGAACGTAGTTGTGTGAGCCAGTCACAGATTGCGCTAGTATCTAAAACTCTATTTTTGTACCTTATTTTTTGTTACTGACATAGTTGCTGGGTCACAACAGTTGCTTTAGCTCATAATAAGTCATTCCATCAGTTTAACTTAGTGAAAACCATCGTGTAATCGGCAGAAATCAGTAATTTAGATCAGCGAAATCTGTAGGTGGCTCACATCAAATAAGACAAATTTTTGATTAAAAACCTGGCTACAACTTTAACATGGGGATGGAATGTCTTAGTACTTAAGCCTACGTGTAAAGCCACCATGTCAAACATGTTACATACAACTTTTGTTTCATAAAACAGAAACTTCATTGAACTTTTTGGCAGAAAGCTGTTTAACCTTTAGTAAAACACAATCTTTGGTTGTAAAAAAAATGTTATGTAGGCCTACAAACACCCTTGTGCTATATTTTTAGAACATTTTTGTTCGGTCAGAACAACTATAGCCTAGGTACCTAAGTGGTTGTATAACAGAAAACATGTATTAGGCTTATAGTGTTAACAGGGTTAATATATAAGTTATAATAAGAGATCGTGTATTGTTAAAATCAAAATTTAGGCTATAGTTGTAGTCATTTAATGGAAAAGGTCCCTGATTTTGAATGCACTGATACACCTTTTTTTACATGCATTAGAATTAGAATAAAGTGTGTACCTAACCCTTTCTAATATAATTTGAGCCTTTGACTCATCAATCAATCCAGGACTAATGATAATTTTTGGATGAGTGTTGAACATTTAAAGTTAAGATTCATTTAACTTGTTTTTGTTGTGGCTTGAGATCCATTGTACAAGCTTAATAATAGTATGCTATTTAATGAATAAGGAGTAACCAATGCTACGTACTACTTAGGTGCTACTAATGCTAAAATACCCCGCCGCAGAAAACCTGCAAACTAAGCGAATGTCCATCTACCTGGCTGGAATTCCACTAAATTATTTCCTTAAAACTTTCAGATTTATTTCCTATTTAAATATTGTTAATTTTGATGAGTACTTAGGTTTGATTTTCTTCCCTGTAGCAGCAAATATTATGCATGTAGTATGCATGCACCTACTTACTACTTAGGAGCTACTAATGTTAAAATACCCCCGCCGCAGCAAACCTGGACTAAGCGAGTTTCCATCTACCTGGCTGGAATTCCACTAAATTATTCCCTTAAAATTTTCAGATTTATTTCCTATTTAAATATCGCTAATTTTGATGAGTACTTAGGTTTGCTGCTACAGAGAAGGAAATAGGGGTTTTTTTATTGAAATATTGATAGCTTAGTATGAAGTAAACAAAAAATGTCATTAAAATATGTCCATAGGCAAGCAAGCTACAACAGTTTATTTATTCTCCATGAGAATAACATGGTAGGCTAGGTAATTTTAAATCTACACTTTTTTGGGATTTTTCCTGTAACCGTTAAACATACAACAAAGCTTCAATATACTAAATTATTTGTTTTTTTGAGCTTATTTGTCCGATCATGCTGGTTCACGAACTCGTCCAAATAAATGTAGGTTTACACGTTTATAGTCTAGGTTAAGATTGTCATGTCTCATTGGTTTGGCCGCAATAATTAGATTAGTGTGCTCTTTGTTAATAAGTTTTTTCACATCTTCAGTGAGTCGTTTTATCCCGGTGGATTCTATTTTGATAGTTCCTGCTAGTACTAAAAGGTAATCCTCTTTACCCAAATCTTTGCTAAAACTTTTTATTTCTTCTGTGACTCTATCAAACTTTGGCCCAGGCCTTACATATGAACAAACATTGTCATTTTTGTTATTGGTTCTATTAATGAACTTAAATTTTTTCCATGACTATCAGCTAAAATTTAAAGCCTTTGCCTCGGCATGTTTGATTTAAGATTAGTTGAAGTTGCGTCTTGGTTTGTAATTTCTTTTGCGATATCTTTAGTGAAAACAGAATTGGATTCCTGGTGTTTATTGCTTGTTAAGTCTGTGTAGGTGGTTGATGAACGTAATTTATTCTGTTAATGTAAGTTTGCTTGCACTAATACAACACTGATTCACAGTATTTTCCCCGGTTATCAAAACTCAAGAACAATCGTTGCACTTGCGATTAATTAAAGCGGTTAAGTAAGGCACAACGTTTTTAATCTCTCTTGGTTTGGATGTGCTGACAAAACTTGATCGGAAATGGTTGCGGTATTTGTAAACAAATTTGAATGTAAACATATCAGTGACAACTAGAAGTGAGAACTAATCCAAACAGCTGATCAATATTTCATCAAATGTAATAGTAAACATTGGGAGAAAATTTGACAAAAATCAAACAAAATTGGGTTTTTGGTGGTTTGTTATTTTGTTTTCAAAGAAGCGAGGACATGTTTTTGTTTTTATAGCCAAAGACACTCTCACCAATCCAGTAAATACAGAAAAATTATTAGAACCTTGATCGGTACTCTAGTTTTCTAGGAGTAGGCCGCGTAAAATGACATTTTGGCGTTACAGACGGAGTCACAGAATGGACAAACAAACAGACAAACAGACATACAGGCAGAAATTGAGATAAGACTCGTTTCGGCTTTCTTAGGCTATGAAACATAAAAATGACCAAAAACTGCATGATTCTTAGCAATGTAAAGACAAAACTGTAATTTTAGCGAATTTCCCATATAGGGAATAAGCTATTACCGTAGTACTCATGGTAAGACCTGGACGCGGGACCGATTTTTTTTTTCGTTTTGAGGTCCCTAGAGGCCAAAAACACCATCCGTTCAAATTCATATATATATATATATATATATTTATATATTTATATATATATATATATATATATATGTGTCCGTCAGCACGATAACTCGAGCAAAAATTATCCGATTTGGATGAAATTTGGTACAAACGTGTAAACGTACGTTTATTCGAACGAGTTCGCGATCCAGCATGATCGGACCATGGGAACGGGGGTTTACGGGGGGTTTTATGGGGTAAAAATAGGTTTTTCCTATTTTTGACCCAAAAAACATAAAATTTAGCAATTTCTTTCCAAACCATTTTGTAGAGCTTAAAAAAACAAATAATTTAGTATATTGAAGTGTTATTATGCGCCTAATAGTTACGGAGAAAATTCCAAAAAATTTTAAATTTAAAATTCCCATGTTATTCTTATGGAGAATAAGTAAACTGTTGTAGTTTGCTTGTTTGTGAACATATTTTGATCAAATTTGGAAAATGTTTTTATTTCTCACTACCTATTCACATTTTACAAAAAAAAAGTTTTACCCTCCCTGATGCAGCAAACCTAAGTACTTGTTAAACTAATTCTATTTAAATCAAGAATAATAATGTTATATTTTTAAGTAGACATTTCAGTGTAAATCCAATCAGTCAAATGGAAATTCGCTTAGTCTGCAGGTTTGCTGCGGCGGGGGTATTTATTTATATAGACCAGCTGAACCCGGCAGACGTTGTCTTGCCTTTGACTATTTATAATTTAATTACCGTAACGTTTAATTGTCTTATTGTATATAAAGTGCTTATAACTAAATTAAAATACGTACAACAACTAATGAAACACATATAGTACAAAGGATAACCGATTCTTTATTATTGCTCTTATATTAATGCTAGGTTATGCTAGCTTAATTATTAATGGTTATTTTCATTCATGGTTATTAATGACAGTATTTTCAAGATGATCTCGTTCGCATGGCTCAATCACGTCCTGGTTGAAGTTCGTTCGCTGCGCTCACCTTTAGGTTGGAGCTCGTTCGCTACGCTCACTTACCTTTAGGTTGGAGCTCGTTCGCTGCGCTCACTTGCATGCCTCAATCACGTCCTGGTTGAAGTTCGTTTGCTACGCTCACTCACCTTTAGGTTGGAGCTCGTTCGCTGCGCTCACTTGCCTTCAGGTTAGCTCGTTCGCTACGCTCACTTGCCTTCAGGTTAGCTCGTTCACTACGCTAACTCGCCTCCAGGTTGAAGTTCGTTCGCTATGCTCACTCACCTTTTGGTTGCAAATTAGCTGTTGTCATAAATGTAAAAGAAATAATAGTGATGCACCCTGTTTGTAATCCTTGTAACTTTAATGCTATTGAACATCATAGAACAAAACCAACTTGTTTAATTGAAACAGCTGTTAAGATTCATTAATTCCATTTCTCATAAGTTTAACATGGGAAACTCTAGAGCCACTGGGGCGGAGCCGATTGGACGGATCACGAAATTGATGGTGTATAAACCTATTCCATGAAATTCTAAACGTATGTACCAAGTTTCGTGGCAATTGGTTCAGCGGCGTCTGAGTTTATCACTGCCAAACAAATATATATATATATACAAACATCCTCTTTTATACTTATAGATTTAGTTTTGTGTTCTTAAAAGAGGTGCGGTGAGTGGACAGTGAAGCTATTTCTAGCTGTTTGATACAAGTGAGTGATTAAAGATGATCGAAACACGATGAATATGAGATTAACAAACCATGTATGTTGTTTGTTCCAAGAGGTTGTCACCGATCTTTTACAGGTTGCCATTTCATTGAAAAGTATTAAAGTATTACAGACGTCGTGGAGGAGAGCGGCGAGTTGAGGTACAACCGTACCCACCTCGGCCACCTTAGGACGTAAGGTATGAAGGTTCTACTGCTTTTAACATCCTTTAAAACGACAATTTCTCGAGCTTGGGCCCTTTAAATGAAATATAAAGTCGAAGTTGATTAAATTAATTTAATGGTGGCTTCTGTACACCCGTGAATTTGTGGGTAGAACCTCTTGTAAGGTAATAAATTGAAAGAATAACATACAAATAAGAACAGCTGAGTTATTTTTAACATTAAGTATATGGAAAGTTCCCTTTGGAAAGTTTTGCGCAAGGTTTCTCGTCATGACGAACATTTTAAGTATATGGTTTATTGGGGTGTGACTTGTAGTTTTCTCAAAAGTTCATGGGTACTTTGGGCTTTATATATAGATAATAGGTATTGTTGTGATCAGTGGTGTCTACAGTGGCTCTGGAGTTTCCCATGTTAACCTTATGAGTACTCATATTTAAATGGAATTAAAGAATCTTAACAGCTGGTGCAACTAAACAATTTTATTCTGTGATGTTCAATAGCATTAAAAAGTTAATAGGTTTACCAACAGGGTGCAGCACTATATTTATTTTTAATTTATGAGAACAGCTAATTTGCAACCAAAAGGTGAGTGACCGTAGCGAACGAACTTCAACCTGGAGGCGAGTTAGCGTAGCGAACGAGCTAACCTGAAGGCAAGTGAGCGCAGCGAACGAGCTCCAACCTAAAGGTGAGTGAGCGTAGCGAACGAACTTCAACCAGGACGTGATTGAGCCATGCGAACGAGCTCATCTTGAAAATGAACGAGCATGTGACATAAAACCACAATAGGACAGGACGACGTCTGTCGAGCCAGCTAGTTCTCCATAAGAATAACATGGGAATTTTTAATTTACAGATTTTTGGAATTTTTTCCGTAACCATTAGGCGCATAACAACGCTGTCAGGGGTGCCCAGAGGGGGGTACTGTGGCGCGTTTGCGCCACAGGAATTTTTGGGGGGGACTTTTTTTAAGAGATTTAGGGGGGATTTTTAATTTTTGCTAGCTGTCATAATGGCTGTATAATTTTGTACAAGCAGTCCGAAAAAGTGTTTCTCACTAAAAGTAGCTCACTATAAACACCATCAACATTTTGCCGTTCGTAATTAAGATTGCTTCTAAGAATGGTAAAGCACCTTGTCAGACAATCCTTAACATGCCAGTGTCGAATTTTACATGTTATGTTTTGTTGGTTCTTTAACTCCACCATAGTCAGGATTTAAAAAAGATCCCCTTCTGGAGGTGTCGTCAGAACAAGGCTATTAAAAAGAAAAAGAGGTTGCCTCAGTCGCACGTATGACGTCACCCGCCGACCCGGACGGTGCTGCTTTTAATTCACACAGCTGTCACCTGTCAAGTACTTTGTTATTGTTGTTTGTTTTTCATTTATTTATTTGTAAACAGATCCGGGTCGGCAGGTGACGTCATACGCGCGACTGAGGCAACCTCTTTTTCTTTTTAATAGCATTAAAGGCAATCCTGGGGCTATAAAAATGAATTATAAGATTACTTCGTCACAAAAACCTTTTGTTCTGGTGGCATGGTATTTTGCCCGGCTATTTTTGTAGAAGGCAGCCTGGATGTGGCGAGCAACAAGTCTGACTTATTTCGTGACTCTGCCTATAATTTTTAAACAATTAAGATACTTTATGCCAAAGTATTATTAATACACTTAAAGCTGTTTGATTTCTTAAGCCCTCTAAACATTAACGCCACCTAATATATTGTACAGTTACAGTACTGTGTTGGAGTAGAGTAATTCACCGAGTATATTGTTGAACGTGTTGAAGACGTTGTCTATAGCAATAGTGAGCACATGTTGGCTGACAATACAAATTCGGAATTTTGTAAATTGAAAAACTTCTAATTCAATGATTAGTTAGATATGTATTGTTAAATGACGTTTCCTATTAAACATTTAATTTTGATTCTCAATCAGCAAGTTTGTTTTTTGTACCTCGAGTTTACTAAATACTTTAAATACTCGTTTTATGAGGTAAAGGGAAAATTGTCAGATAAATTGGTGGGGGGAGGGTAGGTTTAAATAAACGACAACATAAATTGGGGGGGGGGAACTACTCATTTGGCTTGGGGGGGGGGGGATTGCGCCTCTGGGTTTAGGGGGGATGGGCACCTCTGAACGCTGTAATATACTAAATTATTTGTTTTTTTAAGCTCTACAAAATGGTTTGAAAATAAATTGCTAAATTTTAAGTTTTTAGGGTCAAAAATGGGAAAAACCAATTTTTACCCCATAAAACCCCCCATAAACCCCTGTTCCCATAGTCCGATCATGCTGGTTCGCAAACTCGTTCGAATAAACGTAGGTTTACATGTTTGTACCAAATTTCATCAAAATCGGATGATTTTTGCTCGAGTTATCGCGCCAACGGACACATATATAAATGTGTCTCATATATATATGAATTTGAACGGGTGGTGTTTTTTTTTGGCTTCTGGGGACCTCAAAACGAAAAAGTAAATCGGCCCTGGGTCCAGATCTTACCATGAGACCTACAGTAATAGCTCATTCCCTTAATGGGAAATTCACTAAAACTTACTGAAAAAATATTCTTTTTCTTAAACGAGGACAAACTTGGAGTTTCAAACTTAATCTCTGTTACTCATTCACCGCAGCAGGAGAATACTTACGACTGTGGAGTTTTCACTATTGCTGTCACTGAAATAATTTTACCTACATACTTCAACAACCCTCAAACACCAATATCTCTTTGGAAAATCTTATCTTCCCCTCCTTTGAATGGAGCAATTCTAACTAAAAGGACACAGATTGTTTATTTTGTTCTGGACAATGGCTCTGTAAATACTCACCTATTATAATCATTGATGCTGCATCCGGATGAAGTTGAAAATGCAACAAGAATAGGACATGACAACCAAACGGGATGGAACACAGTAACAAAGGATCAAACCAATGGTACCAATGGAAATTTTGCGTGCTGTGTTTGCTTGGTTATTCTTAGGTTAAGTTTGTTTTGCATAATGATTGTATATATTGACAAGTGTATTTTTTGACGATGCCCATTGCATTTAGTACAATGCTTAAAGGAAAATAAATGTCATTTAATTTCATTTAGAACTAGCTGTGTGCCCGTTCTACGCACGGGGATCTTATTGTAGTCAGTTATTGAAACCTTTTTATTAAGAACAGAATTTGGTTTGCATATTTTCAGATATGCTGGCAAAACTATTATACAGTATATAAACCTTCGCAAATACAGTATCTGACAGTTTCAAGCCAAAACAAATGCTTCGAAATTAAATGTAACCTGGGTCGTGTTGGTCCATATGTTAAATCCAATGATTAAACTAAAAAATGCTTTATAGATCTATGAGGCATAGCCCTAATGTAGGCCTATAATTGAAAGTTACCTTCCACAATGGTTAAAAGTATTTAGGGCACTACTTCAACCTCCCAATTTAACACTTTATTCGTGTTGACATTTTCATTATAAAGGTACTTTTGTCCTTTCCGTGAAACACTGAGAAATAAGGACATTAATGCTTTACTAACAGACATACACACAAAAATACAGAACTTAATTAGGGGGTTTGCTACGCTTTAAGCATAACAAAGTACTTGTAAAATTAGTATCTAAAATATTTTGTTAATGTCATCAAATTTCATCATAACAATGTATATTTGCTTGGACCGATGATGACCCGAAATGACGGCTTACTATATGAAATGAAGACGACTGGTCCAGGGTGGTCCAGCCACCCTGGTATAGACGATTGGTAATTTATGTATAGTAAATATTACCAAAATAGGCCACGAACTATTGATACATAAACAACGTAAAGCGTTTAAACAATTCATTATGGTTAGCTGAATAAATGTTTTACTAAAGTGCGTTATCGTTTTCTTAGCATAAACTAACATTTTGGAATCAAGAAAGAAAAAGCAAAAATTGTACAGTTAAGACATCAATTAAATTGAATACGCCTGTAATAATAAATAAGGTGCAACACCAACGATAACTAATTTGTAAAGTACAGTGATGTGTTGGTACTTAAAAATGATTCTTGCTACTACCAACAGTACCAACGGTTCTAAGGAATAGAACCGGTACCAAAAACCAACGTTCACAGTTGAGAACTATAGTACAGCCGACCAATTATATGAGTTTATCAAGTCCCGAGGTTATTGATCTCATTGGTTTTTTATTTTCTCGTAAAACGTTTTAAAACGGCAATCAAAGTTATTTCCCAATAATTGCTTTATTTGTAAACAACTTTTAATGTAAACTTATCGGTGTCAGTTTTTAAAAAAAACAACCTCATACAAACAACTATTATTTAATAGGTTAGGCCCTACGTACCTATTCTCGAAACAATGATTGGTAAAGGCTATCTAATAACATTAGAAGGAAATGTGACAAAAATCACACAACGTTGGGTTTTTGGATGTTTGTAATTTTATTTCTTAAGTAGGTAGGCCGTGTATTCTAGGGAAAAGTACCGGTATCAAGGATCGTCGTCGAACAGTTTGTTATGAATAATTGGGTAGGCGTACGTACCCAAGAGCATGGCTGTATGGTCCAGCGATTGCATCACACGGTGAGTAGGTACTATTGACTATATATACAGGGTGTCCCGGAACTCTCTACCAATATTTTAGGGCATTGTTCCTGGGTAAGAAACATATCTAAATATCATATTTAAATTGTCCGGAAGTCCTTAGTTACTCAGATAGCCGCCATTTTGTTTTTTTCACTTATTAATTTTTTTCTGAAAATTGGTTAAACATACGAAGTTGAAACTTTGCACAAACATATGGCAGTTTTAGTGATACGTGACCGCTTTCAGCATGCGCTGCAACTAATATCCGGCGGTCACGTATCACTAAAACTGCCATATCTCAGTTAATACTCGTCCGATCTTAAAGATTAAGGTGTCGATCGATTTGTAATAAAATTGCCTTAAAAAAGTTATTCTTCTAAAATTTTTGTAAAATCAACGGTTTTCGAGTAATTTAAGAAACAAAATTTTAAACAGCCGCCATTTTGTTTTATGAATTTGAAAAATCGTCATAATTTTTTTGTAGTTTTGTCTAGTTGTCATAAATGTTTGTGCAAAGTTTCAACTTCGTATGTTTAACCAATCTTCAGAAAAAAATTAATAAGTGAAAAAAACAAAATGGCGGCTATCTGAGTAAATAAGGACTTCCGGACAATTTAAATATGATATTTAGATATGTTTCTTACCCAGGAACAATGCCCTAAAATATTGGTAGAGAGTTCCGAGACACCCTGTATATAGTCAATGGTAGGAACAGAAAATAACACATTAGAAAAGCGAGTTTAGCATCATCCGTAAACCTCTGTTACAATCAACCACTGCAGTTGTGATTTTTTACTTATCACTTTACACAACCGCCATTGAAGCGCCGTGTCATTGAGTGGAAACCATATTTCTAAGCCATTGGCGACGATCATTATTAAATTTAAAGTTTCCCAGCCGTATACAACACTGATTCAAGGTCTTCTTTCTGGTTATCAAAACTCAAGAACAATTTATACACAAAGAATTTCTGGTTCCTGAACTGGATGATGCCTAGTTATTTAATTTCATTTACACGGTTACACTATTACACTATATTATTGCACTTTCGATTAATTAAATCCGTTATGTAAGAAAAACGTTTTTAATCACTTGGGATTTACATTCAAAACGTGATTGAAAAAGGTTGCGGTATTTGTAAACAACATTTGTAAACATATCAGTGACAGCTAGGAAAAATAATCTTGATCCGAACAGCTGTTCGTTATTTCATAGATGATTATGCAATAAAAATTGGACGAAAACTTGACATAAATCGCACAAAACTACATTTTTGAACGTTTGTAATATTATTTACAAAGTAGTGAGGCCATATTTTAATGGCTAAAGACAATCTTGCCAATCCAGTGAATACATTAAAATGACTTGGATCTTGATAGGTACTCTCGTTTTCCAGGAGAAGATAGCGTAAAATGCCATCTTGAGTGTTACAGACAAAGGGAAAGACAGACAGACAGACAGAAATTGAGATAAGACTCGTTTCTGCTTATTTAATGTATAAGACGTAAAAATAACCTAAAAATATATAATTCTGAGCAATGTACAGACAAAACTCTAATTTTATTTATATAGATAAACAGAATAAATAACGTTCACGCCTATAAATATAAAAGTTTTTAGGCGTACCTACCACCACGTGAGCACAAAACAATATACAGCTGTCCGTGTGAAAAGCATGCATTTCCTAAATTTAAGCCGGCGATAATTAGGGATTGGCCTTGTGCCTAATATTGGTGATTGCGAAAGCAAGACACAAAGGAAATTGTAGTCACTTGAATTCAAAGGGTAATTTGGATGAAATCATCGGTATTCTTGGGTATAAGACTATTTCTCCTTTAACCTTACCACTGATGATTGTTGCTTCGATCAAGTTTGGTGCCATTTTTTTAATCGTCAGTCTGGTTCCGTCGCACAGCTTGGGCGGATTCAAGTTTTGCATTAGTATTATTGGAGTTCCTTCTTTTAATGACAATAATATGGTGGGTTAGTGACAAATTGGGAGGTATTTGAACTGTCAAGATGGTTTTAGTGCTAACAGCTTGAAACTAAATAGTTCAAAGACACAAATAATAAACTTTCAAACAATGCAAAATAAAACACTTGTCTCGTTTGATTTACCCTATGATGGAGTTGTTTTGTCACTTATAAAAGCCACAAGTCTTTTGAGCATAAACATAGACCAAAATGTAACCTGGAGTCTTGATTTCCTCACCATTTAATAGTTGTTTGCAAAAACATTAAGGATTCTCCGAATTTATAGTCATAAGTCATACGTCGTTTATCTTGTTCGCTGCTGACCGCTAGATGCCGGGACGGCGCCAGGATAATAATAATAATAAATAATAATAAATCTTTATTTCTCCACAAGTAATACAATAAAATTACAAAGATCTATAAAAACAAATTATTTTACAATGTAATCAAAACTTATTGTTAATTAATTAAATAAAAACAGTTTGCTTTAACTTGCGAAGAAATATACACACCCAAAGAAGATTAAAACTTCTGTGTGTGGGCGGGAGTCTCAACTAATACTTAACAATATCAAAAGATTCTCTGAAAAGGGTAACAAAATGAATTATAAATTTAATTTACCTTTAGTCCAATAGCTTTTGTGGAAAAGACAACAAAGAAAACATAATTCACCAATATCTAGGAAGTAAAACGAAAATTATGTAACTATAATAATGAGAACATTTTAAGAAATTGAAGAAAACAATGAAAACCCAGACTCTGAAATACAGATACTTACAAAGATAAAGCAAATACTCTGAGCTAGACATGACTTGCTAATTTTATTAAGAATACAACTGTTCTATTTCATCATATGACTTGGTTAATAGCCACTTTTTCAAAGATTTCTTAAAAACACTAAATGACCTACTCTGCTTTACAGATTCAGGAATGACATTAAAAATTTTAATTGATAAATAAATAAAACACTTCTTAAACAGGGTACAGTTTGGTTTGGGTAAACGTAGAATGTTTTGCGCAGTTTGTCTAGTTGAATAATTGTGAATGTTATCAACTGTTGGTCCTGCATTACCACTATTTGAAAAATATAGTCAATACTTTAAAAATATACAGGGTGATTGATATAAGTGTGCCAGCCGTTTTATTCGAAAACTATAAGAGATATCAAAAAAAGTTAAAAGGTAAGTGCCTTGGATTTTTTATTAAAAAAATTATAGTCAAGTCAAAAAAATTATTTTAGCCGCCATTTTTCCAATATGGCCGCCAACTTTGATTTTTCTTATGGAACACCCTGTATTTTATGATGTATTCTGATAGAAAAAGTAATTTTAAGACGATTTTATTCTTGTGATTTTTTTCATAAACCTAACCGTTTCAATGATAATAATGGTTTAAGTTGTGCAATTTTGAATGGTTTTCGAGCAAAACGGGTGGCATGCTTGCTTAGGCCTTTATCGAAACTCTTTCTCATGCAGAAATTTCAAAACTTTAACCATTATTATCTTCAAAACGGTTAGGTTTATGAAAAAAATCACAAGAATAAAATCGTCTTAAAATTACTTTTTCTACCAGAATACATCATAAAATACAGGATGTTCCGTAAGAAAAATCAAAGTTGGCGGCCATATTGGAAAAATGGTGGCTAAAATAATTTTTTTGTTTTTTTAAATAAAAAATCCAAGGCACTTACCATTTAACTTTTTTGATATCTCTTATAGTTTTTGAATAAAACGGCTGGCACACTTATATCAATCACCCTGTATAAATATCTGAAGGGAAGGATATTATGAATTACAAATAAAGGTAGAGAATGAGAATAAAAATTTACATTACATATTAATCTGACAAATTTCTTCTGTAAAGTTATTAAAGATTTTAAATTCGACACATAGGCACCTCCATACAAAGAAATTCCATATTCAAGCTTAGAATTGATTAAAGAGTGGTAAACCTGTTTTAAGATGGGAAGAGGACAGCAATATTTGAGGTGGAAACAAGATCTAAGTGAGTAACGTAATGAATTTTTTAAATTATTTACATGCATCTTCCATGATAGATTTTCATCCAAAAGTACACCTAGATATTTGGTAACATTACATTGTTTTATAGAATCACATAAGCAACTAGTTTTATTACAATCTGTTTTATGGAAAATTAAAGGTGGATTAAAAACATTTGACTGGGATAAAGAAAAATTGATAAAGATTGTTTTAGAAACATTTAGACAAAGTTTGTTGCAACTGAACCAAAGTGATATTTTATGTAGATCATCCTGCATTATGTGATGAAGCTCATCTAAAGTGCTTGCACAGTATGACAATGCTGTATCATCAGCAAACGCTGTTAGGCGTCCATTCTAAAGACCACTGCACAAGTCGTTGACAAAAATTAAAAATAAAATAGGACCAAGGACTGATCCTTGGGGAACACCGAAGTTAATACTTTGGATACTACTTTTGCTCTTCTTAATTTTAACCAGCTGCCTCCCAGAAAGATATGACCTAAACCATGAAAGTGGTACACCTCTTATCCCTGCTGATTCTAGTTTGTTCAAGAGCAAAACATGATCGATAGTATCAAATGCCTTACTAATATCTAAGAACAAACCAGCTGTTTTATTATGAGTTGTGCTATTTAAGTTTCCGTAAATATTTGTCAAAAAGTGTTGAAGTGCTAACTCTGTACTAAGGCCTTCTCTAAATCCAAACTGATTTGGTGAAAAAAATTTATTGTTATCTAAAAATCCAGTGAGTCTATTTTTAATAAATTTTTCTAGTAATTTTGAAAGCACAGGAAGCAGTGATATTGGGCGGTAGTTCTCTTCGTTACACTTATCTCCTTTCTTAAATATGGGAACTACTGTGGCAATTTTTAAGATATCAGGGAAACAACCGCTAGCAATACTTAAATTGAACAATTCTGTTAAAACTGGAGTGATCTCGTCACATATATTTTGAATAATAGCTGCAGAAATTAACTCATCACCTGTACTTTTGTGAGGGGAAAGAGTAATAATTAATTTTGCAACTTCATGCTCAGTGATAGGACTAAAAAAAAAAAAAAAAAAGAAAAAAAAAAGGAGTTTAACTAACGCTCGCCGCTGCGTAAACATTGCTGCCGATTCACTGAATTACAGTAAAAACAACAGTAGTTATACTGGATGGCAATGTTCTGCAATCAAACTGGCTTTGGACATAGTACTAAGTGATTCTCATAGATAGCAGCACCACCCAGGTTGCAGTCGGCAAAGTAGTGTCGCTCTAGCAGGAAAGAGGTGGTACAAAGCCCTGTTCTAAATGACCCTGGTGGTGATTTTGGGAAAATATATTTTTTTATTGTAAGAAAAGTACATCCCCACAAGCTGCAAAGAAATATAGGACGCTCGTGACGAGCTGGCTGATCCATGGTAACGTTAAACAACAATGAACGGCGACGTTCCGGAACGTTCCTAGCTCCTGGCACCGTGGCCCGTTTGACGTTCCGGAACGTCCGTAGCAGCGAACGTGTTATTCAGCAAAATTAACATAAAATGCATTAGTTACGTCAAAAACATAATGAAATATTTACATAGTGGTGAAAACAGTTGGAGATTCCTTTTTAACTTTGCACAATTAAATCTACAGTTCTACTGGATGGATTTTGTTAAATAACGTGTCATTGTAAGGCATAAAAGTTTGAGTTGCTTTTTCATTTGATGTGTTATTTATAGCTCTGTAAGTTTCATAGTATAAAAGTTATAAAGTAACTAAGCGAAATTATGTGTTATAACAATAGCCTAACAAGCTTTGTAGATTTTTTTAATACCGATTACAAAACTTTTAATTTGGCTATTTAATATATTTTTTAAAAAGGTAAACATAAATCATTTAACAGATCTCAGCCAATGTTGGTGACAACCAAACAAATCTGTGTTAAAAATAGATTTCTCAATTTAGAGCTCTCTTCAACAGCACTTCCTGTCTGTTGTGGTAAATAAGAATGAATGGACTCGAATATTGTTGTCTCGTGCATCCAAACTATTGTTATAGACCTTTCATTAGTGCTTTCATCTCCGCTTAAAATGTTTATTAAGTTAGTACATAGTGTTTGGTTGGTAGTTGTCAGTTTGCACGCATAAAACACAGTAAAAGTAATGTTTGCACAATGTTCTTCTTGTATTGTTTTATAGACACAAGTCAGCAGCACTTCACAGCTTCAATCCAGTAGCAAGTCTTCCCTGAAATCACCTAAGCAAGAAAATGTAAGAATTTGTTGGAACTAGTTGTATAAATAAGTTGTGTTTGTTGTTTTTACACTAGGCTAATAACAGTACCTTCAATTCTGCTTTGTGGTATTAACCAAGAATTAATCTATATATTAATACGCAATCGGTTTTCTTTTCACAGTCATAACTCAATAACGGCTTGATGGATTTTAAAGTTTGATGTGTCAAATTAAAGGTATTTTAACGTAGATGTGCAAATACGTCTCAGAATATTTAGAAAGGGCACCACTTAAGTACATTTATGGGCTAAAGTTTGGAAGGCGGCGCTCTCTGTTGACATTTTATCAAACTCATTTCCCTTTGTTTACAAATAACATATGGACGTAGTTTGAAATAGTTTTAAGGTTAACCACAGACTGCAGGACTTATTACTTCCAGAGCAAAGCCGGAGTTTTATATTTTTATTTAAACATGTGTTAAACTAAAGAGTGACCTAGCAAGACCAAACAAAAATTGTTTGTAATAGTTGAATTTATTTACAGACCGGGGGTTTCGGTTAGCGTCGATTTTGATTTTATTTACAACAAAACTAGCCTGGGTAGGGTTTCGTTATTAGTGTTAACCTGGATCTGATTACCGAAGAGAGTTGGTACTCTAGCGATATCAACATTTCTCTTCCTTGTAAACAATACTCTTACGGTCTTATACATGGAAAATAAACAGATTTCTTTCTTTCTTTCTTTATTCATTGGATTGACCTTAGACCTTCCTGGTTGCACCACCTTTCCACTATCGGCAATGCCCTCTGCATGAGTTCCAGGCAAGTGTTTCCTCTTATTAGGACAACAATGTCGTCAGCATATCCTTGAGCGTACATACCCTGTGCATTGATCTTGGACAGGAGATCGTCGACCACCAGGTTCCATAGATTTGGTGACAAGACGCCACCCTGTCGACACCCTCTTTGGTCCTTGACCTCTCTCACCGTCCCACACAGAGAAGCTTGCGCTCTCCTACTTTCGAGCATGTTGCCACCCACCTCACAACAGTGCTTTCTACATTTCTTGATACCAGCTTTGATACAATCGAGCGAGTACTAGTGTTGTCAAAAGCTCCTTCTATATCAAGAAATGCAGCTACCGCTATTTCCTTGTTCGAGATAGAATTTTCAATCTTGCAAACCAGCGCATTGCAGGGCTGTTTCGCATGACTTTCCTTTCTGATAGGTGTGTTGGTTCGGGTGTAAAGGACGGCTTACAAGGACCCTATCCTTTATTCGTCCATCCACTAATTTCTCCATGGTCTTCAGGAGAAACGATGTAAGGCTGATTGGTCTAAAAGCCTTAGGCACAGCATATGTGTCCCTTCCAGGCTTCGGTATGAATACCACCCTTGAGGTCCTCCATGCTGTTGGTATAACTCCACTGGCTAAGTTTGTGCATGCTTCATATTCACATAGTTGGCTCTGGCTGAAAGGTCATGCACATTCAGTTTCTTATAGGCTAAGTTGCATGTACTCCATACAACAATATATACAAATTATCGTCAAAAAATATATTTCCCACCACCGTTGTAAATCTGAACCTCTTTTATTTAATAGATATTTGTTGTCCAAACTCTAATTGAGTTCAGCTAAAAATGAGTGGGCTAAGCAATGCATTTTATGATTAAAGATTTATTTGTATGCAGGGTGAAAGGTGACAAGCAATTATTTATAGAGGTTTTATTTCACCACAGTGTGTTATTTATTAGCCAGTATAAACTGCCACAGCTTTTTCTAAAGTAGAGAAATTCACTATGCCTTCATGAAATAATACTAAAGTATCTTTCTTCGAACCTAAAATGTGCTGTAGAACTTGCCTAGTTTAAAATCATTTTTAGGCGTCTTAAAAACCACTTACAACCAATAGAATTCTACAAGATTGTGTTGTGTAAATTATTACTTATGCTCTAGACAAAATGGAGGGAAAAACACAATGAATTGGTGCAGACAATAAAAGCAGCTCGGATGCCACCGGGGCAGGCTCCTGTCATCAAGCTGTCTGACCAGGAGGCCTGCCCGTACTGTGAAAGGTCCTTCGGGCCTAAGGCCTACGACAGACATCTGGAGTGGTGTAAAGAGAAGATGACCAGGATACAACCTAAGAGTCCTGCTAGTCAGAGAGCCAAGGAGCGGCTAGAGGCCAGAACTAAGGTAAAGCAACATGGCGACAAGTACGTTTGGACCTCAATATCTTAAACTCAAGAGGAACAAAATTTGAGCTATCAGGTTTTCAAGTAGGCAAGGTTGAGTTATCAAGGTGTCAAACTGAAAATTGTATATACTAAGGTGTTAAATTCATTCTGACAGTTAATTATGTTATGTCATGACCTTCATAACTCTACTTTCCCATGTTTAACATTTATAACTCGAGCTCTTAAGTTATTTATACATACTGAAGGATAACTTTACTATCATGATCAAACCATTTTTAATGCATAAACAGTACAGTATTAATTATGCAGCAATGGTAATTTAGGATAAACACAAGTCTAACTTTTTGTGCTGTAAAAACCAAAATGATACAAAAAAATTTTGATCTGTTCTTATTATTCAGGTCTTGAATTCTCCTGGAAGACTCCTTGAACTTTTTAAACCATATTTAGTACACATCCTGGTACAATTTGTCAGTTTGTATTCTAACCATGAAATCTTAAAGTGTTCAGTTGTTTCTTTGAACATCAAATATATCAATTGTTGGATAATTTGAATACTTTGGGTCTTCATTCTGTAGAGATAAGAATGATCTGTAGCAAAAGAAAAGAGAGAGAGAGAGAAATCATTTAGTCAGGTCTCTTATTTTATGGTAAATAATATTAACAATTTATCTGCACATTGTTCACAGTATCGAGCCCCTCCAGTTGGCAAAGCCAAGCGTTCAGCATCAAGAGACAAAATACAACCTGAAACTTCTCCCCATGTGATTCACACTCCCCTTACTCAGAGGAAAACCTACAACAAAACAAGTTAGTATCTGAATATATATATATATATATATATATATACTAGCAGAGTACCCATCCTTCGTACGGGGTTGGCATATAAGTATAAAATGCTTATTGCAGTTATATTCAAGCTTTGCGTTTGCAATGGGGGAGGACACAGTTTGGTAAAATTTGGTTGAATAAATTTGTAAAGTGAAATTGATATGAATTGTAAAATATAAGATTGAAAATGTCTAGTACATGTTTATTGAAGGTAACAGTGGATTGTAATAATTATAATGTTGTTTTTTAAATATGTATAAACAAACAAAACATATGATTTGAATGACATAGAAATATAGTCTTTTTGATAATTAACACATTGGGTGCTGATGACGGGAATTCCCGCCATTGCTTAACATTGAAATAAATGCAATTTTCATGTTCAAACATGTCAACGGCACTTTAAGTGTTAAATGCATATATACAGGGTGAATAAAAAGTCAAGACCCCCCCTTCTAATATTTTTCCAAGTAAATATACAGATATATCCTTTTGGTGGTCGAGCAATCTTAGCAGGAAGTTTTACAAAAACTTAAAGAATGGTGAAAACTAGAGGTCGCCATCTCTTCTCTATCCAAAATGGTAGCCCGTCAAATGTTGTGGAAAATCGATGGTAAAATTGTTAATATTGGCTGCCATTTTGGATAGGGAAGAGATAGCGAGCTCTGGTTTTCACCATTCTTCAAGTTTTTTTAACACTTCAAAATGAGGTGTCACTTGATAGGAGGTTTCTATTGAAACATTTTTAGTTGTCCCCCGAATCCCCCATTTTGGGGGGACACTCAAAAATTTTGAATGTAAACCCCCTTCAAGTGACACCTCATTTTGAAGTGTTTACAAAAACTTAAAGAATGGTGAAAACCAGAGCTCGCGATCTCTTCTCTATCCAAAATGGCAGCCAATATTAACAATTTTACCATCGATTTTCCACAACATTTGACGGGCTACCATTTTGGGTAGAGAAGAGATGGCGACCTCTAGTTTTCACCATTCTTTAAGTTTTTGTAAACACTTCAAAATGAGGTGTCACTTAAAGGGGATTTACATTTAAAATATTTGAGTTGCCCCCCAAATCCCCCCTTTTGGGGGGACATTCAAAAATTTCAAAATGATAAAATGAAACTTCCTGCTAAGATTGCTCGACCACCAAAAGGATATCTCTGTATATTTACTTGGAAAAATAATAGAGGGGGGGTCTTGACTTTTTATTCACCCTGTATAAATGATGTGTTTTTACACATTCCGGCCCCTTTGAAATACTAAACCTGGTTTATTTCAATTAATTTCTTGAGTTGGTAAAGGGAACAGTTTTGAAATAGACCTCTTAATAAGTCCATCCTTTGTTTTTAGGGTCGCAACTCGCACAAAATTGTCTTTTCCTGGGTGCACTGCGATCACTCGTCCAATTTTCCAAGTACAAGGTGGTAAATTGTCGTCTTGAATAAGCATTATATCGTCAATTTTTATGTTAGGTCTTGATGTATTCCACCTTGACTTTTTCTGCAGTTGGTTCAGATATTCCTTGCACCATCTGTTCCAAAAATGCTGTGAGAGTTGTTGAACATGTTGCCATCGAAAAAGTCTATTTAATTTCAGATCTTTAAGATTAGGTTCCGGAACACTGGTGAAAGAAGTTCCAATAAGGAAATGAGCAGGTGTAAAGGGCGTAAAATCATTTGGATCGCTGGATAAAGGTGTCAAAGGGCGTGAATTGACACAAGCTTCTATTTGTACTAATAAAGTGTACATTTCATTGAAGGTTAATTTTGTATTTTGAACTACTCGCTTAAGGTGGTATTTCACTAAACACACTCCAGCTTCCCAAAGCCCTCCGAAATTTGGTGAATGAGGGGGGATGAAACTCCAAGTGATCCCTTGTGCAGCCAAACTTGACAGAACTTGGCTGTTGTGATCATCTGAACACCACAAATGTTTAAACTCTTGTAGTTCCTTGTCCGCACCAACAAATGTTTTAGCATTATCCGAGTAAATTTTGTATGGTTGACCTCTGCGAGATACAAACCGCCTTAAGGCAGCAAGGAACGAATTTGTCGTTAAATCCTCAACTAGTTTAAGGTGAATGGCCTTTGTGGTAAAACACACAAACAGAGAAACGTATGCTTTTGTAACCTTAGTCCTTTTGTTGTTGCTTGCATGTATATATACAGGTCCAAAATAATCTAATCCACAATGGGAGAATGGCCTTGAAGGTAGAACTCTGTTTTGAGGTAGTTGACCCTTTAGTTGATTGGTAGCCTTAGGTTTAGTCTTAAAGCATTTTTTCAGGCATTTGTGAACCACACTTCTGACTAAACTTCTGCCATTTAATGGCCAGTAAGTTTCTCGAAGGGAACTTAATAAAAGTTGTGGTCCTGCATGTTATATTTGAACATGTAGATCTTCTGCAATCAACCGTGTTAGCCTATGTTTGTGATCGAGAATAATCGGATATTTATTATCAACACTTAAAGATGAATGTTTTAGTTGACCACCTACTCTGATCAGCCCTTAGTCATCAAGAAAAAGGATTTAGCTGTAAGAGTTTGCTTGGTTTATCAACAGAATTGTTTTCCTTCAATGTTTTCAGTTCATGGGAGAATGATTGAGATGGAGCTAGTTTTAAAAGAGAAAGTCTTGAATCATTTATTTCTGAACATGTAAGGGAACCTGTGAGACAATCTTCGGATTTAGTGTTTTTATAAAACCTTAGATAATATACTACAACTCGTAAAAGTTTCTGAAATGATGAATACTTGCTAAATATATAATGACCATGAGAGACGGCTGTTACATTATTTGCCTTACGCAATTCTAGGAGTAAGTTGACACTTGTATCAAGTCGAAAGTTTGAGCCTTCCTTCCAAAATTGATGTTCTCCAGATAACCATTGTGGTCCATTCCACCAGAGAGATTAAAGAGCCACGAGATATTAGGTCAGCAGGATTTTCAGTGCCAACAACATGATTCCAATGGCTTATGTTTGTTAGGGATTGAATTGTTGAGATTCTTTTTGCAACAAATGTACTGTAATGAGATGATGGGGAATTGATCCAAGAAAGAACAACAGTTGAGTCAGAATAATAATAAATGTAACGTGTTACTATAATTTATAGTAACGGTACAGGACTCATAGGATCGTTAAGGCTCAATATAATCAATCTAGTGTTGCGAGCGACATTGTGAGTTGAATAATAATGATCTTAAATTAATTACTAAGCCAAACCACATCCATATCACAGCCATTTTGATGGTCTAATATTACTAATGCATCTAATTATTAATATAATAAGGAAAAGAACACTGAAAACTTGTGCTCAAAAGTACAATTTACATATTAATCTGAAATAATTTATAGTTCCCTAACCCCTTAATCCCCCTTTTTCTGAAAAGTTAGAACATATTCGTAAATCTCTTAGACTAAGGATAACTTATCAATTCGGCGATGGAGTCCAGCCTTGACCATCGAAGTCCGTCCATACCCTCTTGAATCCGAAACACGACTCTACTCTGTCTCTGCGCTTCCTACCCCTTCCCCAGTTCTCCAGCGATCAGCTGATCTTTACTGTCTGATGCGTCGCCGCTCTGACGCAAGCGTCACAAAGAAAAGGTTCCAGGAACACATACAAGCATTAAAATCAGGATACAAAACGACAATGAAATCAAATTTTGCAGAGCACCTAATCAAAACGTGAATAAAAAAATAAAAAAACTAGAAATTCTAGAATATGAAAAAAATTAAATTAAATTAAATGTCAAAGAAGATTTTCATACACAAATTACAAAAGATTTCCTCAAAATTTACTTAATACCATGAACAACAAAAAAAATTCAATATTTGAAAAAATAAATACCCCCGCCGCAGCAAACCTGCAGACTAAGCGAATTTCCATTTGCCTGATTGGATTTACACTAAAATGTCTCCTTAAAAATATCACATTTATTCCCTTTTTAAATAACATTAGTTTAAAGTACTTAGGTTTGCTGCAACAGGGAGGGTAAAAAGGTGTTTTTTTGTAAAATAATAATAGTTTAGTACAAAATTAATGCATTTTCCAAATTTGATCAAAATATGTTCATAAACAAGCAAAGTACAACAGTTTACTTATTCTCCATAAGAATAATATTGGAATTTTAAATTTACAGATTTTTTGAATTTTCTCCTTAACCATTAGGTGCATAATAACGCTTCAATATATAAATAAACTAGCTGACCCGGCGAACTTCGTATCGCCTAAGTTATAGCATTGACTATATAACACTACTGACACACTACTGGTAGTGTTATATAGTCAATGGTTATAGGTTTCCCCTAAGACAGACCGACCCGGCAGACGTTGTCTTGCCTTTGACTATTTATAATTTAAGTACCGTTACGTTTAATTTTCAAGATGATCTCGTTCGCATCGCTCAATCACGTCCTGGTTGAAGTTCGTTCGCTACGCTCACTCACCTTTGGGTTGGAGCTCGTTCGCTACGCTCACTCACCTTTAGGTTGGAGCTCATTCGCTGCGCTCACTTGCCTTCAGGTTAGCTCGTTCGCTACGCTAACTCGCCTCCAGGTTGGAGCTCGTTCGCTACGCTCACTCACCTTTAGGTTGGAGCTCGTTCGCTGCGCTCACTTGCCTTCAGGTTAGCTCGTTCGCTACGCTAACTCGCCTCCAGGTTGAAGTTCGTTCGCTACGCTAACTCGCCTCCAGGTTGAAGTTCGTTCGCTACGCTCACTCACCTTTTGGTTGCAAATTTGCTGTTGTGATAAATGTAAAAGAAATAATAGTGCTGCACCCTGTTGGTAATCCTTGTAACTTTAATGCTATTGAACATCATAGAACAGAACCAACTTGTTTAATTGAAACAGCTGTTAAGATTCATTAATTCCATTTCTCATAAGGTTAACATGGGAAACTCCAGAGCCACTGGGGCGGAGCCCTTTTAAGAATTTCGAAACGGGAAATAGTTTACTTCCTATTCGCATACCTACAGAATTTACACACCAAATTTCATAACGATCGGTGAAGTCGTTCCGGAGGAGTTTGCAGACAAACACTGTGACACGAGAATTTTATATATTAGATTTGTTTTTTTTTAAGCTCTACAAAATGGTTTGAAAAGAAATTGCTAGGTATGAATTTTGGGGTTTTCGCTTATATCTCGAAAACGGTGCATCGGAGGGAAATATTTTCAGTTAATAAAATGAAGTTCTAAAAATTATCTAAAACTTTTTGTTAAACTAATAGGTGAAACCTGTCGAAATCGATGGTTGCTTCAAAGGCTTGCGACAATTCTTCTAACTGCGACAAAAAGAGTGAAGTTCGGTTATAAAAAATGAGAGCATTTAGCATTGTTTAATGAGTAATAAATAGGTGTAGAAACAATAATGACTATTGCGTTAGTTACAAAATATGGTTGATCATTCAATGAATAACATATTTCTTATACTGTCCGTGATAGTAGTTATTGTTCCTATGTTAACTGGTTTATCTTTTAGCGAATTTCCCATATAGGGAATAAGCTATTATTGTAGGTCTCATGGTAAGACCTGGACCTGGGACCGATTTATTTTTGTTTTGAGGTCAAATCAAATCAAATCAAATCAAAATCATCTTTATTCATTTTTATAATACAATATGTATACATAAATGGCGTCAATATAAAACTATTACTAAACTTAAAGACTAACATAGTGTTGCTTAGTTTTTGTATGGAATTCATTAAAACTATAAAATGCACCTTCAATTAGAAAAGATTTTAAAACATCTCCAGAGGCCAATAACGCATCCGTTCAAATTCATATATATATATTAGAGATGGGCCGATACCAAAAATTGTCGATACCGATACCACCAAAGTACTCTCGATACCTATCGATACCGATACTTCCGATACCTATCTTTTTTGCACAGTTTCTTCCACTAATAATATTATAAACTGTTATACCATAAAAAAAAAACACAATATGTATGTGTATCAAACTTATATTTTGGTGTTAAAGGTTTATTATTAAGTGCAAAAAACAATTGGAAAAAAATGGAACTAAGTGTTTATTTTAAAATAGGCCTACAGTAGGGGTGTGCGAGTATTCGAACATCGAGCTTTTTCGAGCCGAATAGGACGCTATTCGGCTCGGCTCGAACATTTCAAAAAGTTCGAAATGTTCGAGCCGAATACTTATTGAACTAGCAAAAAAAAATTAAATTAATAAATAAGGAACTAACTTTTATTTAAATTTACTCTCCTCCGTTTCATAATTGTGTCTTGATAAGCACGAACCTCAGCTGGGGGGGGGGGGAGGGGGCGGTGAGACTGTGTGAAGGGGAGGAAACTGGTTTTGGCTATTTATTGATTAGTTCGCCGACCCTTCTAGATAACAAAATTGAGTGACAGTGTTAAATCATCGTGTTCTGCATTTCATTTCTTGTTTACTTTGTGTGTTATTCTATTAATTCTAGTGCTTTGGTCTATTTCCTCTATATGTCAATTATATATTTTTTAATATATAAGTAAAACTTGTCTCTCCACCTTTTTGGATCCAAACCAACCATGTTCTTTTTTGATTAATAGGATTCATAAAACAAAAATATTTTGTGCATGGAAAACAACAAGAATAATCACGTGTTTTTTTAAATTTATTTTGTATTTATTTATACAAAATAGAATTAAATATTCATAGTAGTTACAATATACATATGTAATCGACTTGCTAGTTGTTTTGTCGTCATTCAAGGTCGCGTTGCTGTTCTGTTATGAAAGACAATCTGATTGCCTCAGTCTGCACTGCATATCTCTTCAGGCCTTCAATCGATATCCTTTTATTTCTTGCATCTTCATTTAGTTCAGTTCAGTTCTTATCGTGATTATCTACTATTTGATGTCTTGACAATTCTCAATGTTTTTAAACATATTAAAATAACATTGTGTTTATTTAAAAATTGACTGAACATTATTAGGCTATTATTATGCACTTTTTTAAGAAAAAAGTTTAATAATTAAGATAAGGTTACGCTAGGAAAAGCTCGGCTCGAAAAAGCTCGAGCTCGAACATTTTTTAAAAAGCTCGGCTCGGCTCGGCTCGAGGTTGAAAATCACTATTCGCACACCCCTAGCCTACAGTAAATGTTTGAATTTGACTAGTGCATGAGATCTAATAAAGTTTCCTCTAATTTTTAATAGGCTTATATAAGTATTTATCTGTCATTTGTCAGTTTTTGTATTTATTTTAAATTGCATCAATTGTTTTAGTTAACTCATTAAACTATAAATAAATAAAAAAAATACGTACATCTTGGCCTACAAATACTTTGTAAGTTTTTTCCCTATGAGAGTAAAAACGAACTTCCTATATAATGACAGTTTCTCACTAGTTGTATGAAAAACAGTTTAGGCTATATATCTTCAAAATTGGTTTAACTATGAAAAAGTCACCAAGTCTAGCTGAAAACACAACACATTCATAAATGAGGATATTTTTGAAATACAGAATAACTAATCAAACAACCTTTTTATTTTTAACACTTTTATTTATTAACTTTTCTTCCTTGAAAATGTCAACAGTTTTTCACTTATTTTTAATCAAGATTATCACTTATAATTAGGGGTGGGCGAGTAGTGATTTTTCAATTCGAGTCGAGTCGAGTTGAGTATTTGAGTAAAAAATTGAGTATCGAGTCGAGTCGAGTAGTTGCACGTAATATGGGCTTAGGCCTGATGAGGTTAGTTTTTAATGGCTTCATTCATTTAAGTATACACTAAAACATTGTTATTAAATGTTTGCCTACTTGTAGGCTGCTGCATTAAATATACATATCATGAGTTATAGAGTGTTTTATTTATGCTTACCTTTTCTTCCTCCTTACAAACATGAAACATGATAATTAACCTTTAAGAAACTGTAAGAACAATTATATATATAAATGGAAGAGAACTTCATTAAAAAACTTATCCTAAATTTAAAATAATTATACGCAAAGGGTATTCAAATAACTTGGATTACTCATTTAGTAAGATAGTTGTACTTTAATGAATGAAAACTGGAGGAACAGTTATTTAAAAGAAAAACATGTTGATAAGTCACTAAACAATACAACCCTATTCTTTAAAACATAACATAAAAGGTTAAATCAAAAACTTAAAGAAATAATACTTCTGGAGCCAGAACATTGTAATAAACACACAAACACACAGCCTACATATAAAATAGATTGTCACATGACCATAAGATCACAAAAAACACCAAACCGTCACTATGATTGCTACATTACAGTTGTCGTTTATGAAATGTTAATAGGTAAATGAATATCCTAGACAACTGCATACTCAGCTTATTAAAAATGCTTGGATACATCTTCAATAGTATCTTTTTAAATACATATTTGTCAAATATCACGATAAACATTATTATAACAACTGCCATGGAATGTAAATATTCTGCAACTTTTATTTACAGTTGGAATTACATGTTTTTGGATTATTTTTTTATTCTTTCAAAATATTGTTTGTCCTTTATATTGATCAATAAAGAAATGTTTACTCTGACAATAGACAATAGACAAAATCTTTATTGAAATATTCCTAGAGAACATTCATGCGTCAGGTACATAAAATGTACAGTATGTACGTAAACTATTACAGTAATTTGCAATTACAATTAGAATTTTTTTTTCTTTTTCTTCTTTTTTTCATGGTAGCTTATTATTGTTTAAGAATTCATCCTCAGAGTAGAACGGCCGGTCCAAAAGCCATGTTGTCAGGTGCTTCTTGAGCAGATTGGGTTGTTCTCTCTTGAGGTACTCTGGTAGGTTGTTAAAGTACAGAGCACCTTTGTAGGATGGTTTCTTCTCGTACAGACTCAGATGGTGTTGTGGGAGAGAAAAATTGGCGGCATGTCGTGTGTTGTGCTGGTGTATGTCTCTGTGTCTTGGCTGGGCTGTTTTAGTGGTGTGGATAATGACTTCTCTTATGTAGAGTGAAATTGATGTGAGAATTTTAAGGTTCTTGAAGGCTTCTCGGCAACTGTCTCTGTAGTTCAGGTCGGCAAGGCATCTAATTGCTCTTTTTTGCTTTAGGAGTACTCTTTCCAGGTTGCCTTTTGATGTTCCACCCCAAGTCGCAATGCCATATCTGAGGTGGGACTCGAATAGAGCAAAATATGCAACTTTGGCTACTTCTGGGCTGCAAGCTTGCTTGATCCTACATATAACGTAGAGACTTGAACTTAGCTTTTTGCAGAGCTGGTCTATGTGGGGTTTCCATGATAGCTTGGAGTCAATTATGATGCCTAGGTATTTTGTGGTATTTTGTGTTTGTAGTCCCGGTATTGTAATGTCTGTGTTGTTGCGTTTGGTGGTGAAAGTCATTTGAACGGTTTTGCTTTCGTTTAGAACTAGGTCGTTGGAGGTACAGTATTGCTTTGTTCTCTGGAGTTGTGTGTTGGTTTTCTCTTCCAGATTTTCCATTGTTTTGTCCGCAAATGTGAGAACCGTGTCATCTGCGTACATGGTGGTGTGTCCATCTTCCCCAATCCAACTAGGTAGGTCATTCGTGAGAAGGAGGAAAAGGACTGGGCCAAGTACTGATCCTTTGGGTACTCCTCTTTGCACGTCTACAGCTTTGGATTGGGCCTTATACTTTTTGTTGTTCTTTATGTAGGCTATTTCCACAAGCTGTTTCCGGTTACTAATGTAGCTTTTAAACCATTCTGCTGCTCTTCCTCTCACGCCTAGTGTTTCCAGCTTGAGTAGAAGAAGTTCGTGGTTTAGGCAGTCGAAAGCTTTACTAAAATCTAGGAAGAGGCTTGTTGAAGTGCTGCCTTCTTCTAGTGGTTGGTCTAGTATGTGCTCCGTCAGTTGTATTAAGGCTGTGGCTGTCGATCTGCCTTTGATAAATCCATGCTGTTGACTATTGAGAAGGTTGTGTTCTTGAAGATGGTGTAGGAGTTGGGCTAGTACTATCTTTTCGATTATTTTTGAAAATGTTGATATTAGGGAGATTGGCCTGTAGCTGTTTCTTTCTATCGTTGGTCCATTTTTGTATTTTGGGTAGACTTTAGCTATTTTTAATTTATCTGGGAATTTTCCTTGTGAGAGTGATTTATTTATGAGGTCTGTCAGGGGTATTACTATTTCATTTTTACAGTTTTTTAGAAGTTTAGCTGATACCTCATCAGTTCCGGATGAATTTTTCATCTTTAGAGATTGAATGGCCTTTTGCACTTCTTCTTGTGTGACCCGTCTGAACTGGAGTGTGTGATGTGTTGCTGGTAAGTGGTCTGTTAAGGCATTGGTTCTAGAGTTATTGTTATTTTGGAGTGTTCGGTCGGCTATTGATGAGAAAAAATCATTAAAACAGTTTGAAACTTCTTTTGGGTCGTCTATTGTTTTATTGTTAACTTGAAGATGGATTTGGTTTTCAGTATTTGATCTCGCTTCCCTTTCTCGGTTTATTGTTTGCCACAGTGCTTTAGACTTGTTTTCAGCCTGGTTTATGTGAGCTGTGTTGTTTTCTTTCCGAAGCATTTTCAAATGCTTGTCGTACTCCCTTTTTTTAATAGTTGTTCTGGCTTTGTCTTCCATAAGTCCGGTTGTTTGCTCCTTTTCTAAGGCCTTTATATATTCATTTTTAAGTCTAGCCGATTCTTGATTCCAACACGGTCTCCTTTTATGTTGTTTAACTCTTGACGTTTTAAGAGGGTAGGCGTGGTTTAGTGTTGTCTGGATGATGTTGCTGAAATTGTTGTAGGCTTCATCTACGTCATGAGTTTGTATTATAGTTTCCCAGTCTTGTTCTTGTAGCTGTGTCTTAAAGTTATCTATTATTGTTCTGTTGAAGATTCGTTTATTTTCTTTGATGTTGTTGATGATCGGTTTTCTAGTGATGATTTTTGCGATTTGTGCGGTATGGTCAGATAGTCCTGATGTTATAACTGAGGTTTCTATTTGTTGATTATCAATGTTTGAGCATATCCAGTCTATTGATGTTTCTGAGTCATTTGTAATTTGAGTGGGAGGTAGCCTCAGTCTTGAGATATTGAAGGAGGTTAGGAGTTCTTCAATTTTGTCGTTTTCATTGTCATCAACTAGGTTGTTTACATTGATCTCTCCCATTATTAATATTTGTTTATCCGTAGTGAATACTGTTTCCAGTTGTTCAGAGAGTATATCGATGGCTTGGTCTAGGTTTGCACTTGGTGGCCTGTATACTCCGAGGACCAGCAGTGGATTCCTGTTTAGCTTCAGTTCAAAGAGCACAGTTTCGCAAATTAGTTCTGTTTCCTCGCTACTTGTGCATATGAGTGATACATGCTTTTCCCAGCCACTTCTTACATAAGCGACCACTCCTCCTTTGACATGGGATTTCCTTGAGAAGCCTCCAATAAGTGAGTAATTTTCTACCCACGTGTTTTGCAAGTTTTGTTGTGCTACGCCGTGCTCTGATGAAATACGTTAAGAATGTTATGATACACATCTGAAAAAAATTGGTGTTATTGTTTTAGATAGGCCTATAGTAGATAATTGCCTCATACGTGATTGTTTTCCAATGATTAACTGATTACAAACAATTTAAATTGGTGGAAACTTTGAAACGCTCTTCTGTAAAATGTTGGGTTTTGTTGAGATGAGCCGTTTTATTTGTGAATGAGAAGTTTTGTAAACATTTTATGAAAATAATTTTAAATGCCTAATGTTATAAGACAACATTACTATAGTTCGTCCGCTTAGAAAGCGACCTCCTCCAGCATTGGTTTAGCATTAGCGCGCAGGTTGTTTTCTAAGCGGCCGAATTATAGTTTTGCAATCAAAGATGCTTATTTTTGAAGGCGGAGTTAACATATGCAATAAAATGCCTATTAAATAAAACAGAGGTCGTCCAGTGGTCGAAAACTCGACCAAAAATATTGAATGTACAGACTTCTCTATTTTCATCCCACGCTGTATATAAAACATGCGATTAGAATTTATTCCATTAGTTTTGATTATCTGTTTATAATTTGTTGTTATTTCATAACCAGCATGGCAACCCATAAGGCCCATGTTAATTTTTTTTAATTCATTTTTTGTGCTTATTTTTCAGCCTATTTTAATTTATAAAGGGGTTCTGCACATCTGCAGGCAAATATATTTCTTACAGTATGCGTAGATTTTCCCTGCAATGCACACGAGCTGAGAAAAAAAGTTTTAAAGAAACATGCTTGCCTATTTATATATGGATGCAATAATAAACCCACACGACAGTGTACTGTAACGTGTTCCTGCGCCATAACGCGGTCAGTTTAGACGGTTTAGTCCCCGTCCTAGCTAGATGGATAATAAAAAATTGAAACTGCTAAAATGTCTTATGTCATCATATCTTCCCTGCTCGGTCTTAGCAGACTACCGTTATTGGGGAAATTTAAACCTATTATTGATCTTTACTGGTTGTGCCTGAACGAAGTTATATACATGTATATATATGTATTGTATGGTAAACCTTATCGGATAAAAATATAGCGTATTTGAAAATAAAAAAGTGAATAGTTAATCCTAAATTGATTGAAAATGTTCTTTACTAACGACCCCTTGAGTGAAATAAACACAGGTTGAGTTTAGGTGAGCGAAATACAGCGGTTCTTCAGCCGCTGATCCGCACATCTACGATAATGCAATAGGTACAGTTCAAGAGACTAGTTCCCAATGTCGACTTTAGAGGGAGCACCGTACTAGGCGCGAGTTTCGGGCAGGGAATCACCCGTATGGCTGCCCCTCTGTTATGTATTATTATTACTCGGAGGTATTGACAATAGATTTTTCAGTTATCGGTAGGCTATGGAGTATTGATAAATTTTAGTATCGACTTTTCTCTAGTTTTTAGGTAAGGTAACATTTTAAACTGATTCCGAACCTGATATTTCCTGTTTACTTGTGTTGAATTTTGTGTGGAAATGGTACATTTCTTGAAAAATCTTTTCAGCAACATCCAGAGCATGTTGGTAAGCCTGTGACTGATTACAGATGTGATGGAGAGTAGCAGTGTTCCCAACATAAACCGCAACTTGACGAAAGACACATCTTTGAGAAAAAGCACTAGAGGCACCAGTGTTACCAGGACTACCCAAGCATCTAGGTAAGTAAATAACTTGTTGATTAGTATTACACAAGTTGGTGCTATTGTATGGATTTGATTAAAACATCTTCTAGTCTTACTAATACTGCAAATGTATACACTTCAGTACGTATGTCGTCGTCCTCCAAACTTTGCGATTTAACTTTTAGTGATATCACAGACAATGTTAGTAATCCAACATAATTTGAACTTGTCTTCTCAACAAACTTAACAAAACTGAATTACATTTTTAAACAGTTTAAAGTCATGACTTGAAAATAAACTGGTAATAAAAACTAGTCTCAAATAAATTGGTAATAAAAACCAGTCACAGCAATAGTATATTTCGTACCTAGGGCCGAAAATGAGGTTTTGCTGGCTCGAGAAAGTTTTTAAGTTCGAGACGAAGTCGAGAACTTAAATCGATCGAGAGCTGCAAAACCATTTCGGCCCGTGGTACGAACGCTATTTTTCACCACACTATACCCTATTCCCACTATTCACCACAATGATAAAGCACACTGATAGTCAACACAACTACAACTATAAGGTTATGTGAAGAAATAATTTGAGGCATCAGCAAAAATAATAATAAATAGTTGCTAGGCAACCGGTGATAATAAAACAATTCTATGGTTACTGCCTGTGTATTTAATATGCGTTAAAGTTTTAAGAAAGTAAGTGGACAGCCAGCTGATTTTGCGGCCCCGGGATGTAAAAACCTGTTCAGTCCCCAAATTACGATGATAGCTGGCATGGCCAGCAAAACGTAACTTTCAGCCACCAATTAACGTATGTAATACAGCCAAAAACATCATAGTGTGGTGAAAAAGTTATTACATAATAGCTATTGGAGTTTAGAAATAATAACCGCTTGGCAGTAAACAATGTTAACACGATGACTGCTGAAAACAACGTACAGGCGCTCCCCAGTGGCGGGCAAAGCCGCAACCGAATCAGCGAACGCAATTGGCATTCAAATATTTCAGTCTGACGAACCACAAAAGAGCAGTGGTGACTGTGCTGCATTACCCCGAGAGTGGATGTAGTTCACTGAAACACCCAAAGGAAGCAGCACTGCACGGATCCGTATCCAGTGTCTTTGTAATGTGGGTTGAAGAGAAAAAATCCCCGAAACCGGGACAAAAGCATTGCCAGACAGGATTTTACGGGAAATTTTAGTACCGACCTACACCAAAGTAAAGCTCGCATTCTAAGCTGGCAGGCTGGCAACGATTATAACGTCTCCGTCTGAGGCTAAGCTCACTCTGACTCAATATATTTCTGTTGGTCTGGTGCCGACTTTTGTCGGCGCGCGCCACATTGAAGTGCTAGCGATGCCGACTAGAGTCGGCGTTAGCAGTCAACGTGTTGAATTGGTTGTCGATTTTGACTACACCAATCATAGCCAAACCATATCAGAAACTGAAACAATGACAATGGCTCTGCTAATACTATTGGTCACAGAAAGTTTGTAAAAACTAATTATGTCGTGAATCGAATTCAACTTGGTAATTTATTAATCTATCTTTTAATAAATAATTTTTACTTGGGTACTAAGTTTATTATTGATGTTTAATCTTCATTTATATATAGTAGCCCTATTATTCTATTTTCTTTATCTATCTTTATATTGACATTTTCTTCATAAATAAACATTTCTTTCAAGCATTTATTTAATTCTCCATAATATCTACGTTTTTGTATCTCTGTTGATAGATGTATTTTTATTTTTTTTCATAATGTACATTGTGACATATCTTAAACATCCTTGTTCTACTTAGGAGACCCCTTTTGTCTTAATAATGAACTTGTAGCGTGTTATTTTTGTCTGTCTGTTTAATCCAGTGTGGCAAAAGGATTTTTTTGTATGTGTCTACTGGTTTTGTGTGAATTTTAACTTAAATTATGTAGCCTACTACTATTAGAACAAGAGGTTCTACCCGTGAATTCACAGGTGTACAGAAGCCACCGTTAAATTAATTTAATCAACTTTGACTTTCCCTATTTCATTTAAGAAAGAAGTTCGAGAAATTGTCATCAACAAGGATGTTAAAAGCAGTGGAACCTTCATACCTTACGTCCTAAGGTGGCCGAGGTGGGTGCGGTTGTACCTGAACTCGCCGCTCTCTTTCACGACGTCTTTAATAGGCTACTTTAAAACTTTACTTTAATACTTTTCAATGAACTGGCGACCTATTAAAGATCCGTGACAACCTCTTAGAACAAACAACATTGCATTGACCAGCTGTTGTTCACTAAATTAATCGAATAACGTTAACTTCCAAAACATGCAAGGCGTAGCCCTTTGGAAATTAGCCTGTGGGGCGGATCCCTTTGGGAGTTTGTCCATATCAATACTTTTCGGCAAATCTACACACTCTAAGCTTCATTTTGATATGCCATATGCCTATATTTTCATTTGGTAAATGGCCTTAATTGTTTATATAAAATTTGATCGTATCACTTTAATAATATAATAGATTTAATTTCTTTGCTGGTGCTTTATAATATTGTTGATTGTGTGCTGAATGTTTAAATTCCCTCATTAATTACCATTTAATCAGTTAATAAACCATTTAGTGGTCATTCTAGCTGTACTTTAATATAACTTTTTAAATAATTTTATTGGTATGCTTATGATTATATTATGTTTCTACTGTATTGTAAATCTTACCAGTGTTCAAGATTTTAAAATTTACCATTCATTCTTTAGGTTTCAAAATATATGTTTATGGCCTTTAACTAGTTGGCATATTAAAAAAACCTTTACATTTAAATGTTTCTAACAAAGAAGTGATGGTGTTGCCAGGCATTCCAAGACCCCTCACCCCAATTCCTCTCCCAAACTTAATCCTGAAGTCGTGAATGAACAAGTCCCTGAGATGACAATAACAGGCTATGGAAGTCCAGACGAGGCTAACTTAAACCTAAGAGAAGACAGTGATTCTGCAGACCTTCAAGTGATAAGTACCTATGAAATTGATATATCTGGTAATATTGTAGCATCAGTGACTCCACATTCTGCAAAAGAGAAAGTAGAAGATTGCCTGGATAATTTTCCTTGTGAAGGATTTCCTTCAAAAGATTTGGTTGATGAAAAATCACCCGGTCGTAGAGAAGAGTGTTCAGTTGACCTGAACAGAACATACTCTATGGAGGATTTGCAAGAACTTCTGGAATGCAGTGGTGTAATTCAACACCCTCGTAAGAGGAAAACACCAAAAGTGATGAAAAGTCGTTCTCTATCTGATGTAAAAGTTGAACCGTGGAAACTTGAGGTAGTGAGTTCAGTTAGTCAAGAGGAATATTGTGATGATTATTCAATTGATAGTTTTTCTTTTTTAGAACCTTTGGATGACCCAAAAAATATCTTTGTAGATCAAAAAAGTCAAGTACCTTTAATAGAAGTTGAGTCACATTCAGAACAGGATATTAACATTCTAAATGAACATGAATCAAATTCCTTTGAAACTAATGAACCACAAAGAGCTAACAAATTGGGCAATCAGGAAGGCTTTACGAAAGAAAGTAATCTTGAATTGGTTGAAGAAGATAAATACTCGAGTAATCAGTCAAAAATGTTGGATAAAACAGATACGAATGAAGATAATATGCCTTCATTAAATAGTACACAATCCAAGCAAAAGATATGTAAAACAAGTAACAGAAAATTGTGTTTAAATGAAATTACTGATGAAAACCAGATGGGAAATATTGAAAAGTTAGCAACTATTAAAGAAAATAAATTATCTCTGATTGAACTTTCCTGTACAAATACTAATATTCAAGATTTTTCTTATCATAATTATTCAAATATGATTACTAAATATTTAAACAAAATTTCTTCTAGTATCAAGTTAAAGCAAATAAGTAAATCGGAGGATAGTTTAGTTTTTGTGTTTAACAGTGGTGCAGGAGAAATGAGTATACTTGATAAAAGAAGGATGGTGAGAGGAAGTAAAAGTTTACCTCAGCTGCTAGGGATGATAACAAAAAACCAAGAAATTAATGATGAATTTTCTCCCATACCTGCCAAAGAAAGCAAGAATAATGTGGAAAAAGAGAAAGTTACTGATTCTTTTTTGTGTGAATATGATACTGATAGTGAATTATACCCCGACTATTATGACACAAGTAATATGGGTTCTGAAGATTTGTGCCTTAAAACATCTAAAGGAAACATTCATAGTCCTGGAATCACTGATCCTTTTAGCTGTCATGATAATGCTAAATGTCTTCCCAGCATTAAAAAAACTTCAATAATGAAGAATAATGGAGAAAATGACAAGCCTTTGCCAAGCCATTGTAAAAGTATGGAAGGAACTGAATTTTTAGAAAGTCCAAGTGAATTGAATTTGGATTCGCTCAATGTAAACCATGCACAATATTCTAGTGAACACAGTTTGATCTCATCAACGTCAAAAGACAGTTTGGATAGTGAGCAAAAAAAATGTTTTGGTAAACAGCCATTAGCAAAGATTGTAAACTCAGGCTTGAATTGTAGAATGTCTGCAGTTAGCAGACAATTTCATACATCTACCAGGTGTGTGTATGTGGAATTCTCCCATTTTATTATTTATAAGTGTAATCAACAATCGTTTTCAGTCAGTTTTATAGTAAAGAACTCTTCAATTTGATTAAACGTTATGTACCAGGCAGTTTGCTGTAAATTTCTAATATTTATAGCTACAGTCTATTTGTTGGTTTTTCCCTGAGGACAGTGAAATCTCTCAACTGTCTACTCTACCTCTTTGATTAATTAATGTAGCTTGGGAATAATAAAGAGGTTAACTTCATCAAAAGGTTTATTTGTAGAATCCTCCTTTTTGCATTATTTCCTGTGTTTGTAATGTTTAATTTGTTATTTATTTTCATAATTTAAGTGTCATAAAACTGCTAAGTAGCTGATATTACTAAAATATTGACATTACACAGGTTTTATTGTTAATTGTGTATTGTTAAATTAGTGATGGGCTGATTCCTGAATTGGTCGATTCCGATGCCGATTTCGATTCTACAACTTTGGTTTTGATTCTCGATTCCGCACTCTATACCGATACCTGTTGAAAATTCATTGAATAACACGTATAGCTTATGTTTGTTTCTAGCTAACCCTATAAATAAAGGAGCATAATATTTTTATTTAATCTTTATACAATAAGATAACTGCATTTCTATTGATTAAGGTTACCTACATAGATTAGGTTAGCCTATAAGAAAAATAAGATAGGCTCCTTCAAAAAGACATGCATTTTAACATATTTTATTAAATTAAATTGAGACAATCACCGGTTTAGGTAGGCCTAAAATGTTCACTGAGTTTTTTTTCATAAGATTTTGTACATCTAGGCCTACAATGAATGTTCAATATTGCTTGAGTTATAAACTCAAAGTCAATATCAAGGTCATCTTCAATATTGTCATCATCAATATCACTTTATCACAATCAATATCACTTATCAATATCACAATATTACTTAAAGAATCACATGAAAGTCATGGAGTTCGTCATATCACTAGAACGGAGATCATAATCCACTTTGAACAACTCACTACGCACACACAGCAAACAAACAACAAAACCAAAACATAGGTTAAACAACAATTTGCTATTTTTGCAAACTCATGATGGCTGTTTCAGTTCTGTCAGAGAGAAACAACATAGACAATAGACAATAGACAATAGACAAATAATCTTTATTTACACATTCATTAAGAATAGTAGTAGCGTCAATTTACAATTTTTTCTAAATGTTTGGTTGAGGTGTTGTTTAGTCAAAGACCTGTTGATGGTATTCTTCTAAGGAATAGAAAGGTCGATTAATGAGCCATTGATGCAAAGCTGGTTTGAGGTCATCTTCTGACTTGCTTCTTAGATCTGGAGGTAGCCTGTTGTAGATTTTCATTCCTGCGTATGAAGGTTTCTTTTCAAACTGTGCCGTGCGATGTTGTGGAAGGTTGTACTGCATGGTGTTTCTCAGGTTGTGTTGGTGCATTTCGCCACGCCTTGTAGGGTTATTTCTTACTGCAAATAACACAACTTCCTGGATGTTGTAATGGAAGGGGTCGAATATTGTAAAGAGGAAGTGTTTGGCAATGTTGTGTGAGTAGGCTGGTAGTGTTGTTAAACAATAACTTGTTGTGCTGACCTACTGAAGGCTGTTGCTTTAAGTAGGCCAGTGCACTTGATCAAGGGGTCAGTTTTGGTGTGTAGTGTTTGTGTGGTGCACCTGAGGACGGGGTCCTGCTGGGGGAGCTGGAGCCCAAGGCCCTTGGCCTTGGGTCCAGGTAAGAAAATGTTAAGGGTTTTCAAAATTGGGGTTTAGAGTCTTTTTCCAAATTGGGGTTTAAGTTCCTAACTTATTTATACAGTTCCAGTCTACTCTACCTTTTTGATTGTTAGTTATCTCTGTGTTCTTTGTGTTGTTTTGAGTAATTAATAAAGTTGGGTTTTGTAAGCGAGTGCTGAGTTTCATTCCTGAGCTACGTCACCCAAAGTAACAGTACGTATTCCAAGAGGATACGACCGTTACAAGGTGATGGAAGCGCCGGGAGTTTTGTAATTTTTTACAAAACTTCGATCTTGGTACCTCTTAGAAAAGATAATTGGCTTTAATTTTTGGGGTTCTAGTAATGTGAAAATTTTGGTTTTTGAATATATTTTTTTTTATTATTTGTAAACACCACTTTGGTGCAGTTTTTTTGGGAGTTCAGTGTGTTTTGGGACAGCAGTGAAGGGCTGAAATGTCGTTAAGGTGAAGTTTTCCAGTGTTATTTTGTGCGAGTTTATGTGTCATGTGCGGGTTGCACGTGAGTTCGATATGTGTTCGTGTTGGGTTACACGAGTGTTCTATGCGTCATGTGCGGGTTGCACGTGTGTTCGATATGTGTTCGTGTTGGGTTACACGAGTGTTCTAAGCGTCATGTGCGGGTTGCACGTGAGTTCGATATGTGTTCGTGTTGGGTTACACGAGTGTTCTATGCGTCATGTGCGGGTTGCACGTGAGTTTGATATGTGTTCGTGTTGGGTTACACGAGTGTTCTAAGCGTCATGTGCGGGTTGCACGTGAGTTCGATATGTGTTCGGTTACACGAGTGTTCTATGCGTCATGTGCGGGTTGCACGTGTGTTCGATATGTGTTCGTGTTGGGTTACACGAGTGTTCTATGCGTCATGTGCGGGTTGCACGTGAGTTCGATATGTGTTCGTGTTGGGTTACACGAGTGTTCTATGCGTCATGTGCGGGTTGCACGTGAGTTCGATATGTGTTCGTGTTGGGTTACACGAGTGTTCTATGCGTCATGTGCGGGTTGCACGTGAGATCGATATGTGTTCTTTGAGTTTATTGTGTATCGTGTTTGGAAGCACGAGAGTTTTTGCGTTATGTGCTAAGTGCACATGGTTGTTAAGCATTGCGTGCTGGATGCACGAGGTATTATGTGTTGTGCTGGCTGCACAGGGTTTTCATTTTTTTACGTGCTGGGAGCACAAGGTGAATTTTTGTTATGTGCTGAGTGCACGAGGTATTTTTGTGCTGTATGCTAAGTGCTAGCTGCAAAAGGTTTTTATTTGTTCTGTGCTGGGTGCACATGTGTAATGTGTGTTTCAGATGTTGTTTGCTGTGCACAAGTGTGTGTATTTGCCTGGTTAAATATATGTTGTATCTGGGATCTTGTAGTTCCCAGGTTTCTCGAAGATGTGATTCTGTGGTTGCAGACCTGCTATTTCTACTCTAGAGTGTATATTGTGCGAATAATGTGGCGGACACATGTTGTCAAACTATTCTGTTTCAGCTCTTTATGCGCAGTAGATGCAGTGAATGGTGGATCAATATATTATATTTTATAGAAGTAGTATGAGGGATAGTTAATTATTCATAGTGTATTATGGTGTATTGTTTTAGAAATATATTTGAGTTTAAACTTTAATTTGATAGTAATATATTTTTTTTTCAGATGGGGATTTTTACGAATGGTTAATACTGTTAATGATTAGAGTAGGTGTTCATGTTGATATTTCAGGGTATTGCACAAGCTTAGTTGCAGTGGCAGAAGTCAGCATGTTTGTAGGCTGAGGAATGCTGAGCGTGGTGTAAATGGCCTCTCTGTGACCTGACCTTGCTGAGTGCTGACCGTGTTTTGTTACAATGTTTACCTTTTAATACTGATGCTCTAGAGTTTGCTTTGGGAAATCAGCAATGCATGAATGTTTTATTTTGGGAACAAATTTTTGTTTTTACAGGTGATAGATTGTTGGAGAAATTTTAAAAGGGAAATTGGTTTTGCTTACGGGTTAGTTTGTAACGATTTGGGCCCAAATCATTTTTTTTTTCAGCAATCATGTTTTTGAATTTTTATCAGAGAATTACACATGCAATTTTTCAAGTTCATTTTCTGAATTTATGTATTGCTTTTTAAGTTTTTGAAGTATGTGATTTAAAAATGTAGCCTACTGAAGTAAAATGTTTCACTTGTTTTAACACCAAAGCAAAGTAGGGAGTGATTTGAAATGTTTGTTTAACTATTATTTTTTATAGTAATAAATTTTAGTTGTGTTTTTAAAGATACTAAGGGAAATTGAATTTGATTCGGGAGATGATTTTGTTTTGTTAGGTAAGAGATAAATCGCATGACTCCCCGAAAATAACTGTATTGGGAAATAATGTTTTAAATGTTGCAATAGTGTCCTTTAGTGAATTTAATAGTCTCACAAAATTTAAAGACAAAGACGGATTATGTATTAAAAGAATATTTTATTAAGATATATTTTGTTGTTTAGATTTTTAATTATCAGGGACTTAAATGGGAGACAAATTGAATATTTTTGTTTATTCAGAATTAAATTAAATTATACTAGAAATGAAAGACTGTTCCATCATTTATTGTTTTAAATGCTTTGAAAAAGGTTATATTTGAAGAATTTAAAGTAAATCAATCTGAAATTATTTATAATGTTTTGTTGTTTAATCATAGAGGCCAATGATTTGTTAAGGTAACATATTCCAAACACTTCCCTTAGTTTCAATAATTTTTGTTTCAATGTTGGTTGTTTTGTTTTGTTCTTAATGTGAGTTTGAGAATTTCTTTAAAAGTCTAGGGTTTTTTTTATAAATTATATGTTGTATTTGTTGTGAGTTATATGTTTGTGTAGGCTTCCTATTTACCCATCCCCACTGACCAACTGTAGACAAGGCTACAAGAACTTCATGATTTGCCCTGTTATCTTCAACATTGTGATCGGAGGAAGAGACTTTGTCAAACTCAATGAAAACTGGGGAAACGCAGCTGGGGGCAAGGGCTTTTAAGAAGAGGAGAACTTCAGGCTGCAGTACACTCAATCAATGGCAAAAGCAGTCCAACATCATTGTCAACCAAAGTCGATTCATCATCAATGCTGTCAAGGAACGCTGGATGGACTACAGACTATAGACACCGAAGTGGGAGACATCGCAGAAGACATGGCTGTGGTCAAACATCTGAAGACCAACGACTGTTCGAGGAGGCTTTATCAACGCAACTGCTGAGGAAGTCAGCAAACAGTTGGTCAGTTCTTCCCCTCCTAAACCTTATTTTGATTTTGTTTAGGTACAATTTTAAAAGATTTTTAATCAGTTTTTGTTATTAATTTTTTTTTCTCTCTCTCTGAGTGGATGTATCTATGTAGTTGAGACGCTGGGGACATCGTCTGGAGGGAATGGGGGGATGTAATGGAAGGGGTCGAATATTGTAAAGAGGAAGTGTTTGGCAATGTTGTGTGAGTAGGCTGGTAGTGTTGTTAAACAATAACTTGTTGTGCTGACCTACTGAAGGCTGTTGCTTTAAGTAGGCCAGTGCACTTGATCAAGGGGTCAGTTTTGGTGTGTAGTGTTTGTGTGGTGCACCTGAGGACGGGGTCCTGCTGGGGGAGCTGGAGCCCAAGGCCCTTGGCCTTGGGTCCAGGTAAGAAAATGTTAAGGGTTTTCAAAATTGGGGTTTAGAGTCTTTTTCCAAATTGGGGTTTAAGTTCCTAACTTATTTATACAGTTCCAGTCTACTCTACCTTTTTGATTGTTAGTTATCTCTGTGTTCTTTGTGTTGTTTTGAGTAATTAATAAAGTTGGGTTTTGTAAGCGAGTGCTGAGTTTCATTCCTGAGCTACGTCACCCAAAGTAACAGTACGTATTCCAAGAGGATACGACCGTTACAATGTAGAGTGCTACAAGGGTAAGTACTTTGAGTGACCTGAATGCTTCCCTGCAGCTGTTGAGTCTGTGGAGTCCTGTAGTTATTCTGACTGCCTTTTTTTGTTTTCTGAGAACTCTTTGCATGTTAGTGGCAGAGGTTCCACCCCATGCTACAAGTCCATATCTCATATGCGACTCGAAAAGTGCAAAGTATGCTACTTTTGTTGTCATGTCATCTGTTGCATTTTTTATATGTTTAAGAGCATAGATGGTTGAACTTAATTTTTTACATATATTGTCCACATGAAGGGTCCAGGTTAAATTCTTGTCGAGTGTGATGCCCAAAAACTTAGCTTCATCTTCCACTTCTACATCTGGGAGTCGTGGCACTTCTTGAGATTTACGGCCAAAAGCTATTTGAGTTGTTTTAGACGTGTTTACTGCGAGATCATTGTTATAGCAGTATTGGTAGGCCATACTGAGTGACACATAGGATTTTACTTCTAGATTTTCAGCTAGTGGTTCATTAAACACTAAGGTTGTGTCATCAGCATACATAAGAGTAAGGCAGGCGTCTCCTATTTGTTGCGGCAAATCGTTGGTAAAAAGAATAAACAGTACCGGACCCATAACTGAACCTTGGGGAACTCCTCGATTTATTGGTTGAAAATTTGATCTTGTTTTTCTTATTAGGCTGTTATCTCTGTGCCTTAGTTCTACAAACTGACTCCTGTCTGTAAGGTAGCTTTGAAACCATTCTCTTGCTATCCCTGATACCCCCAGGGAATCCAGCTTTTTAATGATTAGCTGGTCTGGTGGTCAAGGCAGTCAAATGCCTTACTGAAATCAAGAAAACATAGTGTATAACGATAAAAAAATACATCACTAAACGGCCATCTCCAATAGTCATTATGAAGACCTGAATTAGCTGAAGAGTTAGTACAAGTAAACTAGGGCATTGTTCACGTATATATAAAAATAGCGAACAAACCTTAGCTTAGTGTACAAACTCGCCCAATTTCGGGTGGGCGACACTCATACGCATCAGAAAACCTGCCCTATATGGGGTGGGCGATTCTTAGAGGGTTAAAGGATCAACCATTGATTATATTTTCACGAAGTGTGTTTATAGTTAATGATATTATACACTATGATCAGCAAGTTATCAAGCTCTTAAGGGGCTAATGAAATGTACATAAACCCTATCACGAGTTAAAAAACGTGAGTTAATCTAGTATCTTTGGCTATATACACTTTGTGTGTATTATATTTATATATTCAATGCTTGTACCATCTGGCAACTGGCAATCTGGCAACTGCTGCGTTCTGGGTTCGTAATACAGCTAAAGTGCAGGTAAGGAGTCACGCGAAGGGCCGAGGATTCGTTTGGGTCCGGTGCGGGGATGTCACTTACTTTAGTGTATACCTCACCCCCAACGAGGCTATCCGTGACTTTCGTGGAAAGATAGACCGCCTGGAAGAGAGCGTGCGCGATACCGCCGGGCACGTTGTCGTGGCGGGGATTTCAATGCTAGGGCTGTCGAGTGGGGAATGACTCTCACTAATTCCCGGGGGAAGTACATCCTGGACTTTGCTGCCAGGCTGGGCTTGTTGTCATAAACGAGGGCAACACGCCAACTTTCCAGCGTCCCGGAATGAGGGGAACGATCCCAGACATCACGCTTGCATCTGAGTCCCTCTTGCCGAGGATACGAGCCTGGAGAGTCCTAGAGGATTATACGGCCAGTGACCACCAGTACATCATTTTTGATGTCATGGATAGTCATCAGAGACAAGCTACCGTGTCTCGGCAGGTGCCCGTTCGGTGGAACACCAAAAAGCTGGACGTGGCCAAATTCACCGAAGTCATACTACGGGGAGAGCCAGTGGTACCTGCGGCATCTGGCGTGGCTCACGCAGAGACATCAGTTACATCATTGATGAGGCTGATAGTCTCGGCCTGCGAAGAGTCAATGCCTCGCAGGAGATCCCGGTGCGATAAGCGACCTGTGTACTGGTGGACAACCGAGATCGCAGAACTACGACGGGCAGCATTGAGAGCCAGACGTCTTGCTACCAGGGCCAGAGAACCTGAAGAGAGACGTCTTAAGTCTGACGCTTACAAGGTGGCTAGGAAGTCTCTTCGCCGGGCCATTAACCGGAGCAAACGTAGTTGCTGGGAGAAATTAAGGGACGATGTCGATTCCGATCCGTGGGGCCTTGGCTACAAGATAGTAACCAAGAAGCTTGGCACCCGCTCTCCACCTTCCGTTATGGACGGGGCCTCTATGGAGAGGATCGTAAATTCCCTTTTCCCGACTCACACACTGCGCCCATTGCGGGAGTTCGGAAGGGTGGACGACGTACCGCTTTTCAGTCTCGAGGAGTTGGAGGCGGCCGTTCTGTCCCTGAAGAACAACAAGGCTCCTGGACCGGATGGGGTACCTGGTGAGGCCCTGAAGAAAGTCTTTTCAATAAACCCACAAATCCTTTTGAGCACGTACAATGCCTGTCTGGCCGAGGGGAAGTTTCCCTTCTGCTGGAAAACAGCTAGGCTTGTGCTCGTGGGGAAGGGAAAAGGAAACCCAGACCTACCCTCCTCTTACAGACCTCTCTGTATGTTGGACACTGCTGGGAAAGTCTTGGAAAAGTTGATCCGTTCCCGACTGAATTCAGCCGTGGTTGCTGCAGGGAATCTATCCCCTCGTCAGTACGGTTTCAGGAAGGGACGGTCAACGGTTGACGCTATTGAGGAGGTAAAGCGAGCCGTAATGAGAGCTGAGGAGTTTAACAACTATTCTCGTCGGGTTGTGCTGCTTGTAACACTTGATGTGCGAAACGCATTTAATTCCGCGAGGTGGTGCGATATGCTCGACGCACTGGAGAACACTTTCCACGTCCCGGCATACCTCATGCGCATGATAGAGGACTACCTCCGGTACCGCCTCATCATTTACGACACTACAGAAGGCTCCAGGACGATGGATGTAACTTCTGGTGCTGCTCAAGGATCCATACTGGGCCCGGACCTCTGGAACGTCGCCTACGACAGCCTCTTGAGATCCGAGATGCCTGAGGAAACTGTCCTAGTTGGGTATGCAGATGACGTTGCGGCTTTAATAGCTGCACGTAGCATTGAGCTTGCCCAGCTGAAACTAAATCGAGTCATGCGAACCATTAACGCATGGATGGCAGAACATGGTCTCTCGCTCGCTCTGAGCAAAACTGAGATTGTCATTCTGACTAAAAAGAGGATTGACACCATCGTGCCTTTGATGGTGGGGAACGTTGAAGTCCAAACCACTCGTGCCGCAAAGTACCTTGGGGTCATGGTGGACAGCAAGCTCAGCTGGCGAGACCAGATCACCCGTACGGCGGACAAGGCCGCTAAAATGGTTTCTTCCCTTAGTCGGTTAATGGCCAATGTCGGAGGTCCACGGTCCAGCCGCAGAAGGCTGTTGATGTCTGCGGTCCAGTCAGTGCTCCTGTACGGTGCGGAGGTCTGGGCAGACGCTCTCAATAAGGAGGTATATAGGATGCGGCTCGCCCGAGTGCAGCGTCAGGCAGCACTAAGGGTAGCATCTGCCTATCGAACAGTGTCCGAACCCGCCGTCCTGGTGGTTGCTGGAGTCATCCCCGTCAAATTTTTGGCGGCGGAGAGGAAGGCAATTTATCAGCGCCGTGGGGAGGACCAGGCAAGTATTGAGGAACACACCCGGACCTTCCAGCTGTGGCAGGAGAGCTGGGAACAGGAGACAAGGGGGCTCTGGACCAGGCGACTGATACAACAGGTCCAACCTTGGGTTAATCGGCGGTGCGGAGAGGTGAACTTCTACCTCACCCAATTTCTGACGGGTCACGGCTTTTTCCGGTCGTACTTGTTCAGGATGGGCAAAGCCGTGTCACCCGATTGCATATACTGCCCAGGCGTTCCCGATGACGTGGAACACACTTACTGCCAGCATTGGGAAAGGCCCCGCCTAGAGGCTCAACAGTTCGTAGGACTGCTGTCGGTGGACACGGTCATACCGATGATGATGGAGGGTGAGGACAATTGGACCTGTGTGTCACTTTACATCCAGGGTGTTCTCCGCGCCAAGAAGCTTGACCTCGACCGGGATGCGGTGTAGGTCAAAAAATAAATAATGCCAGAAACGGTGCGAGCCCTGTGGGCTTAGGTCACATGTTGGCCTGACTTGAAGTAATGTGACAAACAATTCCAGGTCTGTGTCCAACAGAGTAGAGGGGGTTTTTTAGTGAGTAGTCTGTGATAAACTCAGGAGTCTCACACTACAGGCTGGCTACCTGTGTGCGTAAAAGCATTTTCCCTCCTCTCCCTAAAAAAAAAAAAAAAAAAAAAAAACCATCTGGCAACATTGCCCTCGATCTGACAACGTGGCGGCAACTATAGTTCTGTTGTTCTTTGTTCTGTTCTACTAGTTGTTACTGATGTCAGTCAGTTTGTTGAACACAACACGTCATTCCTTGTGAAATGCAATGGCACTCTTTGTGAAAAACAAAGGCAAGCTTTGGATTATAAAACTATTACGAATGTGAGATAATGAACTTGGAATTATTTATATTAGCTGACTTCAGAGTATTAAAAAATAAACTATGATGCGCCACTCTTTACAACCTTCAAATGTCAGTTGAGTTTAGCATCATAAAATTGACCTCACTTTTCATAATCGGTATCAGTACAATGAAGGGAAGTATCGGAATCTGCCCATCCCTAGTTAAAATCCATGTTTTTGCTATCTTAAATGATTTTAAAAATAAATATATTTTATAGGGAATTTGAATGTGAAGAAACAACTGTTTATGATTTATCAAACTTGTATGTAAACGAAAACTCTCTCTACTCAAAGAAATGTTTTAAATCCACTACTATTGAGGAAGGCAGCTATCTAAGATCTGGCATTGTTGAACGGAGTCAAAGCATTTTTGAAACTTCCTCCTCGAAGGATATTAATTCAGAAGAATTATTTACATTTGAAGATTCACAAAGATGTAAGATAAGAAGTTCAAACTCCAGAGAAAAATATAACAAGTATAAGCACATGACTGTAGAAACCAATATTGACAGTTTTTTTTGTTTAGAAAGCTCTAAAATTAAGAATAGTAGGGTTCCAAAAATAAAAAAGTCTAGAAGTCAAACATTTAGCTCTTCCAGTGTAAGAACAATATATCATAAAACTAATACAATGGTTGATGATGTTGATGACAGTTATAAAAACTCACAATCTTACAATCCTCAAAAGAGTGATGTTTTACAAAAGTCCTCAAAACTTCCAGTCCTCATACAAAGAAAATCTCAGCCTTTAGAGAGGCCAAAAAAGAGCCATTGGACTGAAAAATATAATCAAAAATATGATTCTGAAAAATACAGGAAATTTAACACTCACAACATTTCTCATGAGCAAAAAAATAAAATGTATGATCAAATGTATCAATTGTCAAACAATTTAGGGAATGAAAACCCAAATCCACTTGAAAATATTTCGGCTTTTAGGAGACATAACATCCTTACACCTATTGCTTCAGTATCGAGTTCAGAAGAATCAGACATTTCAATCTATTCTAGTAGTTGTAATGTTGTTTCCGACATAGTTGAAACATCAAAAGAAGCTTTACATGAATTGCAACCAAAGAAAAGTTTCAGAACAAAAAACATGTGCAGTACTAGTCATTCAGATTCTTTGACATTGTATTTTCATAGAAGACATCTTCAACCACTAAATGATAAAGTTAAAAAATGCCATGTTAACTGTGTCAAACAATCAGAGCCTTGGGGCCAAGACAGAAAGTCTAGCTGCAGAAGACCGCCTAGGTTGCAAAGGTATAATATAGAAATAATTGCTTTGTGCATTAATAACCTTAACAATTTTGACAAGTGGAAAAAATTCTAGGTGTTAACAAGTTACATTGTTACTGTACATGTTCCCACAATAGTAGCACTTTATAGATTCAAATTTAAATCATGCCATTTGAACCCAAATGGATATTCCAAAAACGAAAAAGCTATATTTAAAAGTAGTAGGAAATACTTTATCAACTTTTTTTACTAATCAAGCACCATAAATATTTAGATTACTACCTAAGATTACATAAATATTATAAATTCATCATACTATCTGGTTTTATTTCCAATTGTTCAATATTGTAGGAGTCAGTTGAATTGAAACACTTGAATTCACCTTGTATTTATGATGACGAAGCAAAACTGTTATTATAACTTTAAGTAGGTGTATTGAATACTTGCAGAATGTTTGCCTTTTAAAATATACAGGGTGGAACAAAGTTCGTGTTAAAAAGTTTTATGTGTTAAACTACTTAGTATTGGGGACAAAATGGCACTAATTTAGGTTTCCATACCCTCACATGTAGGGAATAGCAGACAAATTAATATTTTTCCAAAATATTTGAATTTGCTTACATAAAATGGCCATAAGTGCACTAAAAATTGTTTTATTTTTATTTAGACTTAATTGTCATTTTCAAAATTCTCATTAAATTTTCAATAGTAATAGAACAGACTCATTGAGATGAAACATCTGTATAAGCCTTTATTCTGCAACGGAAGTTTGAATTTGTGATTTTTGAGAAAAATGAAATAGGTAGTTATTTGTGTAACTAGTGGTGAAAGTGGCACTTTGCTGCACACGAGAGCAATGTTTACATCGCCTGCGGCTCGTGCGGAATGATCTCGAGTGCAGCAAAGGCCTTTTTCACTCGTGTTACACATTATATTTTTCCTACAGTCACTATAAAGCATATAAATAATTAGTCTTTCAAACACTATACAACACGTTTTTAGGTTCAGCTGGCAACACAAATAGTGCCCTAGAGAAAGTAGTACCCGCGGTCCGTATCACTCCGCTATTTTTCCTCGGCAAGAAATGTGCTCCGCGTTTTGACAATATAGTTCCGTATGTTTTTGTAATTTGAAGTGGCTTCCGCGCCTAAAAAAATTATTTTCTTGTTTATTAAGATCGTAGGAATGTTTTAAAAACGTTTAAAAGAAAAGTCCAGAAAGTTCAGAAATACCTAATAGAAACTATAAACACAAAATGACCGGTTAAATCGTAGTTATAGTCAATCAGCTGCTCATAGTATTATTATCTTTAAGTGTTGCCAACCTATTTCCAAGCGTACACGGATTACGTGCATAATAGAACCACGCTGTTTTGTGTTGTTTCGTTGGAATCCTGATGTGCGGCAAAGTATAAACCGTACGACAAAGTATAAACCGTACGGCAAAGTATAAATATGCAGCAATTAGCAGCTTTCTGTACTATAAACAGTACAAGGAAGCCAACTTTGTCGGGTGACTGTAGGAAAAATATTTTACATAAGTTTTTCTATGTTAAACTAGACTATACAGGGTGAGTTTCTACTGAGTGTGTTAACTTCGCTAGTAGGTTCTACCAACTAAAAGGAACAAAAAAGTTCATATAAACATATGTCCGATTTTCAACCGTTTGGCTGAAATAGGGGGTTTTGTGTTTTTCTTATTATATTAGACTTTGCCCCACAATTTATTAAATAAAAACATAACCAATTACTCTAGAGAATTATAGTTAAAATCATTGGAAAGAGTATTAAATTTGCTATGAATCAAAGGTTTCATGCAACAATTATACCAATGTTTATTCCGGTTTAAATAAAAAATTAAGTAAAAATAACATTAAATTTATTAATTACGTTATTTTTTATGACCCCACTTTGATACATAAACCTACATCTATGCAATTTTGAAATGCATAAAAAACTTGGCCATTTAATATTCTTTCAAATGATATGCTATTCATTATTATTATTGATATAAACCAGTGAGAAATTACTAATAAACTACAATAAAACACGGTCTACAGATTTTGTTTTTGCAGAGTTTTTACTGTTAATAATAATTACTGTATTACTCAATGTTGTATTATATTGAAACATATTATATTGAAACAAGTTGTACATTATTTTATCTTTTAAATATTTATTAAAATTAACTAAATTCATAAAATGTATAAACTAAAGATATTTTGCATTTTTAAAGATGTAGTTTGTTTGATTCTTAAATGCTGTATAATTAGTTTTTCCTTATACTTGCTTTAAGTCAGCTGTTATTGATTTGTCATCTATAGCTAGATAACTCAGCTGTTTGAACATACATTGTTGAGTAATATGTTGTTTTCATTTTGTGTTTCAAGTCAATTACTGTAAGAGTTTTTCAACATTCATTACAATATGGAACCTTTTACCAATCAAGAGTATGCTGATATACACTTTGTATATGATTACTGTTCCGGTAATGCGGCGGAAAGCCGTCGTAAGTATAGTAGACGTTTTCCTAACAGACGATTACCCACGACAATTATTATTAGTGTTGCAAGCACTTTTATTTGTGTTCATCGATGTTTGACCGAAAATGGAAGCTTTCCTAGCAAAAAGCGCACAGTTGGCAATGTGGTGCAGGATGTTCGCTTAGAAGAAGCTGTGTTGGACTGTATAGAAAGAAATCCGAGGAGTAGTACAAGAAATGTTGCTAGTGAATTTGGTGTTAGTCAAAGTTTTGTGTCAAAACTTTTGCGCAAAGAAGGACTGCATCCATACCATTTCAAAAGTTTCACAAACTCTAGAGCCAAGGGACCTCCCTCAGAGACTGCAGTTTTGTCGATGGATCCAGCAGAATGACCATGGTGATTTTTTAAAAAGAATTTTGTGGACCGATGAGTCCTCTTTCATGAAAGTTGGTGTGTTTAACTACCACAATGAACATTTTTATGAAATTGAAAACCCACATCTTCCTTGAGAATCACGCAGTCAGGCCCACTTTAAAATAAACATGTGGATCAGTTTGATTGGTAAGCAATCCACCTAAGCACTCGCTTATTTATGGAAATATTTTAGTAAATATGTAATCAGACAAGTTGAAATTCGCTTCGTCTGCAGGTTTGCTACGGCGGGGGTATTTTATATTATCAGCCAGTTTGGTTGGTTGTGTTAGGTGATGACAGTTTAATTTTATAATTAAAAATTGTAAAATTAGTCTTATAATAAAAATAATATAATTAATTTTTCTTAAGTCGACGTGAGGGGCTCTCGCGGCTCGCACAATGCCTGACTCCTTCGCAGAAGAGGTTTACATCGGCTTCTGACCAGGCGCCTTAGACACGCTAGTCTCGGCGCGCAGTGTCACATTTGATGTTGACCCTACTCGGACAGTTGAAAACTCGGACAGTTGACATTTCGATATTTTTTAAAATAATTTAATAAACTCGGACAAATGAAAACTCGGACAGTTGATTTATTTAATTATTATTAGTTATTTATTAAAACTCAGACAAGTGAAAACTCGGACAACTGATTTTTCAAATATTTTGTAATTTTTAACAAACTCTGACAGTTGAAAACTCGGACAAATGATGTGATCCCGTTATATTAAGTTAATCTAACACATGTTAAGCAGTTAGCATTTATTTAAAGTAGCCTCCAAATTCATACAAAACATCTATTCATTGTAATTTTCATACTGTTTCCATGAAAACATATCAATAACATTATTTTCATAACTTAGACGCTTTAAAAAATCCAAAGCAAGAGCCGGAGTTGATACAGCAACGGTTATAGAATCATTTTTTTCTATAATCATTGACATAGTTTTAGTTAGAATAAATAATCCATGATAAAAGGTTACATTAAAATAAACCTACCTCATAGTTATGGAAAATATTATATTCAATTTCTTTGTATCAGCTGTCTGAAATTGTGAAATATGCAGTTAAGCAGTTCTTCTTGTTTACATTTAAATGTCAAAGCAAATGTAAACAAAATTGTTAGTGTTCTCATCGCAGCCATGGAGACCAATCAATATTAACTTTTAAAATGTTCACCTTAGAACTTTTAAAGCCAAAGGGGCAAAGCCTACGGTCAGTATCGAAATGTGAATAGTCCTATAATGGTCCTTGGTATGGTAGCTATATTTTTTTAAAATTTAAGCCCAGTTGGTTCAGTAGTTTTTGCACCTATTAGTAACACACATACAGACATACACCATTAGATTTTTATATAATAGTATAGAAGATATTAAAAATCTATTAGGATTAACATCCATGTTATGCTATGTTTTGTAATACAATAATAAACTAGTGTTTTTATTTTTGAATACATTGAATATTGTTTAAGGTGTTAGTTACATGGTACATTTAACCTAACATTTTATTCAAAATGGTTAACGAGTCTTAATCACAACGGTTTACAGTTTATCGAAACGTGCTTCTCTCTCACACCAAATCTACACATACGCACTTCACACCTCATGGACGAATCGTAGCACTTAAGTACACTCAAGTTAACAGAATAGATACTAGTCCAGTGAATAGAGGCATGTTAACTTACAAACGGTCCGGTAAGTCTAAATTTTTTATATGTTGTCTAAGATGGTAAGTAGGTGTTTAAAATGAAAAATGCACAATTCTCCCCCCTCCGCGCCCGCTGCCATTTTGAAAGATCGAAAAAATCTGTACTTTCTAGAGATTTTTGCCTATATATCCGTTTTGATGCGTTTTAGCGAAAGATATGTAATGTCAGTGCTGTAGACAATTAAATTTCCTATAATATAAGTATAACAATTTGGTTCTAAGACATGGATACGAAAATATTTAAATTTTTTAACAATAAAACGTAAATTTTTTTATTTTGCCAAATCTCTATTAGTCCAAGCAAACTAAAAAAACTGACACAGGGAACGTTAAAAACAATTGTAAGAAAACGTTTTATGGTTTATTTTGTAGTGTTGGGTCTGCAGAGTGACATACTAAAAGTTGCCAAAAATCAGTCTACAGGAAACCTCCTAAAATCACGATTAAAAATGGCGGCTTTTCCCAACATTGGACAAATTTGAAAAAAATATACCACATGCATATTTTATTCAAAATTTTTTGAGATATTGACTTGGGATGACCCCCAAAGTTTATTTGGTGGTTAGTACTTCATTTACATAGGGAACTCATTTTTGGCCGCAATCTTGGATCCGCCATATTGGATATAAAGAAAAACACAACAAAAGAATGTACAAGGATTCTAAAAACTACAATAAACTCTATTTTAACATTATTTTTAGTGCAGCTGTTGCCATATCATTTAAGCAAATACATGTTTTCATAAACAAAATTTGACTTAGCCGTTCCATGTTTTTCAAAAGAAACTCTTAAATTTAAGAATGAAAACGCAAAGAAACAGTAAATTTTTATACATCATTTTAAAGATTATAAATTAAAGAAGTTAGTAATACTTGACACTCTCTATAGTCAAGTTTAACGTATAAAAGCTTATGTAAAGGTTATTGCATTTTTCTAAAAAATCCCAAATTTAAACTTCCATTGCAGAATAAATGCTTATACAGATGTTTCATCTCAGTAACTCTGTACTATTACTATTGGAAATTTATGAGGATTCTGAAAATGACTTTACATTCTAAATTAAAACCATTTTTAATGCACTTATGGCCATTTTATGTAAGAAAATACAAATATTTTGAGAAAAGCTTATTTTGTCTGTTTTTCCCTACCTATGAGGCTATGGAAATCTAAATTAGTGCCATTTTATCACTAAAACTAAGTAGTTTACAAATTGTTAACACTAACTTCATTCCACCCTGTATATTTTGAATTTTTCAGCCAGCCACCAGCGATAATTCAAGTTGTAACAAAAAACAGGTTGTGACATTGAAAAGGTATTAGTTTCACAGAACCTTGTATGCTACCTTTTATCATAGATAAAACATACTCCCTAAAAAAAAATATGTTACCAAAATTAACAAAGGATTCATCATGGTAAGTACAAGTGACACAGCTAGAATGACCAAAGTAGATAACTGAAGTACTAAGATTGCTTTCATAGCAGTGAAAGCCAGTTGAGCAGAGCGATCACATTTCATGGTTTTTAATAGTATAATACAAAATACAACTATTTCACCAATTTAACTTATCAGTTTCGCTCAGAACTATCAACATCTATAACAAGTTTCATAAGTAAAGATGTGGACATTACATATCCTTTGTATCAAGATTTTTCCTGTGTTTGCTTGCTAATGTCATCTGGTGAACCCACAGTTCTGGTTGAACCCGACCTTGAACCTAAACCAATAGACATTTTCTCAATCTTAGCCAGATTTTGCAATTCAGGCAGAAATAATCCTGCATGGATCCATACGATTAGCAGATGTAACTTTTTAAAGACTTGCTTGCTTGGAGAGAATTGCACAAATAGTTATCACCATACCTTATGAGGTTTGTTTTCTTAAATTTTGTAGATTTAAGATAATTATGAAAAGCATTGTTTTCAAAGCAAGTGTTCTACATAAAACTTTCTCCAAACATTGCCAGAAGTAGTTGTTCGTGCGTTTCCGGCGTTAATGCTCGTCTTCCTTTCCTACAAATATCAGGCAGTTTTTGAAAATGTATTCTGAAGTCTTCCTTCATATGACACTCTTATGCGAATTATGTATTTTCTTGTAAAACGAAAACGCAAAAAATCCTTAATCCTTCTTGGGCAATAATATACCCCAAGTCGTTGCCAACACAACAATCAATACAACTAGTGTGTTGCCAACGCGATAATATCATCAAAAATATTTCAATGCAAATAATAAGAAAGCATGTTTATAATAGCCTATTTAGATAAAAAATATTGATTTGAGAATACCTAGTTATTTAAACTGCAGAATCATGTAGTTGTTTTAATTCCCAATAACATAAGATAAATTTTATTTGTTATACTTAACCTTATTTAGCTACGTAAATCAAATCTGTAAAATACTGTATCTATTCTATCAGTGGTCGTTTCCAAATTGCGACTTTAATATAAACTTAAGACTTTCTCCGTATTATTTGATCAGTGGTCATCATCTGAATTTGTTTCCTTTGTACTGTGTTTAGGTCATGGCTTGATTTTAACATATGCTATGATTCTTTGTTTTTTTTACATTTACATCGTTATTTTTTTACCATCATGGCAACACATAAGGTGATCAAATGTTCATACAAAACACCGTCTACTATCGGTTCAATATGGAAATACTAAGTATCAATATTATTTCGGACCAAATGGGTTCGATTCAATTGTTTATGGTTGAATGAATATAATGAACACCATTACCGCAACGATAGAAAGTGCTGTCATTGGTGTTTGTGGTGTAGTGGATAGAGAACTCGGCTCACGTCCAAGAGGTAACCAGATCGAATCCCACCGGTGACACTAACTTTTAGTCAAAGATTTTGCTTAGAATGTGATTGCTTCTTAACTGTACATCTTTTGTTAGAATTTGAGGCATTTATAATTTTACTTTATGGACAGAACTATTTTTTTTTCTATTAGTAAACCTTCATTCGTTTTTTTTATCATCAGCAAGTTTGATAAGTTTGGCTAGGTTATGACAGTTTAATTTTATAATAGAATGCTCTAATTTTGTCCGTATCACAATAGCTTCTGACAGATATGTGACAAACAACAACTACAACTACAATTGAATTGATAGTATAGATGATGTCCAGATTCGATAGAGTAACAAACGATAGTTGCAAAATCGGACAGCATTTTTTGTTGTAGTTGTTAGCCTCCGGATTGCCAAATAATATTATAAAAGGTTTAAATACCTGCTATTAAGCAATCCAATTTTGTTGTTGACACAACTAGTTTCGGTGTCTGTGTGACACCATCATCAGGCTGCACAAGGACAGTTTTCTTTCTTCATACGAAGAGCGTCATATTTACACGAAAATAATAAATAAACATTTAAACACTACACAAACACGAATACGAGACATTTATGGTAACTGATCAGTTAAGAAAACAGACGACGCTAACCCGACGGAGTTTGAGTCCAGACTGCGGGTGGTCAATGCAGTGGTGTACGTCCGTTATCTTAAGATAACGTAAATATGACGCTCTTCGTATGAAGAAAGAAAACTGTCCTTGTGCAGCCTGATGATGGTGTCACACAGACACCGAAACTAGTTGTGTCAACAACAAAATTGGATTGCTTAATAGCAGGTATTTAAGCCTTTTATAATAGCATTTTTTGGACGAAGAAGTGCTCTCCAATCCATAAGGTCAATCAATGTAAAAATTTTAAAACTTTGAGTTACTTTTTAATTATATAGGCATAATCAAACATTTTAATTGGTTTCGTCTAAACCTTCCAAACATTTAACAAAACAACCTTGGTAAGTTCGGCTAAAATATTTTCAGCCATTATTGAGTTAATGTGTTAGAAAGATTGCATTGAAGTTGATCCCAATGTCGCTCCGCTCAATAAATGTTCTAAAATCTAGAACTAATCTCTATACTATATGTGTTTTATTGTTGCTGTTTACAGAATGAGATTTCCAAATGCTGTCAAAAAAGTAGTTACACAGATAACTAAGAAACGTGTGGGCCCGTGAGTTCAATTTTGACTCACTTACCAAAAATTAATCTTGTTTCACTAAGTAGTTGTGCACCATGAAATCTGTTCAGCACGTATACTTATCTTATAATTTTCATCTTTCATTCTATTAATATGAAAAATTAGCCTTGAAAGCTCTACAATCCCATGTCATCAATCATATGGTTCATGCATGGTAGATTTTAATAATTGGGCATTTTTTGTATACACAAATTTCAACTACAAGGATCTAAATTTGCATGAACTTGATAAAATACCTGATTTATTGTTAAAAAACAAAAAAAAATTAAATAATTTTGTAATTTAAAAGTTTGTTTGTATACAAAACTATTTTAAACAGCAATGTGTCTCCTATTCCATACTTTTAATGCTTATGATATTTTATTAAAGCGTTAAAGATTATTAAATTCAAATTTGTTCTTCCACAGACTTGAATTAGCAGCACTGTAGGCACAACTTAAAAGCAGTTTTGGTTTGAAATAAAAATGTAAATAAATCAAAATGTCTTCAATGAAGTTCAATGCATGATAGTAGTTGTCCATCAATTACCATGATACTCTCATTGAATATAAAAAAACAATAAAGATATAAACTCAACTTATGTTTTATTATATGTTTCTTCCTGCTAACAGCTACTTCCCTTTTCACAAAGTATGGTTGGCTTCTGTTTGGTTGTAACTGTTTGTTAGAAATCCCTTTACCTTTCCAGTGGAAAATCTTTGTTTTTGCCTTTTCTCTTTGTGTTAATTTAATGCAAATTTTCAGATCTTCCTAAATCTTGCTAGAAGTAATTTTTACATTCATTTTGATAAATTAATTGTCATTCTAAGAATCCAGCACTGTTTTTCCGTTTCAATCAATGGCACTACTCTTTGATATTTTATAATCAAGGTTTTGTATTATGATTTCCTGTCTCTTAACTAGTTTCAGTAATTTTCAAATGTCACATCCAAGTAATATCAATTTGCCATTTTCTTACAATTTTTAATAATAGGCTAAGATAATAATTCATCAAAAGTTTTCTGATACATGTTTTTTGTGTCTTGCGTTGTAGTGGATCAAACGACTACGACCCGTACAAGTCAGCCGAGCAGCAAATGCTGGAACTCATGGAGCCACATCCTCAGCCACAGCCGCAGAAACTAACCCCCATTTCCAAATCACCCTCTCTAGTTTCCTCGCCTACCTCAGCTTTTAGCAAATTTACCTCTAGTCTAACCCCCGAGCCGCTCTTCATTTCAGAAAACGACAACGATACCATGTCAAAAGTGGAAACCAAATCCCATGCTTCAAGTGAAAAATCAACCCCTCCCCTCACCATTACTTCTCCGCTGGACAATTTTTCTAAAGACTCCAACCAAAACACTATCAACCTGAGTACTTTGAGTCTATGCTCAACCATCAGCATAGAGTCGGTCGATAGTAACAAAAATAGTTACAAAATGGGACACAGTAACAGCGCCAGAGTACCTGAGAAGAAGACTCCGTTGCCTCTGAGGAGGACAGTTTCTGCCGTGGAGTCTCGCAAACCAAGCGAACCCCGTAGGAGTAGGGATCCCCTCAAGGGTCTACTAAAAATGGAAGATTTGCTGTACGGTTCAAAAACCGTCATTGAGGGGGAAAGATATTTCGGTTCACCAATTATTACACGACAGACTGAGAAAAATGATAACTTCCACAGTTCTTCTGGTTCTTTACACAAAGCGGTGTCCGACACCGAGACTCTAAACGCAGAGCAGGAGCTACTTAAGTCTATGTCAGAGTTTGAGAAGATTTTCTCTTCCTCTTCATCCTCTTCCCCCTCTCCTTCCTCTCCTCCTCTTAAACTTTTTCCTTCCTTGGTTTCTAGTTTCCCGGCGGACCTGATGGACGTACAAGATAGGGACTTCTCAATGAGTCACACTGGTGGACCAGACTCCGCTTATAGCAGGTATGTTATGATGTAGAGTAATTAAATGTTCTCTTGGAATTTATTTAAATTTGGTCATTCAGCTTATTGCCAAAATGACAGATGGTCAACCTTAGGCTATAAATCTTGATAAGGGCTTTAAAATAATTTAAATTACTATCAGGAGGAAATAATTTTTTATTCTATGATTAGGTATTTTAACAGGGTGTATACCAACCGGGAAAACTGGGAAAAAACCTTAAATTTGAAAACTGGGGTTTTTAGCCATTCTAGGAAAATCAAGCTCAAGCCGAGCTTTTACGATCGTGTTTGTAAAATGTGTCACAGGATTATGCCACCAGAAGCCTAGCCATAATGTTTCTGCGAAAAATTTTGAGATATTAAGGATTTTGTCGCTATCGCGGAAGACGATGTTTTTGTGACATTAAATGATAATGAAAATGATCACGAGATTAAGAATTACAGGGTTCCCACGGATCTAAGAAAGTCTGGGAAGGATGTATAAGGACAGAGAAAGGTTTTAAAAAAGACTGAGAGTCAGGGGAAGTTTTCAAGATAGTTTTAAGTCAGGGAAATCTACTAAACATTTACTACACTAAATTTTAAATTAACTCTACTAAATGATCACGTTAGTTTTTTGGATACTAAGTTATGTTGAAATGAGATAGTTGCTGAAAATATTTCTTAAGTTCTGAAATATCTGTGGTGTATGTAATTTTTATTGCCAATCTTTGTTCCAATTAGAGCTTTAAGTATTTAGAATTTGATTTCTTTTTGGTACTGTATTAATAGTTACCCCCACTGCAGCAAACCTGCAGACAGCAAATTCCCAATTTTCCTGGCTGGATTTCTTTAGTTCGCCATATTTATTTCCTATTCAAATAACATTAACTTTAATAAGTAATTAGGTCTGCTACTACAGTTAATGTAAAAGGAGTGTTTTTTATTGAAATCTTGATAGCTTAGTATGAAATAATCAAATTTGCCAAAACAAAAAATAAAAAAGTAAATCGGTCCCGGGTCTAGGTTTTACTATGAGACCTGCGGTAAAAACTTATTCCCTAAATAGGAAATTCTCTAAAAGGAGGTGTAAGGGAGGCTATGGCGGGGGAGCGAGCTGGTTTAGTGGTTAGAGCACAGGACTTCGGTCCAAGAGGTCCCGGGTTCAAATCCCGCCAAATCACCAAAGGATTTTATCTGAGTGATTATGCCCCAACCCCTAGGTCTAGCCTGAAGTATTGTGAAAACAATCCCGGTCTCACGCCTAGCATCCTGAGACAAAAAAAAAGAGCGGCTATGGGGATGGTAGAGGCAGTAATAAATGAAAAAAATACCTCAACCTGGGCCGCAGCTAACCTGCAGACTAAGCGAATTTCCATCTGCCTGATTGGATTTACATTAAATGTCTCCTTAAAAATATCACATTGAAATTATTATGTGATATTTTATTTATTATCTATATATTAATTTGAAACTGTTTTTCTTTGTGACAGCTAATTTGAGAGAACGGCTGGGCGTAGAAACTCGGAAGAGGTGTCTAAAGAAAGGGCTTGGTCTTTAGATGAGCCATCAAAAGAGAAATGTGGTAAATTCCCTTGGGGCTCTGTCCCAGTGGCCTTTAAATTCCCATCTCATGTTATTCTTATGGGGGAAAAACGGGTTTTTGTCACAGCTAATTTCAGAGAACGGCTGGGCATAGAAACTTGGTAAGGGTCTCTAAAGAAAGGTCTTGGTCTGTAGATGAGCCATCAAAAGAGAAACGAGGTAAATTCCCTTGGGGCTCTGCCCCAGAGGCCTCTAGAGTCCCCTCAGCAGATTTGTTTAGGATGACCATAATCTATATATTAATAGGCAAGCATGTTTCTTTAAAACCTTTTTTCTCAGCTCGTGTGCATCGTAGGGAAAATCTACGCATACCGTTAGAAAGCTATTTTCCTGTAGGTGTGCAGAATCCCTTTATAAATTAAAATAGGCTCAAAGATAAGCACAAAAAATGAGTTTAAAAATTTGAAAAAATTAATATGGATCATATGGGTTGCTATGCTGGTGACGAAATAACAACGAAATATAAACAGAAAATCAAAACAAATGGAAGAAACTCCAATCACATGTTTTATTTACAGTGTGAGGTTAAAATAGAGAAATCTGTACATTACATATTTTTGGTCGAGTTTCGACCACTGGACGACCTCTAGTATGTATAATTTTACAATACTTTTTAATGAAACAGCTGTTAATATTTAAATTGTGATTTACTTAATTTGTCAAAATGAAGTATTTGCAAAGGTTTTTTCTGATTTTAAAATTGATTTTCTTCTGCATCGTGTCATGTTTAGCAATATAATGTTGTAATGTTATAATGTGTAATCCAAATCAGTGGAAAATCCTAATATCACAGTAACTCTTAAAATTATTTCTTATCGAGTTAACTTATGTCTATTGTATGGGTCGGTTTCTGCCTTCTTTACCACTTCTTGGAGATTGTACGTAGGCGTGTTGCACGTAGATGACATTCTTTGGCGTATTGCATCTGTAGACGATACTTGGGTTGGTGTAATTATTACAATGGAAAAAAGCGAGAAATCTTGGACAATTTGATATAGGCCTACTAAAAATAAAACTGAATTAGAAGAAATAGAAATAATGTTTTTTTTCTTCATTTATAATCGTTATTATAGAGAACCTAATGCGGCTATGAGTGGGAAACATTTGTAGAAAACTCTAAAAAACAAGATCAGCTTTTGAAAAAAGATAAGATATTTACAAACAATTATGTCTAACTGTTGTGTACATCGTGAGTATTTCCATAATCTTTGAGTTGATTTTTATAAAGTCATCTGAAATTATGACCGTTATTCGTTTTAAAATAACGCCTGTAATTCTTCGCAATTGCTCGAATTCGAACATGTACACTAGTTATTTATTATTCCCTATTTAATTAGCACTAGTTTAACGAGTACTTAGGTTTGCTCCAACAGCATTAATTTAAAACCTTGTTTAACCAAATAAAACTATCAAATCATAATAAACCTCGTCCACTAGCTATATAACCAAACAGTGAGACACAAATAATGAGAAACTAACCCTAAAATAATAGAAACAAATTGTAAACAAAACACGACATCTAAAGAAAACCGGACAGCGGTTCGCGGGCACCATCAGATCCCGGGCCCCCCCGCATTGCGGGCCCTTCTGTTACGCCACTGTACATGGACAAAAAACTATTTAATAAACTGTCTCAAGAATTAAAGAACAAAATACAGTCCAAGCATTTCAAAAGCAGCCTTGCTAATTTTCTTTTAAGAAAACCCTATTACAGTATAGATGAGTTCTTAAATGATCAGGTTGTGTAAGAATAAATTTGTTTTGAAAACTAAATTTTTTAACTGATACATTTTGTTTATACTACTTTTATTTTTATAGTTACCGGTATTTTTAGTCTTTCATAACTCCTTAATCTTAAAGTATTTGTATTTTGACTATGTCACTTGTTTTATAGCATTGCTATATTATGAAAACATTATGTGACAATAAAGATTCATTTATTTACTAGCTGTGTGCCCGTTCTACGTTCGGGAATCTTGTAGTAAGTTGAAACCTTCTTATATTCAGAACAGGAGTTGGTTTGCATATTTAATGTGCATTTTTTCAGATATGCTAGTAAAACTATTACTGTATAGGAATACATATAAACCTTCGCAAATACAATATCTGACAGTTTCAAGCCAAAACTAATGCTTCACAATGAAATGTCACCCTATCGTGTTAGTCCATATTTTATATCTAATGATAAAAGAAATTGCTTCATAGATCTATGAGGCATAGCTCTAAGGTAGGCCTGCAATTAATTGATCGTGATAAAAATTTGAAATCTTTGAAAACGATTTTTAGTTGTAAAATGGGTTACAATAAGGCAAAAGCTAGTCAGGTTTGCCCCATTTTACAACTAAAAATCGTAATATTTCAGCTATTTCTTATTCGATCTTTTTGAACTTGGTATCGTTTGATAGGGAATTAAAAACGCTAAATAAAAGTGTTCTTGACATTTTTTCATAAAATTAGCCGTTTTTAAGTAATTTAGGTTTAAAAATTAAAATGGCCGCTATTTTGAAATTTTAAGTTGAATCTAGATGAATTGTTTTTCTAACATTGGTCTTTTCTACCTCAATCTACATCACAAGTAGTAACTATAAAGATCGGTTGAAAAAATTCAAAACTAAAAATGTTTATGTAAAAAATACAAAATGGTGGATATCTGGTTAACGAAGCGATTTTAGAAAAAATGTTATTGATTTTCTCTTTATTTTGACCCATAGAACCATTTCCTGGAGTTTGGATGTTTAATTACAGGACACCCTGTATATTATATATAAATATATACATATATAAAAACTTTAACGAATGGTGTTTTTGGCCTCTGGGGATATCAAAATGAAAAAGTAAATCGGTCCTGAGCCTAGGTCTTACCGTGCCACCTACGGTAATAGCTACTTCCCTATAGGGAAATTCACTAAAAACTGCTTAACGCTAAGGCGTTTTTGCTTGATGCATTGAGGGTTAAATATTGCCACATTTAGTTAAATTTTAAGCCAATTTCTCTTCAGTAGATGTTCCCTCTTCATTCCTAATTTAATTAACAATCATTTCCATACAGAAGAACAAATTGATTGTTCTTCTGTATGGAAATGATTGAAGGAGGTTGAAAATATCTACAATCAAGTTCAATAACAAACTCGTGATAATATTTAACATATTATCAGCTAATGTGCTGTTGACTAGAATTGTTGCGAGTTGCGAATATTATGCGCTCTCTGGTAGCGACTTAGTCATTCGGATCACGGAACGTAGCAACAATGGGACCATCCTCGGAAGGAAACGGAGCGAATGCCGTTCTATTCTTTACCGAAGGGGTTATAAACTGTCAAAACCATCAGATAGGCTCGAGTGCCGTTGGTCTCCCCAGAGCGTAAGAGTTTTTCAGGGGAGGGGTATTAGTTGAAGGGGGTGTAGTGGGCACGATGTAACGGAGACCGGGTACAATTTTTTAAATGGGCTACCCAAATATCGATTCTATTAGTAAACCTTCATTCATTTTTTTTTTTTCATAATCAGCAAGTTTGGTTAGGTTAGGTAAAGGTTAGATTGTAGCAGTTTCATTTTATCTCTAAAACAAATTTTGCTCATCCTCTCTGGTCGATCTTTCCACCCCCATACGATACCTGGCCAGCACTCGCCCCGCCAAGCCTCAGGCTATAAAATGACCCTCATCAAAGTGTTTAGGCAAACAGCACTCGGCCCTGCACTTATCCACAGATATTAGAACAGAAACTGTATGGATGAAAAACATAAAAGAATGACGTCACTGAATGGAATCTATTATCAATAATCTCTACATTCGTTTTGGAAGTCTTTTGACAGTTGCATTGAAATAATACAAACATGTTTATTTTTGGATCATTTGTTTGTTTGTGTCCATATCGTTTCTATTTTATAATCCGTAGGATCGTGGCCCATACCGGAAGCGCATCGTCAAACATTACAGAACGCCCTTGCGGTTTCCTCAATACTCTTTGTTCAGCATTGGTGTATAATCTTGTGCGGTAAAGTATTCTACGATTTTACCCACGGGCTTCACCCCGTTTGACTTCATAAGTATTAATAAAACTTTTGATTGGTTAAGTTAAGCTGAAATAAACAAAACAGAATACAGTAATACAAACAAATAATCACACCTGATTTTTTAATAAGGTAATAAATTGAAAGAATAACAAACAAATAAGTACAGCTGGGGTATTTGTAACATAATATGGAAAATTCCCTTTAGAAAGGAATTACCACCTTAAAGAGCAATTTATGAAATAATGGATAGTTTTGCACAAGGTTTCTCGTTGTGACGAACATTTTAAGTATATGGTTTATGGAGGTGTTCTTGTAGTTTTTTTTTTTTTTTTTAAGTTCATGGATACTTTGGGATTTCCTTTTCTTTAGTACTGTATTTAGTAATTTTCCACTGTACTGTAGATGTTTTGTTATAAGCATTTTATGTTACAATTCATTTATTTACATTTTTGTAAAACTGTCATGGCTACCTAGCTTTCCATAAGACCAATGTTAAGAATATTGAAATTTCATTTAAAGTTTTTAACGATAAACGAATTTTCCTAGAACAGTGGCTAGTATAGGGTTATTTTTTAGCCTGAAACGAAGATATTCCTAACAATTTAGAGGAAATCAAAGGAGCCGTTTTTGAAATCATTTTGTGCAAACGTTACTCGTATTATAGTATATATAGATTTAATAGAAGATGAATTTGCCCAGCACAAAAAACTGTAAGACATAATTGATAAGAAATAACCATGGTATACTAATATCACTGTCTTGTCATCACAAATTCTTCCAATAATTCGGAGATTAAATATAGTTTTATCATATAACTGGTCACAGTGGTTTTCCCCACAGCCTGAACCGCAAGTCGCCAGTGGGAGGAGAGCAGGAGACTAAGGAGCAAGAAGTGGCAAGGTTCTGTCACGAGTGTGGAGCTAAGTATCCTGTCTTGGCCGCCAAGTTCTGCTGCCAATGTGGAGTAAGACGACTAGTCATCTAGCCTAACCTAACCTATCATTCCACATCAGCACAGATACGACTCTACATTGAGAAAATTCCATAATGTACACTACACACTTTTATTTTACATCCATTATGTGCCATTAAATGTTTTCATTTGGTTTAAATATTCAGGATATTTTTATTACTTTACTGTGATTTAGTGCAACGATTGTTTTAACAAAACTATTGTATTTTTTATTGCCCTATTGGTTGAGTTGTATTTTTTAATTTTTTATTACTTCATGCATGCATTGGAAACAGTAAACTTTTATATATTAATTCTGAGCAGTTATATTTCAGCTTCCTTGTCTTATTATAGTATTTTAAAGACCTAATATATGTATAATTTAGAGCGTGGTTAAGTAGTATTACTGTTATGAGTCACTGAGAAGAGAACGTAGTTGTTTTTGTAAGACTGCATGATTAATATGCTATTAGTTGAAACAGTTGAGATAGGCTAATAGAATTAATTTGTATAACAGAAAATCGTGCTGGTTTCCATTTACTTAAGGATTAATCACGCAGATATTTTGAATGTAAAACCATTTTTGGCCATATCCTCTTTTTGTTCATTATGGAATGATTGCTAAATAAATATTATATACTATAATAAGCAAACATGTTTTGTAACTATTTTTTTATTGCTTAATTTAACTTATTGTTTTTCCCAAACATGTTTTTATAGATTTTTCAAAATTCTTGGAAAATTTATTGTTCTAAGCTAAAACTACAGTTTTTTTTTATGGTAGTGCTATAGTTCGGCCGCTTAGAAAGCGACCTCCTCCAGCATTGGTTTAGCATTAGCGTGCAGGTCGTTTTCTAAGCGGCCGAACTATAGTAGTTAGTTAACAATAGCAAACTTTGAAGTGTTACTTTTTAATGTAACAAATGAGTAATGTGTCCCATGGTTAAATTATTGTGCAATATTTCATAGTTTGAAAACTTTGGTGATTTGTAGTTTTTTACACATTAATATATTCAAATGCTGTTTATTTTATTTTAGCGTTGTTGGAAATGAGATTTCTTGCTATTTTGCCATTATGTTTTATAGAAGTGCTTGAATAAGTTCTAATGAGCAATCTTTCCTTGTTTTTGGGTTTCTTAACCACTTCTATCCAACACTATTTGTCCTATGAAATAAGTCAATTTATTTTTAAGCTGAAACAACCAGAATTATCCGCGAATCACAGTCAGCGTATGTTTAAGTTTAAGGACCAACTTCAGGACCATTTAACTTGTATGATCTCTTACAGTCATTCCTGTTTGTTCACAACAAATAATTCATATTTTTTGTTGGAAAAGGTTGTGTTTTGTCAATAACAATACAAATTTTTGACGACTTTATTTATCCTTTTTTTATAAACATTTTCTGTGTCTTACTTTCTAAGCCTTACTTAACATTTATGTGTCTCCCTAAATACGAAGGTTTCGAGTTTTAGCGTTTTGTAGGTATCACTAAATTGTTAAGAATGCTACTATTTCAGGATCAACCTCTATAAGTATTGCCAATTAAAGTATTATTTTTTAAGGGGAGTCTGACGTGCCATTTAACGCAATGTTAATTTTGCTATTTTTAGGTACACTTTACTAGAAAACTGTTACATCTAGGGACTTGAAAATTTTTACATGTATTATACACATATTTGTCTATATTGTGAACCTCTCCGTTATTTTTTATTCCCCTTGGTTCTACAGAAATTAATTTTTTTAATATTGTTTAAAAAAAGCACTTTTTTAAAACATATTTTTCTTTTTAAAATATTAATTAATGTTAATTACAGAGTTAAAAAAGGTTCACAATGTTCATTATAACAACAATAAACTATGGTAAAAATTTGAATACTCTATCTCAAATAGTTTTCGAGAAAAGTGTACCTAAATGTTAAAAAATTGAGTTCTCGGGAAATTTAAGTTAAAGTCTAAGCTAGGTAAGAACTAGGTAAGAAAAGTACCACATACCCATTAAATATCAGCTATCCCAGGTCCATATACTTCCTCCTCTTCTTCCTCCTCCTCTAGTTTCCTTTTAAGATTTCTGTTAGCTTGTCTGGCTTTTTTCTCCATTTCCTCTGTACTTTTGTCGGCTTTTCTGCGCCTAACTTCGTCGAGTATCTTGAGGCCGAGAACGGAGTTAGCACCAGCATCACTGAACAGTTCTTGGAGAACCTTCACCCTACCTAGGTATCCTGTATTGTAGGTTACCACAGCATCCCACACTCCTACTTGCAAAGTCTCCAGTCCCACAAAAACCCGTTTTGGAAGCCGAGACCATACTACGTTGTTGAATGATTCGTTCGGGTTTTGTGTTTTGCCATGAAGGCACTTTCTCAGCAGGTTTTTGTTTGAGAGATCCCTATATACAGGTTTTATACACTCCATGACTGCTTGTGGGATGCTTTTGATATGCCTGTATGGTTCTTTGGTAACCAACGACCTTTGAAAACCACACCATGAATCTTTCCCAGGCGGACACAGGCCGTGGTCTGGGTTTTCGTCAGTTGATAATCTGTGATAGTACGTAGCCCAAACAGATCTGTACATATTGTCAATGTTATCAGTGTTACGCCTTATGGCTAGGCCATAATATGTCTGCAGTTCGTCAATTACGTTTAATGTAAGCCGATTCTTACCGGTTAGTCGTTTTCCGTCTACCAAATCCCCTTTGGTTTCTCTTCGCATTTTTCTCAGCCGCGTTCCCATGCGCTTTTGTATATGGCCTACACACTCCTGCTTCACAATTTCAATTTCACCATAAGGTTTCAATTCAGTAACACTTTGAAAACTTTTACTGTCTCCATCTCCTAGGTAAGTGGTATAGCGCACTCCGTTTTGTTCCAACGATCGTAGAAAAATATTATGCACACCGACTATCTCCATCCCTCCACTTGATCCAGAATAATTTGATATGCAGACATGTTCATTTTTCTCTCTCAAGTGACATTTAGGGCAATATTTGCTTAGGCATTCTACATCCATCACCTTTCCAGTCACCATGTTAGTAACAGAAACAATGCCATTCTTAGATATATGCCCGCGTTTTTGCCAGCTTCCATCAAAAGCCGCAGTAATGTTTATATCCCCATCATTGTCTGTTATGGCCTCACGAGCAGCAATCTGCATGGATTCAATAGCTACTTTCTTTGTGGCTTGAGCCAGAGGTTTGTTGTAGATCTGAAACCTTTTTGGGGGCCTCGGTAAATTCATAATTGCACACAGGGCTTCGGCAGCTGTTTGGCCCTTGCCGATTGTACGCATTCCGTAGGCTAGCCTAACATTGACCTCATGGGCTATCATAGGCCTAGACCTTCCCTCAATATTGATATTTGTAGGCCTACTTGTATTGAAATTGCTATGATACCCACAAGTACTGCAGGACATTTCTAACTTAGATGCTAACCCTTTACGAAATTCAGTAAGTTCGAATATTTCAACCGAACTCGAGTTACATTTTTTGCAGCAGAGCTGCTTCACAATATCATTTAGAACTGATAGATCAATAATTATGTTTCCCTTCTGGCTTTTATCAGGCAAATAATCAGTCTTCTTACCCATCATTGATAAATAGATCAATTTCCTTCTTGATGTTGACTGTTTGACATTGTCATCAGGCATAGGTCTAGTTTCAAAACAATCATTGTTCCCTTGGTTACCTGGAGTTTGATTATTTTGTTTTGGTGTTGGTGTATATTGGTTTCCAAGGTATTTCCTTTTATTGAATTTCTTGATACGAGGCATATTCCTAATCCAATTTCACAGCACAAACACAATAAAATCACAAGAACCAGAATAACCACAATCTCAAATCAACAAATGTAAACAAACATTCTGTTTACTATTTACATCAGAAACACAGCTGACAGCTGATGATATTTAGTATTTTGGAAGCATAGAGATCAACTTGCAGGTTAGCCAACACAAGTAATCCTTTAAATAAAATCCTGGGTAAATTGGTTAGTAGTATGTAACAAAATGTTAGTTCCAAACGAGGATTTTGGACCTCAAAAAAGAGGTGCATCGTTTAGGATAATTATTTTTTATTATACTAAATAACCTTCAAATATATATGTTTTATATGTCAAATTACTCAGAATGAGTAGTAGAATCATTATTTAAAATAATCTTAAAATTTTAAAATTTTTGAAAATTTCGTGTCAGACTCCCCGGGTAATTTCCAAATTTTTTAGGTAAATTAAAACACAAATTAAGGTCAAATTTTAAATTTTGCCTGCATGTATATTATAACAATATTCATTACAGTATTGTCTTCTATTCCAGTCCAAATGTTAAACAATAGGATAGGCTGACCTTAAGCTTGTTTAACCTTGGGACATCCATTTATTTCTTGGCCTTCCAAAAAAGTTTTAGTGATATTCTGGAAATATATTTTTCCATATATATATTTATTTTTTTTAAATTCTTGTCCATAACTAACAATATCAAAATATACTGAAACACACTGAAAATGGTAAACTAATACACACATAAGTCATAAAACACATAAACAGTGGCCAATTAAAAAGCAGGGCTGGTTCGCTACCGTCCTACTAAAAACCATGCGATTTGCAAGCTCTCATGTTACTTACAACATGTGCCATTGACGCGTGGCCATGGCACGACAACCAAGGGTAGTGGACCATTCGTCATGGACCACTGCATGACAACACGGTTCTCTGCCATCGGCAGAAACGTTTAAGAAAGCATTGTTAAGGAAGCATTTCACATAAATGCTTTCTTAACACTACAAAAAAATTTACCTGTATGGTTTTTAACTGGACGATAAAAACTGTATAAAAATAGATTTTACTTCTTATTTATAGTTTTCATATTATTTTCATTTTTAGTTTTGCGTATAAGCTAACTTAGACTCACCAATCAATGATCAATGGAAGAGTTTATAATACAGACTATGCATGGAAGAGATGCTTGTACAGAATAACTCCCCTAATCGACCTCGGCTAGTCCGACTTTTCGCTGAATACGACCGTGCCATCACCTATCGGTTTCAATGTTATCCTGGTAATATTGTGACCATTTCCTCTGGTTGTGTGGACATCATCAACATCTCCCGCAATCCCGGCAAAAATCTTGTTTCTCCCCAAGTTACGGAGACATCATCATTGTCTTTTGCGATCAGGAAAACGTTATCGTCATCCCACACGATCGTGGCCAAATCTAGGACATCTCCTGCGGCAATAGATTTTTATCATCATCTACTGCAATCACATAAAATCATCGGCAAATCCTGTGGTTATGGAAACATCATCGTCTTTGACGATCCTAGCAAAATGGTTAACATCTCCCGAAGTTGTGATGACCATCATCTCCTTTAATTGCAGCAAACTTCTGAATACCTCCTGCAGTAACAAAACCATCATCGTCTCCCAAAATATTAAATGTCTTGCGCGGTCACGGAAACATTATCATTGACTTTTGTAATCACGGCAAAATCCTGAATATCTTCTACGCTAATGGCAAAAAACCTCATGTATTCCATGACAGAGGAAAAATCCGGAACATGCTGCTCCTCGGATAATCCGACATTTTCACTGTTCCGGCCATAGTCCAGGTCCTGAATGTGACAGATTAGCGGGGTTGTACTGTAGTCATGTATGTATTTTAAGAAGATGCTTGTGTTTACAAGATAAACAATTCAAAAAATAAAGACTGCTATGAAATTAATTTAAGATAACCATATTTTTTTATATTTGGTGTGTGAAGTTAAGTAAGGTTAACATGATCCTACGGTTATTCTGATAAGTCCCAGAGAATAATAGAATATTTTTTAATTTTATTGATTTTTAAAACAACTTTTCATAGGTCAAGCTAATAATTAGAGGATCAATCAAATCAAACCTTCACAAATATATGAACAACGGTTTAAAAATATATTCTACTGTCCCAGGACGTTTTGAATATTAGCGATACATTTAATTTTATTGTACATTATTGCTTAAGTATTAGTTAAGTTACCAGGGAAATCACAACCCTTTCTAATACTTGTCAGTATTTTCATACTTATGCTTACCACATTTTAAGATCTTTACTATCTAATCGTACTTACTACTTACTATTGAAGTGTTTTTTATGTGATTATTTTTAACTCACTAAGTATGCCTACTCATACCTCACCATGGCGCTAATATTGTTTTAAATATATATTCAGCCAATATTCTACAAATCATGAAAATGCAATAATATTTTTTTTGACAAGTTTGCTAACCTTTAAGTAATTAAATACTTTAGGGTAAATAAGTGCAATTAGTAAGGAATAAGTAGTTTATAGACTGAAGTAGACCTCATGAAAATGGTCAGATAAATAACATCTGTTTGTAACTTCCATTGAATTGTGTCTGATCGTAGGCTATAGATTCTCATAAGACCATTTTCATCAGGTTTTAACTAATATGTTCTTTAGTCATATACATAAACTATAAAGACTTGTTTTTAGAAATCGTATGAAACTTTGATATCAAAACCAGGCAGGTTTTCATGATTATTTCCGTCCTATTTGCAAATGTGCCTTAGATTTTACCTAGTTGACACACCATAGTAAAATAGTTCAAATTAAATTAGCAAATTTATTAGCATTAAACTCTTTTGAATGATGTAAAAATTTTAACAACTTTATTCCTATGAAGTGCGAAGATATGTTTTACTACTTGCAAATATAACTTTTAGTTTTAATGAAAATACATAGGTAATCTAGTAATAAAAGACTAATATATTCATGATGAATGATTTAATTTTTGTTAATATTATTGTGTTGTTATTTTTGTTTTAAGATGTTAAACTGACTTGAGCACAACATGCCTAGTGGTATAATGTAGGATTTTTGTGTGTTAATTTCTAGTCAGATTAAACCATTAGAACATAATTGTAGTTGGTAGGATGGTAGGATTTTGCATTGACTTGTGTAATATCATAGACAAATGGAATAAATATAGATGTCAAAGCAAGATTCCGTTATGTGTCGCTAGAGTGTGTTCAGAGTTGGATTCGCTGTCGCCGTCGGCTCCTCGCCGTAACTACACAGCACTCCTAGTGGTGTACTCCAGAACATATGCTAACCACAGCACTGCTGTCGGTCTATTATTTATTCTATTTGTCTATGGTAATATTTAATAATAAGTTCTAACAGACATTTTACATAGGTAGCATTAATTTTATTACTAATTAGGTAATTGTGAACTGATTTTTATTAAAACTTTAGTAACAATAATGTGTGTAAAAATAAATTCATCCCTTATCTATGTCCCTTTAGAATAAGTTTTGTAGAGGGATTGATGTCTGTCTAATCAGATAATAAAAACCAAAACACGAGAAAAATTTCATCATAAAAAATCGCCAAAAATAATGGTTAGAAATTTTATAGTGGCCTGCTGGAATATTGAAATGCAGGTCATGATTAATTTCAAGATACACTTCTAGAATTCACAAAGAGGTAATTCAGAGAATTTGTATGAATCTATTTTAAACTTCCATTTACTCAATCAGGTAAACATCCCATCTAAATTGACCAGCTTCAGACAGTTTTAGGCCCCATTTCACCATACACTTAAACCGCTGTTAAACCATGCTCTAACTGCAGTTAACTCTTAACATACCTATATAGTCAATGCTCTTAACTGACAAAATCGGATTTCAACACTCGCTGTTAGAGCTAACTGCCCAATTTTCAACTTCTTTAATCTTCCGTTAAGTAAATATCAGCTGGCTTCAAGTTTTAAGTTTATATGGAAAGGCCAAATGCTAGAAGAGTATACGATACGAATCAGCTTTTGAAAGTGATAGTGATGAAGAGTATGTTGTTGGCCGAACTAGGTGGCCAAGAGAAAAGGTTAATTATTTCAATAAATTTAAAAAAAATAATTTTATAACTAGATATGATCAAAACGTTTTGCCTTTTTCTTAAGGTTATCTGTCACCCCTCAAGGTTTTTAGTAAAGGCATATCTCTAGGTATGTGATCAGTGATTGTGTTGAAGATTGTCGATCGTGAGCCACTCTTTTATCCCAGCTGAAAAAAGCATTTTTCTATTAACAGTATCAAATTTCTTTTTTCATTGTTCGGCGAGTATTTATAGAAAATCTGTATTTTGTGTTATCTGTACAGTAGAACTCCGATTATCCGAATCAATAGGGACCAGACCCCATTCGGATAATCGGAGTTTTACCGGAATTCCGGGAATTTTAAAGAAAAATCCTCATTTTCGGTTCTAAGTGAACTTTTAATTAATAATAATTTTTACAGTTTACAATGCTCATAGTACAAGTGTTCTATACATGTTATTAAGTCAATAGCGTTCCATCAAAGTCAAAAATTGGCTAAATGTGTTTAATAACAATTCTTTGATAGTTTGCAAAACTTATTACTGTAGCTTTGCGTTTTTAAAATTGTTGAAATAAGCGATTCGGATAATTGGAGATTCGGTTAATTGGAGTTCGGATAATTGGAGTTCTACTGTATTATGGATCATTTTTGTAACTCTTTTTGATCAAACTTGCTGATAATGAAAAAATATAATGAAGATTTAGTTATCGAAAATAATTCTGTTCAGAAAATAAAATTATAAATGCCTTAAATTCTAACAAAAGATATACAGTTAAGAAGTATTCTAAGCTAAATCTTTGACAAAAAATTAACGGCTCCGGTGGGATACGGTCCGGCTACCTTCAGTTCATCAGCCAAGAACGCTTCCATTACACCACCGAGGCTGATGGCTCTATACCGTATCGTGGCGGTAATGGTGTTCCCTCAAGAGAACAGATCAACAGCTGACATCATCGAAGGCTCTTTTATACCTCCCTTGAGTAGATACCATAAAACTATTGATTGGTTAAGTTAAAATGAAATAAACAAAACAGAATTCAGTAGACCAAAAAAATAATCATACCTGATTTTAATAAGTTAATAAATTGAAAGAATAACAAACAAATAAGTTCTGCTGAGGTATTTTTAACATTAGGTAAGTTATATGGAAAGTTCCCTTTAGAAAGGAATTAAAGGGCAATTAATCTATGAAATAATGGATAGTTTCAAGGTTTCTCGTCATGACGAACATATTAAGTACCTATATGGTTTATGGGGGTGTGACTTGTAGTTTTCTCAAACGTTTATGGGTACTTGGGAATTTATATATGGATTTATTTAGATTGAGGAAATATGTGTATTATTAGAGGGTTATGTAGATTATTGCTCACAGTTTCATTTCTAATTTGTTCATGTAGTTAGCTACATGTAAAGAGGTTTAACTAAAATTGAAGAATTGTGGTCAAACATATATCATCCATGAAGCATCAGTTTCAAGTAATTGATTATATTGCTACGCTAAAGGTATGTTGTCATACATATTCTTTTAGATCTATTGACATGACATCAAAAGTAGGGTTTTGAAAGTAAGTAGGTTTACACTTTAAATCAGTTTATCTTTTAAAATTATGTCATGTAGGTATTTGCTGTGTTTTTAAAGTCACATCAGCACCACTTATGGTAATGGATGCTTAGGTCACATTTTCTTTCTGTTGTAAAGCACAAGTATGGCAGCTCGTCTCTTTTTAAAAGGAGAACGATGTATTATTACATGTATTATCGTTAATGTTTTGTTTGTTGTTGTTTATTGTTTGTTACAGCTGATTTCTCTCAAATGGCACGTTGTTCTTGGACCTTCCTCCATGGTTTTTCTTGTTCTTTGGTAGATTTGAAAGCCGCTCCTCGTCCCTGCACTTAATTGGAATCACGCTTCCAAGTTGTTTGCCTGGGTGCAGGTGCGAGAGCGTGGTTCAGATGGTAGCAAAGATTGGTTTAGTGGTTGTGGTCTTGGCCCCTTGTTGTGGACCTCACGGTTTCACAACTGGGATAATTAGACATCCGATCGCTGTCCACGTTTTGAATTGTTTTGAAGGACTGTCGATGGATTGTGTTCTCACAATCCATCCATCGGTTATCCGTGCTGTACAAAGGATAACCGATTCTTTATTATTGCTCTTATATTAATGTCTTTCTATTCGGCTCAATCACGTCCTGGTTGAAGTTCGTTCGCTGCGTTCACTTTGCCTTCAGGTTAGCTTGTTCACTACGCTAACTCGCCTCCAGGTTGAAGTTCGTTCGCTATACTCACTCAACTTTTGGTTGCAAATTAGCTGTTGTCATAAATGTAAAAGAAATAATAGTGCTGCACCCTGATGGTAATCCTTGTAACTTTAATGCTATTGAACATCATAGAACAGAGCCAACTTGTTTAATTGAAACAGCTGTTAAGATTCATTAATTCCATTTCTCATAAGGTTAACATGGGAAACTCCACTGGGGCGGAGCCGATTGGACGGATCACAAAATTTATGGTGTATAAACCTATTCCATGAAATTCTACACGTATGTACCAAGTTTCGTGGCAATCGGTTCAGCGGTGTCTGAGTTTATCACTGCCAAATATATACTCGTATATATTATACAAACATCCTCTTTTATACTTATAGATTAAAGAATCTTAACAGCTGTTAATTTGATTCTGTGATATTCAATAGCATTAAAAAGTTAATAGGTTTACCAACAGGGTGCAGCACTATATTTTTTTAATTTATGACAACAGCTAATTTGCAACCAAAAGGTGAGTGAGCGTAGCAAACAAACTTCAACCAGGACATCATTGAGCCATGCGAACGAACTTCTACCAGGACATGATTGAGCCATGCGAACGAGGTCATCTTGAAAATAAACGAGCATTTTACATAAAACCACATTAGGACAGGACGACGTCTGTCGGGCCAGCTAGTGTAAAATATAATGATTTATAATTAAATAGAAGGTTTGGTAACTATTGTGGTTAAATGGGAGGAATAACTGCCTTAATTGTTTTGATGCACAAACATGAGAAATTAATCTGAAAACAAACAAACAAACATATTAATCCTGAAAATCCTTCTGCAAGTAGAGCATTCAAAAACTGGTTCAGGACACTTGAAAATTTTATATCTGACTCAGAAACTTAGTTATTTTCAGTCTCACTTGGTTCACCGTGCCTGTAAAAACGGATGAAATTTGTTTTTTGAGAATTTATTTTCAAGTTGATGTTTTCAAATACTATAGATTTAAAGGAGGCTTACCATCAAATACCAATATCGGAACATGAAAAATGCTTCACAGCATTTGAGGCAGCAGGAAAACCTTATCAGTTCTGTAGGGTTCCATTTGGTGTGACAAATGGTGTGTCTGCTTTTCAGCGCACTATTGATAAGTTTATTTCCACTGAAGAACAGCTAAGAGAATTCAACTGTTATGAATTACTGTTCTTAGTAATCAGCTGAAGTATTTATTTACTTGTTGTTTGTATTAGAGATTTGTTTACCTTTCCAGCTATGTAACAATTTAAGTTCAAAAATCTTTCATCAGGATAATCTTACTAATATTATAAATGTGAAAGTTTGTGTGTTTGTTTGTTTGTTTGAAGTTCAATCACGCATTAACTACTGGACAGATTGGTCTGAAATTTGGCATGATGATAGCTCACATTCCCGATTAACATATAGGCATATTCTTATCTCAAAAATCCTTTCGGGCTCCGCCCCAGTGGCTCTGTAATTCCTTATGTTAACCTTATGAGTATTCATATTTAAAGGGAATTAAAGAATTTAGTCAGCTGTTTCAACTTCAAAAGTTGGTTCTATGATATGCAAAAGCATTAAAAAGTTATAAGATTTACCATCAGGGTGCAGCACTATATTTTTTTGCATTTATGAAAACAGCTAATTTGAACCAAGCAGCAATACAAAACTGTGATAAGCAATGAGAACTAGCTGTCAAAGTATGATTGTTTACAGTTATGTTTATGTTTTTAATTTCATGAATAATTTGTGATATTTTGCGAATTTTTGATAATTTATTCTTCTCTATTGTTTAGGTGAAGTGGTAGAACACTATGGTTATGGTAGATGTGTAATACTATAGAATACTGTAAATTTAAAGAAGCAAATGTTATCAAACTATTTGTCCTCCCTCATTGCAAACGCAAAGCTCGAGTATAACTGCAATAAGCATTTTATACTTATATGCCAACCCCGTACGAAGGACGGGTACTCTGCTAGTGCTAAATAAAACCAAAACTGAACCTTCATACCCACTTTTCAAAATTATTGAAATATTACCTATCAGGAATCTATATGTCTACAAAATTCTGAAAATATATTTCAATATAGATGTGGTACTGATAGAACAAATCCAAGACATACTAGACTAAGAAGTAAAAACAATGTCTATGTACCTAAACCTAGACTAACAATATTTAAAATATTTAAAATTTGTCTGGAGAATACACATACAATACAGAATACAGAACCATACAACCGTCCAAAGAGAAATATACACAAACCAAGCTAGTTGAAGAACTTTCAAACTTAAAAGGGAGGATGTTGTGAGACTAGATTATTTTAATTAATTATAATCACATGTTTATTTGTTATTCTATGTTTGTAAAAAGGTAAATAAAGTTAGTTGAGTTTGAGTTATGACATAAAACAGTGCATCCACTTAATTCTTAGTAAAATAGTAGGGGAGAGTGTTGTACCTTTGACCAGTTTTCACTTAACAATTTTTTGTAGGAACAGGAAAGCTCCAATTATTTAAAAAAAATCAACGATGATACTTAACTGTTTCATCCATAGAATAAATATTTTTTCCAGTTCCTTGTTATGAGTTTTAACCTATTTTTAGTAATAAAGACAATTTGCTACATAGTGGTCAAAGGTTCAACATGCAGTTGTACCTTTGACCAGTGGGTGTTGTACCTTTGACCAACATATCGATTTCAGCCCAAAACAGGTAGAAAAAAACAAATACATATCTTTCATGATAGTTTTTAAAATATAAAACCAGATACACAAAGTTGAACTTATTATTCATTTCATCAAGATTAAAAAATGGCTTATTCTACTTTTTAGGATAAAAAGTCCACTGCAAAATTGAAAAATTCTCTTTGACGTGCTTATCCACTTTATTTGGCAGTGTTGGGGAGCTTCGCGACAACCTCCTGTAGGTTCCACAAAACAATGGCTTAATATTAATACATTAACATATTTCAATAAAAACCAGTAATAACTACACTGAATACAGATGATGTTGTATCTTTGACCTGGTCAAAAAAACACCACTATTAAGTGGTCAAAGGTACAACACTAGCGCTTCCCGCCATTATATTCTCAAAAGATATGTGATAATATCAGTTTCAAACATCCAAGAGTAGTCAGGGCCGCGTTAAGGGTCAGTGAAGCCCTGGGCAAACTCAAAAGCAGTGCCCCCTTTTTTTTTCCTAGGACGGGAGGGCAGTAGTTGTACGGCGCCCGCCAGGCGCCCCTCAACCACCGGCGCTCCTGGGCATATAACCAGTCTGCCCGTTTATAAAAGCAGGCCTGAGAGTAGTTAGAGGATAAACATTAATACCTCCTCACTTTCACTTTTATTTGTGGAAAAATATACATTTTATAAGACAAACAATAATAAGTCAACAAATCTTTACTTTTCAGTAGCAAAAATGAATAAACTGAAATATCTTCCAACAAACAGGGTTTACAATCTCCAATGCAAGGTGAAGTAGTCCTCTGGTGGCTGATGAACTAGTCTCATTAGCTTCCCTATACAGCCTTTAGATTTCACTATATGACTGGTGGTCAAAGGTACAAGATGGTCAAAGATACAACACTCTCCCCTACAATTAAAACCTTATTTTCTAAAAAGGTTCAGTTATTCACAACAACAACAGACAAAATAGATCAACTAACTAAATAAAAAACATTAATTTTTATAAATAGTTTAAGTCTGCTAGTTGGATGATAAGAATCTTCAACTGCAGATAATTAATTCCAATAGCAAGAGTGAATGATCATAAATTATTATAATTTGTAACTTATGAAATCACAATAATTTGTATTATGTAAGCACAGTTTAATCTTTTTAAACGCTTAATCATCCTATTTTTTTATTCAATATAAGCCACCCAACATTGTGGAAAACATATTGGATGCACAGTTAACTGAAATCAGCTGTAAGTATATACAGTAGGTAATGGTAATGTACACAATCGAAACGTTTGTAAATAAGTCCATTAAATAACACTTTTTTGAAGAAAATTTTAACCAAAGACAAAATTTTTGTAGTGCCTACACCAGTGGCATTTTTGTAATGAAAAGAATTAAAAAGCTTATTTAAAGAAATAATTATGTGCATAAATGATGGTGTGAAGTAGAAGGATGTATTGCAAATTTTAAACAAAGTTGTATACCGTATAGATTTAATAAGTGTTTAATTGTCTGCCACAAAATGGAAAAACTTATTATTACCTATTTCTGGGTGTTGGCTTGCGGATTACTTAACAATTACTAATATAGAGGTTAAATACCTTGATGCCAACGTAATTTTTAGTACCTATGATTATGATGCAACATAACTTACAGTTTTTAGTTGTTTGTAAAACAAAGTAAATAACTTTTTTAAGAGTTACGGATATTTTTCAATGCCTTACGCTATTAGATATCAAATATATTTTCCTTTGTATCAAATTGCTTTTCAAACTAAAATCTAATTTAAATAGTGTGTAAAATATGATGAAGATTACATTGTTACTACATTCCTTCTATAAAAGGTTTTTTTTTATTTTTACTTCTTTCATAATGGATTGTAGGAATTAATTAATAAAGGTTCATATTTAGTTCCTAGCTGGTAGCATTTTGATATAGCAGGTTCATTTTTACTTCTAATTACGCTGTAAAATATACTCCTAGCTCAGACTCTTTCTTGTAAGTAATATCAGTTTAATTCCATGTAAGGTACTCTTTTTTTGCTCCTTTTCTGTTAAATTAAATCACAGAGAAATATGTCAGTGTATTTCTTCAGTACAAAACTACAATGATTTTTTATATATTTAAGTTAGCAACTCCACTTGCTAGTAGTAGAGTGATTATTTTGTTTCTGTTGGCACATATGCCTACTAGCTCGCTGGTTGATCTATTTATTAATTTCACCAAAGTTTGATTAATTAATCAAATTGAGATTTGATCCACCATAGTCAAGGAATATAACTATGTTTTTCAATTACAAAACAGGTGCATTATTGATAGTCCTGATATTAAAAGGATTGTTTGAGAAAGTCAAGCAAGTTCATGAGCAGTTCAACATATTTAAAAAGTTTTTGAAATTCATAGGACAGCCATAATCAGGGTCGCATTTAAGGGGGGGGGCAAGATGTAGTGTTAATTGGTTATACAGTAGTCTTCTACTAAATAAATTATGGCACAAACATTTTTCGCATTTAGATTTTTTTTAGTTAATTCTTTCTATTAGAGTGGGTGTTTCAAAATTTCAAAATTCGTTCATCTCACAATGACTTTAATTATTTTTATATTTTAATTTTACATTGGCAAAATGCATAATGTTGTTAAAAACTGTCATGGTGAAACACATTCGGTTTTAGAGCATAGATTTTCACTTTTTTACTTCTAATCAGGCCTATTTAACATTTTCCCCAGGGGAGGCCCCCCAGGGACCTCCTTCCTTTCCCTGGGGGTTATTCCATAACCCCGCCCCCCGTGATTCACCCCCCCCCCCCACCAAGATATAGCCTTAAATCCTCCCCTGGCCATAATTTGTTTTGCAGTTTTAACTATGAAAAGTTTCAATAGTAGAGGTATGTTAACACTCACATAACATAAAGTCAAATTTTCTTCTTATTAAATGGTAAAACATAGGTAGAATTATTGACATGGGGGTATGATTTATATCAATGTCTAGTCAAGGTTAGGTTCTAAAACATATTGATTTGTTCTATTATTTCTTAAGGAGGAAATAGTATATTTCATTACTAGGACAGAAAGTGGCATTTTCCGTTGCACGCTCAAGTTTTTGTGTGAGGCGAAGCCGAACACAGGGAACCCCAATTTCACGTGCGAGGCGAAGCCGAGTATGTGAGAGCTATTTTCACGTACGAGGCGAAGCCGAGGACGGGAATAATGGAGCAAGTGCCGGATAATAACTTTCGGTACGAGTTATGAACGATACTTTTCATAACGACGCAAAAATACACAAACACAGAATAGCAGACCTCAGTAATATTAAAACTATTTTATTTCTCAATTAATTTGATTGAACATCAAAATAAAATAAAATCTTCTAAAAAGAAACCAACGTATATTTCTCAATAAATTTTGTTTAAACATCAAAATAAAAGAATAACACAACTTTTAAAAATACATACAGCTGATTAAAATCATTAAGTTAAACCGTAACAAAACACTAGCGCGCGTAGTGAATAAATGGAGAACTAATTGAGAGCGAGGGAAAGTAAATTTAGAGCGAGGGAAAATCAGCTGATCGATTTTCCCTCGCCCTAAATTAGAGCTTGGGAAACGACTACTTTCATTGATGTCAGCTGTTATCGAAAATAGTTACTTTCGTTAAGGAGTGATGAAAATTACATTACACTATTAATTATTGTTTCAATTCTAACACTTGACTAGTTCTAAATTCTAACTGTGTTTGTTGAATACAGAGGATGCATATTTGTGAAATATTCAGCAGCATCTGGGATTTCATCATGAGCATATTTGATAGAATACTACACATTGTGGGTCTCAAGAGCAACTAGAAGACGCATAATGTGATTGTTCCTGGAATATTAGTGGTGTAAAGGTAGTATTCCAATGTAAATAGGTGGGTATCAAATCAAAATAATAATCATAAATAAATAATCTTCTGTAAAATGAGAACTGGTGGTTTTAGAGTTTTCGTGTTTGGTATCCCTAATAACAATCAAAAACTATATTTTACCTGATCCTGAAGTTGAATGCTAGTTTCGGTGTTAAAAATGCAAAGGATTAATTTTGGATCATCAAGCAACAACATACAACCAAAACCCCAATCCACTGTTTAGGATTTACCACTGTAGTTTTTATGTTGGCCAATATAGAATTTATTGAAATAAAGCACCTTAGCTAACTATAGTTTTATATGAATCCCACAAACTAGGTTGATGAGAATAGAGTAAATCTGAAACTGTAATCTTTCACACTTTTGGCAGTTTGAGGGGAAGTTCCCCCCACTAATTTTTATTTTCTCCCCCTATACCATGTATATGGAGAAAGTATTGTTTACGTTAAAATTTTCGAGTTTGAGTTTTGAGTGGATATATTCGTTTTGGGTCCCCCTGGACCCAAAAAAGTGGTTTTCGAAGTGATGTATGTGTGTCTGGATGTGTACAGAGCTAGGGACTACACCTCTGGTCCGATTTCGATGAAATTTGGTGTGTAGGTTCTAATCCATGGTATCTCCAGGCGTTTTTTTTTATTTTTTTGAAATTTTGATTTTTAATGGGGATTTTCTCATAATAAACCAGAAAAATCGGATTTTCTCAAAATTGGCCCGAAAAATTCAAAAATTTAGTATGTTGTAGCCCTTTAAATTCTGAATAAAATGGTACAAATCTCATTTCTGTAAAAAATTACGGTTCAAAAGTTATTGTAAATTATGTTATTTTCCCGTAAAAACCCCATAAAATAACAAAAAATTGGATTTTAGAAAAAAATCCCGTTTTGATTTTACATAGTAGCCTATGTTATGGTCCTCACAATTTTAATAGTTTTTTTTTCATTTTTAAAAAATTTTGATTTTTAATGGGGATTTTCCCATAAAACCCCATAAAATAATGGAAAAATAGGATTGTCCCAAAAATGGCCTGAACGATTTTGATTAAACTTTAGTAAGTTACAGTCCTTTATATTCTGAACAAAATGGTACAAATCCCATTTCTGTAAAAATTATGGGTTAAAAGTTATTGTAAATATATCATTTTCCCATAAAACCCCATAAAATAATGGAAAAATCTGATTTTCCCAAAAATGGCCCGATAGATTTTGATTAAACTTTAGTATGTCCTTTAAATTCTGAACAAAATTGTACAAATCCCATTTCCGTATATTTACTCTCGCCGCTTACACATGATAAAGGTCGTTGACAAACTTATGGGAGAAAGTATGTGTCAGAATGTTGATACCGTTTATTTGTTTAATGTGTGCTGCAGCTGATTGATTTTTTAGCAAACCGCAACTGTTGATCTACTGTTTTAAAGGTAGGATCAAGTGGAGAGCATAGATTTCTTCCCCTAAATCTGCCTAAATTTTGTGAAAGTAAAGACCCCAATTCCCAAAGTCCTTCTAATTATTGATATTTTATTTTTGATGTCTGTTTAGAGAAATAACAACTGGAAAATTTAACTAAGCTACAGACTAGATATTACAAAATTATATTCTCAAAAATTTCATCCACATTCAGCTCAAACTATATTCACAAAGTTTGTAATTAAATAATTAATTACAGTGTTTTAATACTAAGTTTAAATTTATAGCATCATTGATTTGGACTTGATAGCAATTTGTAGACCTAATTTTGATATATTATATAGGTCCATAGGATAATTATTTTACCTCAAAGGTTTTTATAATCTACCTTAAGATTACATATAGGACACTGATTTTCTTTACACTTCTAACTGTTAAAATTTCAATAACTATTTCAATCTTGATTTGTTAACACTTCATAGTTAGTTTATTTATCATCTTTGGTAATATATTAGTTGATAAATTTAGTAAAAGAAGATAGATAAAAGCTAAACATATCAGTAATGTTTTTAAATTCTAGTTGATAACTTATTTAACTGAGTTTAAATAATATTCTGTTAAATTCCTATCGAATTGGTAAAAGGATACTAGACCTAGAGTAGTAAGTATCAAGAGTATGTTTTCTAATATTTTTATGGATAATTGTTTTTTACTTCCAAAAGAACTCCTTTTGTTTAGTACAACCTGCTGGTACCAATTTATTCATTCACTGTCCACCTGAAAAACATAACAAAAATTAACTATGTAGTGTTTAAAAAAAGGGGACATAAGATCACTTATAAATAATATCAATTGAACAGAATATTTGTTAGCAAATTGAGATAGTTTACCAAGAAAATTCCAAAGTGTGTAATAATAGGTAGGCCTACTTTAGATGCACCTTTTAACATTTAATATTTTGAAACTAGGCAGTGATGAATATCAAATTTACCTCTTGCTGAATTTTGAAATTTTAATGAAAAATATGAATACTGAGCCTATCTAATGTTTTTGTTGCTAGTTATAAAACAACATAGATGAATTTGTTACTTTTTTATGCTGCAAAGGCTATAGGTAGAGGCTGATCATTGGTTATAATATATTTTAAATAAGAAAGTATCAAAATAAGGTAATCCATAGCAAATACAGCATAATACAGTACTTTTTTGCTAGTTAATTTGTTATGTAAGACCAGATTTTTCTACATTAATAAAATACTGTAATTCTTTTTGCGTTTTTATTGAAAATTCTTTTTCTTAAGAATATTATACAGACTGGGATACTTTTTAATGAAATGGCGACCATACAAATTAGGTATTGAATGGATAAGTATTGCCAAGTATGAATGGAGATGAGTGTAGGATGAGTGGCGCGATCTTGTAGCCTTGTTAATGACTAAGGCGACATATACCTTTAGACACAGCTGTTAATTAATGTCCATGCAGCTAATGGCAACTAAGGGACCTACAGTGGAATCCGAACCACATTCTTCCTATGTGAATTGGTCTAATTATCAGGATAGTACTGCGGATAGTCCTAGTCCTCACTTGTGCGGACGTTAATCGCAGGGAGTATTGCATCCACAGTGCATGACTATAAATATCCACAATTCGTGACTTCCTAGTAGCTCGATTACAGGACGACGACGCCACCCGGTGCTCGTTTGCAAGGCTCAATCTTGTCCTGGTTGAAGTTCGTTCGCTACGCTCACTCACCTTTAGGTTGGAGCTCGTTCGCTGCGCTCACTTACCTTCAGGTTAGCTCGTTCGCTACGCTAACTCGCCTCCAGGTTGAAGTTCGTGCTCCACCCTGTTGGTAAACCTAGGCTATTAACTTTTTAATGCTATTGAACATCACAGAATCATATTGTTTAGTTGAACCAGCTGTCAAGATTCTTTAATTACATTTAAATCTGAGTACTCATAAGGTTAACATAGGAAACTCCAGAGCCACTGGGGCGGAGCCCTTTTGAAGGATCTGCACCAAATTTCACAAAAACCATCCTTGAGTAATGCTTAATAATGCCTGAAAGTTTCATTACAAATTGTCGAGCGGTTTCGGAGTCCATAAAGGACAAACAAACAAACATATATTTACATGGCAAAAATAAAGCTTTCTCCCAAAAAAAATAAAAAACCTAACTAAAATTTTTTATAAATAAAGAATAATTTTAATATAAAAACTAAACTAATTAACCCTAGAATTAAATCATGATACCCTATACATGCATTGGGGTACAGTATATAGAAATCACTACTAAAAAACAGGGAAATTTAACCATTTTTTCAATGTACAGTCTAACCTTGATATAACGAACCTCGATACAATGAATTCCTTGATATAACGAATTTTTTTAAATCCCCTAGAACTATCCATAAGACACAATGTATATTTTACCTCTACATAACGAACAAACCATAACGACGACCTTGATTTAACGAATTTTTCGTGATTTCGGCTAAAATAACACACCTCAATATAGCGAATTTATCATTGTCAGAACCTCTACATTGCGAATTTAACCTCTGCATAACGAATTGTCTACGTCTTTCGCTCGATATAACAAATCCCCCACCCCTTTATTGTTTTTGAAAAATCTGTCTCTTTATCAAATGAAATGGAAAGGTGACGTCATCGCTTGCGCTAACATTTGTCTGCTCCGTTTTACGTGGTTTTACACATCTCTGTCTGCTTTCGCTGCGCGCGCTATGTTGCAACTGAGAACTGATTTCATTCAATGAGGACTGATGATGACGTAATGTTTAGTAATCTGTGATTGGGCGATATGGGATAACTATGGTGAATTGTACAGTTTTTGGATGAAGAGAAACCTAAGAAAGAATATAAAAACAAAACCAAAGAGAAAGAATAGCAACATCGTTATTTTAACATTCCTTTTCGAGTGTTTTTATTATCTTTAAGTTGGCTATGATTATACACTTTTATAATGTCTTATCTAATAATTGACTGTATTGTTTTCAATACGATTTGTTTCAACTAGCAACACCAATGCTATAAATGATTACTATTGACATTCCTCTGTTGTGATAAATCAGTACTGTACTGTAAGTAGCCTACCGGCCTATCACGAGCAGTAGCTTACAAAACTTTCTACTACTGTTTTGTTTTGTTCTTTACATGGTTTATGACTACGCAATACAGTGTTTGGCTAGGTTTTGGGAGGGTTAGAACAAGCTGTGATTTTAAACTTACAGTTTTTTTACCTGTACCAAGGTCAATGCCATTGTCATGATTGCGCAATATTCAAGATCCCTCCCTTTTATTGTGCCGGATAATTTAGGTTCTACTGTACAATGTAAACACTGTACTGTAAAGTATTGTAGCCTATGCTACTTTAATTGTGTTTTAATGACGTCTAATCCCGACCTATATTGACCGACGCTGGTTCTGAACCTCGACTTAGCGAAATTCCTGTAAACATAACCTCTATATAACGAACCTCGTTTTAACGAAACCCTTGATATAACGAATATTCAGTTCGGTCCCTTCAGATTCGTTATACAGAGGTTGGACTGTAGCATAAAGCTGTATTGTTGAATTGATAAAGAAGTCTCCTGCAAATCTATAGGTAGGCCTACAGTACTTTAACTGGGCAATGATGGCAGACCGTGCTTGCTTACAGAGAAAATCAATTATTATTGATTAAATGTTGAAAATTATTTTACTGAGCCCTGTTATTTGTAAAGCTTTGAGTACAGTTCAAAATAATGATGTCTATAGATTGTTAAATATTATTAAAGTGATGCTAATTGGTAATATTTCAATTGTAGGGGAGAGTGTTGTACCTTTGACCATCTTGTACCTTTACCACCAGTCATATAGTGAAATCTAGAGGCTGTATAGGTAAGCTAATGAAACTAGTTCATAGATCAACCACCAAAGCAACTTCACCTTGCAATGGAGATTGAAAGCTGTGTTTGTTGGAAGATATTTTAGCTCATTCAGTTTTGCTACTGAAAAATAAAGATTTGTTGACTTATTATTGTTTGTCTTATAAAATGTATATTTTTCTACAAATAAAAGTGAAATTGAGTTCGTTGAGATTCCGGGATTGGCTGATAATTGGGAGAAAGGGGCTCTTTATGTGGCTTTAAAACATTGTTTAATAACACGTACAATGCTGATCAAGAAGTTATTTAAAACATTGAAGTACTCGCTAGACAGCGATGGACTAGTGTACCTGTTACTCGAAATCGAGCAACTGTCAAGTACCGATAGTATAAAGAAGTTATTTTAAAACTACAGTAATAACAGTCACAATTTTCGATGAGCTTTAAAGACCCGACTAAATACCGTACTTCTGTAAATAATTGAAATACTTACGCTATTTAATAGCACTGAAATAATAAACGGTTCTGGTAAAAATATTTTAGCATTTTTTGGACCCGGCCTTAATTTTTAGTGTTTTCTACAAATGTATCAAGACAGTACAAGTTACAAGTAAACATTTCTAGTATGTATTTGTTTTATCTGACTTTAGGTAGGTTTACTTTACCACTGTTACAACATGATGTGTATATTCTTCATGTTTTTTTTTCTTCCAAAATAAGTTGCTTAGCATATAACTGGAAAAATGATTCATCTCCCCAAGTGATTGTGTGCCTGAATTCCTTACTGTGAGACCAGGCCTCTCCTCTACTCTTCCCATACATATAAGATTTCCTATTAATTGTCTCCTCCTCCTGTCTTCCAACAAAACTGATTGTCTGTTTAGATCTGTCTATAACCTCCTAAATATTACAAACATCAATATTTACTTCCAAACAGCTGGTGAGTTTCTTTTTATATACAGCTGTTTCTGTTTTTAAATTTGTTTTCAATGTAATTCTTATGGGGAAAATGCGACCTTTGAGCGCGTCTCGTGCCCTCGTGCCCTTAAGGGTAAGGGTTTTTAAATTCTAAAACCTTTATGCAAAACTACGAATTGAGACAAATTATTTGACGTTAAACCGGTCCAGAAATAATGGAGGAGTTTTGTTCACAAAAACAGCCCTCGCGTAGTAATATAAAAGATAAAAATAAAAAAGCCCAATAAATTAGGTTAACTGCACTGACACACAACTATGATGTTTATATGGTCTGAAATAACCTTAGTAAACTTAATTTGTATTCTAATATAACAGCTGATGATTAAATAAATTGCAGACAAATGTAATCAAAACCCAAAACTAATTATTATTCTTCCTATACGCTTTCTTCTTATACGTCTGCCTACGCTATGAGAGCAATATGTATGAAAAATCTTATGATTCTAGGTACTACGGTTTGGCCTGTGCGTTGATCGGAATTTGGCATTTATATATATATACTAGCAGAGTACCTGTCCTACGTACGGGGTTGGCATATTAGCATAAAATCCTTATTGCAGTTATACACTCAAGCTTTGCGTTTGCAATGGGGGGAACACAGTTTGATAAAAATTGTATTACACATCTACCATAGCCATAATGTTCTACCACTTCACCTAAACAACAGAGTAAAAAGAAAATTCTAAATATAACAAATTATTCATCAAATTAAAAACATAAACTTAACTTAACAATCCTACTTTGATAGTTCTCATTGCGTATCACAGTTTTTTTGTTGCTGCTAAGTTCAAATTAGCTGTTTTCATAAATGCAAAAAATAATAGTGCTGCACCCTGTTGGTAAATCTTATAACCTTTTAATGCTTTTGCATATCATAGAACCAATCCGTCTAGTAGTTAATGCGTGAGCGTGATTGAACTTCAAACAAAAAAAGAAACGAAAATAACTTCTTGATCATTCCATTCGCCTATTGGGTCTGATGATGATTGGAGTGTCCAATCGAAATCGATCACCACTTACCATCTTTTTTGTATATTTACCATCTTGTGAGTAACAGTACAAGCGTAAAAATATGTTTTAAGTGTTATAAGACGTTTCTATTCTTTTATTTACTTTCCACAAACAAACAAACACACAAACTTTCACATTTATAATATTAGTAAGATATATATATATTACCTGTTCTTGAAACAAGAAATATCTAATAATGTGGGAAGTAGTGATGGTCAAAACCAGAAATTTTGAATCTCGAAACCAAAACCGAAACTTAAATAATCGAATCCCGAATCTCAAATTTCAAAACTTGAACGCAAAACTTTTTAGTTACCCTGGTAAAGGTTGCTAAAAAATAAAAATACAAGTAATTATTACATTTTCATTATGATTATGCAATCAAAACTGAAAGAGATTGACTCCTGATGTGACAGATAAACTTCAAACCCAAATAACATATTTTTGATAAACAACTAACATTAAAATAAATGCAACTCTTGACATTGAAATAAACATAAATATTACATGAATTAGAACATTTAGTGGACAATATTTCTTTGGGTTTAATAAATATTGAATATTGATATGAAACTGAATTCTATGCTGTTCCAGTATTTAAGATGCCTTTTGCAGTTCAGAATACAATTTACATGTTTCACTAGTGTTAATGGAGATGTGTTTGCTCGATTCCTACTGGCTTGGGTGTAAACAATGTTAATAATAATGACACAAAAAATGTAATAATTTTCAAAAATGTAAATGCCAAAACTTCCTATTTCGAAACTTTTGAATCTCGAAAATCGGTGATCGAATCTCGAAACCGAAACTTTTCCAAAGTTTTGATGGTTTTGAGATTTGAGATTTGGTTTTGACACATCACTAGTGGGAAGTGTCTTTGGCAATTACATTAATGTATCTGCAATCCTAAAATGCTATGGGAGGAGAGGGAAACTGGTCCACGCCGTAGGGGGTGGTGAAGGTAGTAGTAAAGGTGAGCAGTGTTGAGTGTGGGAATGGATTAATGTATCTGCAATGCTAAAATGCTATGGGAAGAGACTGTTGACTGTAGGTTAAAACGATTACGAAGCACGAATCGGTACATATTTCGATACATACTATCGTTTACAATAGAAATTTAAAACTGAGTTGACAACAGCTGATTTTTAATCCATAGAGGGTAAAAACGATTTTTCCTCCCTAAAGAGTAAAAATGCTACTTTAGACCCGCAACGCATGCATTAAAAACGACTGTTTTTACTGGAGTATGACAAAAACAATATAATATGAACCCTTGATGACTCCGCTCAATTTTGTGGATGCCTCTGCGAACCCCACCTAGTTATTTTTTTATTTATGACAACAGCTAATTTGCAACCAAAAGGTGAGTGAGCGTAGCGAACGAACTTCAACCTGGAGGCGAGTTAGCGTAGCGAACGAGCTAACCTGAAGGCAAGTGAGCGCAGCGAACGACCTGCAACCTAAAGGTGAGTGAGCGTAGCGAACGAACTTCAACCAGAACGTGATTGAGCCATGAGAACGAGCTCACTTATGAAGTTAAACGGGGCAAAGCCCGCGGGTACAGCTAATATTACATATTACCATATGCTTTAAAAAAAGTTAAACCACATGTTTTAAAGTAAACAAAGCAGAAATTACCTGGATTACTATGCTATTTAAATGTGAATTATTTTATTATTACCAACATTTTGGTGCATGACTAAGAAAAATGAATAATTTTCCCAAAAATTTCATGCACAGACCTTAAAATGAGACCTCTCCCAGCTTCCTACGGCCTCCCGTTCACTCACAATTTCATTGTAAAATTTTGGGCTTACGGAATTAGATATATAGATGTTTTATATACAGCGTGAGGTGAAAATAGAGAAGCCTGTAGGCTACCTTTTACTTACAACAACACATTCCATCCCCATGTTAAAGTTGCCCCAGTTAAATTAAATTTGTCGTAGTTGATGTGAGCCACCAAGAGATTGCCCTGATCTAAATGAATAATGTTTGTCAAATACACGATGCTTTTCACCAAATCAAACTTTTGGAATGACTCATTATAAGCTAAAGCAACTGTTGAACTGTTATGATCCATCTACTTTGTCAGCAACAAAAATAAGGTAGAAAATTGAATTTTATATACACATTTTGTGACTGGCTCACACAACTACAGGTTTTTAAAATAAAAAAAATGGCGACAACAGGTCCATATAGATGGAATGTCTACTTCAGTATCCAATAGTCAATGCTTGTAAGTTACATATTTTTGGTCGAGTTTTCGACCACTGGACCACTAGTCCATATATTAATAGGCAAGCATGTTTCTTTAAAACCTTATTTCTCAGCTCGTGTGCATCGTATTATAAAAAGTAACGTTCAAAACACGAGTGAAAGTGGGACCATTTAAAGTGTTCGTTAAATATCTCACACTTCTAACATGGTCTCAAATATGTAATGACTCTTATGAAATATACTACTGTATTTATTATTTTACCCAAACCCGTCATGTTAAACTTCCCTATCCCAAGCGTGATGTATACAACTTCTTTACTTCTCAAGTGATGTAAAGTTGAAAAAACTCACTCGTTGAGGTAATGAAACCCATTTAAATAACATTGAGTGATTAACTTAAAAAATATACCTCTATGGAGCCAACGGTTCAACGCTAGAAATCAGCTGTGCTCTTAAATTTTATTGTTATGTTTTGAAGAATTTTCCTAACCTAGCTTTTGTTTGTAAATGAACGTTACTGTTATAAGATGAGTGAAATGGATAATGAAAAATATTGATCGTAACCTCCTGTATATTTTCGGGTCAGGTAAAATCTTGTACGTTACACGTTACGCAAGAGCGTGTTTACATCACTTAGGTAAATTGCGTGCACTTATTCACCTGCGTGATGTAAAACGCTCTTACTACACTTGTAAGGTAAATAGCTATAACATTTATTTTATTTATTTACAACATAAGAAATAAGGTGTAAGATTAACATAAATTAATGTGTTGGATTGCTAAGTTAATTTTTGTAAAACAGTCCTTAAGTTGATACTTTTGTTGCAGAAAATGATTGAAATACAATTCCCAGGATGTTTTTGGGAATTTCTAGATAGGATAAAATATTTTGTAGTGAGGTTCTTAGAAGTTTTGGGAATTATTAAAGATGACAAGAAAAAGGACAACGATGATGATTGATATTTGAAAATAGTTTTATTGTTGGGAATTATTCAGTATTTTTCTTTAATTATTAGTAGCCTACAAAATACTGTAAATACATCATTTGACCTCTCTGTAGAGTTATTTTTTTCCAAGCAAAACATTATGATTACCATGTTAAACATTCCAAAAGAGTTCTATTTTTAAAAGGCTCCATAAAACATTACTTGGTTGATGAACCTGATGAGATTAAAATATCAGTAGTAGCTAAAAACCGAATACCCCCGCCGCAGCAAACCTGCAGACTAAGAAAATTTCAATTTGCCTCATTGGATTTACACAAAATTGTCTCCTTAAAAATATCACATTTATTCCCTATTTAAATAGAATCAGTTTAACACATACTTAGGTTTGCTGTGACAGGGAGGGTAAAAGTGTTTTTTTTTATGTAAAATGTTAATAGTTAGTAAGAAATAAAAACATTTTCCAAATTTGGGCAACATATGTTAATAAACAAGCAAACTACAACAGTTTACTTATTCTCCATAAGAATAACATGAGAATTTTAGATTTACAATTTTTTGGAATTTTCTCCGTAACCATTAGGCGCATTATAACGCTTCAATATACTAAATTATTTGTTTTTTTAAGCTCTACAAAATTGTTTGGAAAGAAATTGCAAAATTTTATGTTTTTTGGGTCAAAAATGGGAAAACCCCATTTTTACCCCATAAACCCCCGTATCCATGGTCCGATCATGCTGGTTTGCGAACTCGTTCGAATAAACGTAGTTTTACACGTTTGTACCAAATTTCATCAAAATCGGATCATTTTTGCTCGAGTTATCGCGCTTACGGACACACACACACATATATATATATATATATGAATTTGAACGGATGGTGTTCGAAAAAAAAATCGGTCCCGGGTCCAGGTCTTACCATGAGTACTACGGTAATAGCTTATTCCCTATATGGGAAATTCGCTAAAAAATAATAATGAAAGTGTAATTCTTTAGTTTCAATGTACCTTAAGCCTGAGTATAATCAAATCTTTTTACAAATAATTAGTTTCTATATTTGTGTTACTAACATTCTATGATAAATAAACACTTAATCTTGTTTCTATAAACGTATTAATTTGTTGTTGACGAACTGCTTAGGTGCTCATGAAGATTTTTATGACAAGGCCAATAATAATAATAATAATAATAATAATACCAATTCAAATAATAGTAACGTTCCAAGTTCCACAAAAGCATAGTCCTACACAGTTAAATGAAATTAAGTTTGAATTAACTAGCACTGTGCACGTTAGTATAAAAATAAATTAATTCTAATAAAAATATATGTTTAGAATTTTCACTTAACAAACACACATATAGCTATCTAGAAATTTTAACTAATTTCTAGATTTCAAATTTTCAATGGATGAATAAAATTGTAAACTTAAAAAATATATAAACCTTAATTCTATATACAGTGAATACCTTTTTGGTTGGTTGGGTATGTATCTTATTTTATTAGGCATGCATCACCCAATCAAACAAAACTCTTGGATAGTTATTGCTTTACAGTCAGTATTTGCCTGCCAACTGTGTACTGGGGTGGTTAATTACTTAATATAAACCCACAAGGTAAATCTTCAAACGGTAATGGAAATTGTCAGTTGTATCCTACGAAAAACATAAAATCTGTTTTTAAAATTTTTATTTTTAGTATTTTTTTTATATTTTGTTCACAGATTTATGTTTGCTCTTTAAGAAATATAACGGTTAATCAAAATAGAAATGTAAATAGAATTTTAAAATGTATGTAAATAGAATTTTGCGTTTGTATATATACTTTCTGATAAGATTATACTTTCTGTTATTAGTTTTATTTAGTATTAGTAAATTGACAAGAGTTTTCCTGTAACTTTTATTTATTTATTTATCAATAATATTTTTGCTTTATAAAAACACAACAAATATTTGAGAAATAACTTGATAAGTTTTCAGGCATTGTTTTATCCCTTAACATCACATATAGAACAAGGTAAACATCGCCCGACATCCTAGCATCTAGGGATGGTATTGCAGAAAAGACAACAATCAAACTGGTAAGAGTGGTAAGCTTGTCATAGATCGGTGGTGGGGGTAGAGTCGACTTCTTCTCTCCAGTCAGCTGAGCGAGCGCTGAGAGAAAGAGAGAGAAGAAGAAGAGAGCTGTCAGCTGTCAAGTGTCAGTGTCAGTCTGTGTTGTGCGCTCCTTGTAGCAACAGTACGTCAGCATGTCGGCAGACTCAGAGCTCAGCACGCTCCTCAGCAGACGACAGGCTATCAACGAAGCCCTGGGAGAAGGCAAGGAAGTTAAACCAACCTTCAGACAGGTTCCTCGTAGTATCTACGCTGAGTTCCACGAGTTCAGCCGAAGACAGGTCAAAGACTATGAGAACACATTTAACAAGTAAGTAAACACAATTGTTATTCGCAAAATATTTCCACAGTATGTGGTGTGGTGTGGCTTTAGAGATATTCTTACCATATGTGGTTACATTTGTGAATTATGATAAGCAAGTTATTATAAATTGGTGCTGTTAATGTACCTGAGAATATTCTTATAACTGCAGTTTTTTATATAATTTCGGAGAATCCTTACAACATTATAACAATTGAGGAATAGGTTAACAGAAATCAGATCAGAAATTAGAAACATTTATTGCCGAAAACATTACAAAAATGTATAGGCCATCGTCAGGTACAATTTATAGCAAAAACATGAATTGTTTGTCTTAAAAAACAACCATTATAAGAAGCAGTCTTTAAATCGTCTTTAGATTTCTATCATAGAAGTTGATTGAAAAAAATATATAAGTATATAAACAAATGTCAACAATACATAAATTTTTTTAACAGTTAAAAAAAGTCACAATAACAAAATAAGACTCAACAATATATAGTACAAAAAATTGTTAAAATTGCTATGGGCGGTAACAGGAGATTCAACAATAGAAGCATACATTTAACATTAGACAACAAAAAACAAACAGCACATCTGACATTAACAATAAAAAACTAATTAATTGAACTTGTTTTCAATAGTTATTTGTGCAACTAGTGAGCAAAGCACTCTTTTTGCACTCGAGTTGCACATTATATTTTTCCTACAGTTACAATAAAACAAATAAATTAGTAAAGAAACGTGACATTTTTACACAGAAGTGAACTTTTAATATGACATTAATGATCAACGCGATCAACAACAGTACAACAGCTGACCAGCTGATTTACAGCCAGTGCTGCCAACGTATTTGGCTATTTCGTGCCTTCACGTTGCAAATCTGGAGTGAGACAAAGTAATTAGAGTGAGACAATGTTAACATTGTCTCACTGATGAGCGAATTGGCCACTTTGCTCTCTCAAATCAGTGACAGAACATGTACATTGTTAGGTAACTGTAGGAAAAGGAATCTTTAATGCTGTAAAAAGGTTTTGCTGTTGAAAGAGAATTCAATTTACATTTAAAACTTTTTAAGGGTAGACAAGTTAACTTATAAGGAAGGTGATTCAACATTTTTAAACCTATAACTACATGGCTCTTTTGAGTTTTACTTAACCTAACTCTAGGAACATGGACCTTATGTTGTGCTCTGGTGTTATACTTGTGAACATCTCTGTTGAAAGTACATTCTATTTTTTTACTATAGACACATAACATGAAAATATATAGATTTATCATAGTCATTATTTTAAGTTCAGCAAAAAGAGGTTTACAATGAGCGTTCAATTCTGAGCCTGTCATTATTCTAATAGCCTTTTTCTGCAAAATCAGTACTTCATCAATTCTTGAGCTATTACCCCATATAATTAAACCAAAACTGATGACACTGTGAAACAAAGCATAATAGACATTGGTAACATAGGTTGAAGGAACATGAAATCTAACAAAAATATAACTCTGTACAGTTTTGAACATAACGTGGTTTATTTGGTTACTCCAGGTTAGGTTGTGATCTATTTTCAAGAAAAGTTTAATACATTTCTCTTCGGACTCATCTGGGGGATATTTATTCAAAATGAAAGTAACATTTTGAGTTTTGGTTTCATTAACTGTGAATTTATTCAATTTAAACCAAGTGATGGCACTTTGCAATGTCTCATCTGACATCATGTCAACAGATATCAAATCCAAAGCCTTAGTAATAAAGGTAGTGTCATCTGCAAACATTATTGTATCAGAATTTACAATATTATGTGGAAGGTCATTAACCATGATTAAAAACAGAATCGGTCCAAGGACCGAGCCTTGCGGAACCCCAGCTTGCAAAACCAATTCAAGTGACATTTTACCTCTAATTTGGTTAACCTGTCTACGTTCCTCTAAGTAAGATTCAAAGAAACGCACCCCTGAAACACAGGGAATATCTCTAGCCCTGCCTGAAACCAAAATGATTAAGTTTTCCCAAAAGAATGCCATGATCTACACGGTCAAAGGTCTTACTCAAATCACAGACTGTAACTCGAGCTAAACCACCAACCTCAAATACATAAATAACATTTCGAATAAGCACACCAACAGCATCGGTTGATGACCTTCCTGTTCGATAACCAAACTGTGAATTGCATAAAAGATCATGACCGTCCAAAAACTTACATAATTGGGATTTTACGATTGATTCAAAAACCTTACCTTTAGTAGGAACTAACTATATCGGCCTGAAATTCTGAGGCAACAGCCGACTACCACTTTTGTGTAGAGGAATAACTATGGATAATTTTAGGACAGTAGGAAAAACACCTTCAGACAAACACATATTGATACAAAAGGTTAACGGTAATACTATTGATCCTAGGTATTTAATCAAAAAATTAGAGAGGCCATAGATATCTTTACTTTTGGAATTTTTCATACGCTGCACAACACTTGTGAAACGATTCAGATTCCGCCAAAAGGTCTAATGCACAATGAGATGAGAGGTTAGTGGATATTGAGAGGTTGGTAAAACTAAAGTAATAGGATTTTTAAGAAATGTTATGTCTTATTTGACTTATCAGCTAATTGGAAACTATACAAAAATGTAATGTTAATTTTTTATAGCCTATATACAATGCTTATATTAACAAAATTATGGTAGGTCTAAAGTACATTGCCATTGGGTATAAAACAACATACATAACATACACATAACACACACACATTGTATAAAACACATTGTAAATTGTATAAAAGGGCCGTAAATAAATGGTCCTGTCAATTCTGTGATACTACTAATATTGGTTAGTAACAAAGCTATAGCCATTTATTCAACTCTTATGCACCCAGATCACTCAAGTTTGCCTTAAAATACGTGTCGATAAATCTAATACAAGATTTTATCAGTCCTTGTAAAATCTGTGGAAACCCCAACTCAATCGTAATTCGTTTGAACACAATCATGTACTCATTTTCAATTCTACAGCGTCAAAATTGGAAATTAAATTAATTAGAAACTCATTGCAGCCAAAGCGTTGCGTGTGCGAGGTGAGGTGTATGCCTAAATGCGTGTAAATTTGTCGAGGGTGGCCACAATACGTCTGAGCGGCGAGCGGCGTGTTTTATTCTAGTTTTTTCTAAAAACTAAGATTTTCTTTAAAGGAGAATAATTGTTAGATAGCAACAATAATACTGTAGTTGCGGGTAAGCACAGTTTGCCATTTTCGGAACGCGGAGATAACGGGAGCACACGGGAACAAAAGTTATGTGAAGAAATTAGCCTTCAGCCGCGGAACAAAAGTGACACACGCGATAAGTGATACTTTTTGTCCGTAGTCCTTTTTTAATTTCATTGCCGTATACTGAGCATTCTAAAATACTTTTTCACAAACTCGCACCTAAAAACTGGTAGGTAATGTATGTCAATACCCATTTTTCTATAATCCCCATGAAATTGGGTTCACTTTTCTTCTCTGACAACCCATACGTTTTTGTTTTATTGGTACCGTAAGTTCAAATGACGCAACAGTTTATTTCCAGCCCCAGTGTTTTAACTCGTTAAACTCTGCTTAATACTATTTAAGTAGGGAATAAGTAGACATGTTAATGTAGATCCATCAGGCAAATGAAAGTTCGCTTAGTCTGCAGGTTTGCTGCAGCGGGGGTATTTTTATACTGCACAGTTCACTACAGAAACTGCAATGGAAACCGATCACTACTGGTTTTACCTCTACAACGTAACCACCACCACACGATTCATACAAGGCCAACCACCCCCACCCATGGTCTACCGGAGCCACGGACAAGGAAGGACACCCACAGTTCTGACTCAGTTTGAAGTCACAAATACGTCTTTGTTATGTATTCAGCCTTTGACTCGACCACTGGCTACTGTACTTCTGACTCGTCCTAGATTACTTTTGATTTACGTAACTTTCTCTTTATGAGTCGTTGAATGAGTCATACCTACTGAGTGATGCCGATGAGTCATAGTTTGGGGTATAAAATGAGTATTTGTTTACAACAGTTATCGGCTCGATAAGGAACGTTCTGTGATGAGTTATACAGTATGACAGGGAGAGATATTGCGATTGTGTATGGAATCTATGTTATGAAACAAGAGGTTTGGTTAATCGTTACATGACATAAAACCTTTTGGAAAAGTTATTAACATGATCGTGATGACGTAAATACAACCGCATTCACCGGCAGACGTAAGTTACTCTCCTTTAGTGTCATTGATGTGTTTTCAAGAGGGATCACCTTATACATAGAAATATTATTTTCTAGACAACGAATAATAATTCATTTTATGTTCAATAATTGTGTGGGTAGTTTAATGGTCATGGTGGTCATCTTCTAAACCTGATTCCTCGTTCGATTCCAAACGGATAAATTCTGGAGCCAGAATCCATTTTGTGCAATCACCATCACCTTATGGTGTAGAATACCTAAAAAAGGTTGAAGTACGTAGATCAATCAACTTCCCAAAATTGAAGGCCAAGAGCGAAACCTACCAGTGACTAGTTTATTTACGCCCAAGTTCCCATACACGAAATATAATGTGCTTTTGTTTTATTAAGTGAAAAATAACTTTACTTTACTACTTTGATGTTTTAAGGAGTGAAATTAAAAAGAGGACTTGCAGTCTTTTACAGTAAGCATGATTTGGAATATGGCAAGAACAAGCGATGTGCGCGTGAGGTCTGTGAGAGCACAGGGGCCATCACATGCCGCGCGTGAGGTCTGTGAGAGCACAGGGGCCATCACATGCCGCGCGTGAGGTCTGTGAGAGCACAGGGGCCATCACATGCCGCGCGTGAGGTCTGTGAGAGCACAGGGGCCATCACATGCCGCGCGTGAGGTCTGTGAGAGCACAGGGGCCATCACATGCCGCGCGTGAGGTCTGTGAGAGCACAGGGGCCAACACATGCCGCGCGTGAGGTCTGTGAGAGCACAGGGGCCATCACATGCCGCGCGTGAAGTCTGTGAGAGCACAGGGGCCATCACATGCCGCGCGTGAGGTCTGTGAGAGCACAGGGGCCATCACATGCCGCGCGTGAGGTCTGTGAGAGCACAGGGGCCATCACATGCCGCGCGTGAGGTCTGTGAGAGCACAGGGGCCATCACATGCCGCGCGTGAGGTCTGTGAGAGCACAGGGGCCATCACATGCCGCGCGTGAAGTCTGTGAGAGCACAGGGGGCCATCACATGCCGCGCGTGAGGTCTGTGAGAGCACAGGGGCCATCACATGCCGCGCGTGAGGTCTGTAAGAGCACAGGGGCCATCACATGCCGCGCGTGAGGTCTGTGAGAGCACAGGGGCCATCACATGCCGCGCGTGAAGTCTGTGAGAGCACAGGGGCCATCACATGCGCGCGTGAAGTCTGTGAGAGCACAGGGGCGGTAGATCACATGCCGCGCGTGAAGTCTGTGAGAGCACAGGGGCCATCACATGCCGCGCGTGAAGTCTGTGAGAGCACAGGGGCCATCACATGCCGCGCGTGAAGTCTGTGAGAGCACAGGGGCCATCACATGCCGCGCGTGAGGTCTGTGAGAGCACAGGGGCCATCACATGCCGCGCGTGAGGTCTGTGAGAGCACAGGGGCCATCACATGCCGCGCGTGAGGTCTGTGGGAGCACAGGGGCCATCACATGCCGCGCGTGAGGTCTGTGAGAGCACAGGGGCCATCACATGCCGCGCGTGAGGTCTGTGAGAGCACAGGGGCCATCACATGCCGCGCGTGAGGTCTGTGAGAGCACAGGGGCCATCACATGCCGCGCGTGAGGTCTGTGAGAGCACAGGGGCCATCACATGCCGCGCGTGAGGTCTGTGAGAGCACAGGGGCCAACACATGCCGCGCGTGAGGTCTGTGAGAGCACAGGGGCCATCACATGCCGCGCGTGAAGTCTGTGAGAGCACAGGGGCCATCACATGCCGCGCGTGAGGTCTGTGAGAGCACAGGGGCCATCACATGCCGCGCGTGAGGTCTGTGAGAGCACAGGGGCGGTAGATCACATGCCATTTTTAAAGCATAATATAAAATTTGATCCCGTTCAAGTATATTCAACAATATTTTTACATGTTCTCTTTCTGCATAGTTGGTAAGGAATCTTTTTTTCACTTTGGGTAATTTGTTAAAAGTACAGAGTGCATGAACATTTGTATAAAAGTTTCTCAAAGCTGTCATTAAGATCTCCGGAATATCTTTTGCATCAACTTCCCTATTGATAAGTAAAGACATACCTCTCAGGTGAACATTCAATAAGAGAATTTTCGTTATCAAATTTCCCCGCCGTGATGTTTTATAGGACAGTTCAGCGCCCGATTAGTGCCGCCTCTGGGGCAGTTTTTGCATGTTTTGCCGCCCCCGCTGACTCCGGCACTTAATTCTTGTAATTGCAGCACTCTACTTCCGTGAGTTTCTTCATGGAGTGATTCTGCAATGTCATCTGTCAGTTGGAGATTAGACGAGGATTCGTGACTGATGTTGAAGTGTTAAGAGATTCCCACATAGGTTTTCAGAGATTTAAACACACCGAATCAATTGCGTCCGTATGACGATTAACTGTTAAGCTACCCATACACGGTCGAACATGTTGGCCGAGCCGCTCGATCCCAACACGCTCGACCGACATGTTCGACCGTTACGGGCACCATCCTACTCGACGCTCGACTCGACAGGACAGTCCAACACGAACCGAGCGTCCAACGTTTTGGGTCGTGTATGGTTTTGGGTGATGTCGAGCGGCTTGACGACCATGGCCTCAGTCTGTCCAGCCTGGAGCAATATTCTTCAAGTTTTCATGGCTTTTACCACTGACTAGAAACTGTATTGTAGCAACGAGACGCTCTTTAGGAAAAATTGATTGTCTCATCCCTGTATCTTCCTTTGTATACGTTGTGAAATACGCCAAAGAAGCTCTTCAAAAGTGTCTTGATCCATTCGCAAATAGCTGTTCAAGTATTCTGAATAACTGGATGCAAGTTCAGACAGTAACAGCATGTGACTAAACTTATTTATGTCCAAAAGACACTTCTTGAAAATCGTCCGATTTGAATAACTAATGAACAACTCCGATTTGATAGCGTGAAAGCTGGTTTTGTCACTGAAGGTTCTTAGACCAAAATATATAGGATTATATAACCTAGACTACGAGCGTCGCTGTTTTCTTTGCAATACATAATAAACCACCACAAACTGCCAAAGCCGAGTCAAAATCCATCGTGCTAAGCTGACGACTTCCACTACTACACAAGCAGGCTCGATCTGCGGTTCGGCCGTTGGACGCCTCCCAACCTCCAACCCAACGTCGAACCCAACCGCTCGGCCAAAATGTTCGACCGTGTATGGGTAGCGTTTTTAGGCAGCGATTCCCTGGCAAAATGTACTGTAAGATCAAGAATTTTTTTCATGGTGGAATCGCTGTTTGGCACTGGCACTAACGTGATAGCATGCTTTGAGTGTATATGGTTAGATTGGTCGTCACTGCAAGGTACGGTGCCAGCCTTGAGGTTAAAGTTTAGATTATATTTTTTTTTACCTGAAGTCTAAACAATCCCTGGTTTAACCACAGACAAAGGCTTTAGTTCAACAGAGCATTTGAGGTTTTTTCAGAGTAGTCTGTAGTCTACTTGGCAAAAAGCCCACGCTGCCTGTATCCGTAAAAACATTTTTATCTTCTCTCTTTTGAACAAAAAATGTATTTTCAGCTAATTTCATGTCATAGTTTTTCAACTAAACATTTGAAGACTATGGCCGTTTTAACATTGACAGCGGACTAGCTTTATTGCAATATAGAACCAACTAGCAGAGCACCCGTCCTTCGTACGGGGTTGGCATATAAGTATAAAATGCTTATTGCAGTTATAATCAAGTTTTGCGTTTGCAATGGGGGAGGACACAGCTTGATAAAATTTGGTTCATAAGTTTACGGCATGAAATAGTATAACACATCGACCATTGCACCTAAACAATAGAAGAAAATAAAATATCAAACATTTGCAAAACATCACAAATTATTCGTTAAATTAAAAACTCAAACCTAACTGTAAACAATCCTACTTTGACAGTTCTCATTTTGTATCAGCTTTTTGTTGCTGCTTAGTTCAAATTAGCTGTTGTCATATGCAAAAACAAAATAATAATAGTGCTGCACCCCTGCTGGGAAACCTTATGACTTTTTAATGCTATTGCATATTATAGAACCAACTTGTAAAGTTAAAACAGCTGACTAAATTCTTTAATTCCCTTTTAATATGAATACTCATAAGGTTAACATGGGGAACAACAGAGCCAATGGGGCGGAGCCCGAAAGGATGTTTGAGATAAGAATATGCCTAAATGTTAATCGGGAATGTGAGCTATCACCATGCCAAATCTCAGCCCAATCCGTCCAGTAGTTTATGCGTGATTGAGCAACACACAAACTCACAAACTTTCAGATTTATAATACTAGTAAGATAGAATGAGCTACAAACGCGGAACACATAGATAATTTTGACGATAGCATTTGGATACTTACCTCGACAGCAATAGTTAATTTAAAACGCTATAATAACGATTTCCGTATCGTCATTTTCTAGCTTGTTGAGAAGAGTTTTCATTGAGCGGGTGAACATGATCACAACAATCAGTGCATAGCGAATCTACGAGGCTTAGCATAATCTAATTCCAGAGTCAATCGTTTCCAGCAGTTTTTGAATGTCTGAATCACCTATATTCTTCATGTGTACCTGAAGTAGTCATCCTATGTATATGAACGAGCTTCAGCCAAAGAGATCCTTTAATTGAGTACAGTGCATTATTATTTCAGTTATATTTTATCTTCTAATGCTATTGCTGTTGATGAGGACATAAAGTATGCTATAGTTTACTCTGCGGTCTGTGGTTGTACTTTCAATTTCACATGAATAAAAGCTTTCGGTATAAAAAGCTAAACAATATTTGAACATGTTTTGTTGGTTCTTAATCAAATTAAGTTCTCTGTTACGAATTCTCAAAAATTGGCAACTACTTAACATGGGAATGAATTGTCTACTTCCCCATATTTCCGAAGGACTCATTTAATTGTAATTTATCGCTGAATGCAAAATTAATACAGAGTTTATAACATTGTTAAACAGTTGCAGTTGCATTATGCAAGCTTAGATAGATTAGCGGAATAAATCAAAATGCATATTTTATTGATATAGCCTTACCAAACTGGCTTTTTAATGTTGAAAGTCATAAAATACTGCTCTGCGATCATTTTAATTGTCTTTTAACAACTGTGGTGATTTGTTAATGATGTCGGCCAAACAGCCGAACAGCTTCAGTCGAACTGATGGAATTTTATTTGTGATTTTCCCGAAGAAAAAAATTAACACTTTACTTCTCATAATTTGTTGTTCTTGATCATTAAGTCACAGCTGTTTCATTGTTCTGGCCATTGACACGTAAGTAATAATTGCATTGAGTTATTTTCCTAGTGTAGGCCTATACTTCCTAGAGGAAAGCCAGTTTATTTACTCTGGTCAGACCTGAGTCGCTGTCGGACTAGCCTTTCACATTTAGGTCTCAAGTAGCACACCTGTCTAAAAGAGTGCACCTAATTTAATTGATACCACGCGAAAGTGAGGGGGTGTCTTGTTCAGTAAATTGGATCTAGGAAGACCGGGTATAGGGCAAGAATGGGTGTAAGCAATTTAATGGAGAGAAACTAACTTTGAAAATGAAAATTTGAGACTTGCTGGACTTTTAGTAGATGCAAAGTCCTTTTTATCTGCAGCTCCCTCAACTATACCTAGGAATTTTATAATTGCCATCCGGTTTGTGGAAAAAAGATGTTGCGCCAGATGATTCTATCGGTCGATAAGGTGTCGCTAAGTTTGCGTACAGCGAAATTTGCGTACAGTTGGAATTTAGCGAAGACTGCGTACAACCCGCCAGGTTGATGTTTGACGAGGGTGAGACAAGGCCTGACCTTTGAGGAAGTGTAATATTACATTCGAAGTTTGCGTACACCACCAAGAACCTCGGCTAGGTGTTGACTATAAACATTTAACTTAAGTAACAAATAAGTTCTTACCGATTACATAAAACTGATAAAAAAGTATCGAGCTTTGAAAATACTATGTAGATAAATAAGTATGTGTAGATATAACAGCCTCTCATACATTGTAAAAGGGAGATGGATATTTACATTTACATACAGATTTACTGATATTACTGAGCAATGTATGAGAGGCTGTTATATCTACACATACTTATTTATCTACATAGTAATTTTAAAGCTCGATACTTTTTATCAGTTTTATGTAATCGGTAAGAACTTATTTGTTACTTAAGTCAAATGTTTATAGTCAACACCTAGCCGAGGTACTTGGTGGTGTACGCAAACTTCGCATGTAATATTACGGATGTAGTGTTTTAGTAAATAGTGTTGTGTTTGGTTGGGTTAGGTTAGGTTAAGTTAGGTTAGGTTAGGTTGGGTTAGGTTGGGTTAGGTTAGGTTAGGTTAGGTTAGGTAAACAGACTATATCTTAGTAATGTAAATATCTTTGAATAATATATATTTTATTAATGTATCTTTTAAAAGTGTATCTTTTAATATTGTAAATAATTTCATGTAATTCAACTGTGTTATTTGTTCTTTATATTTTGAAGACCCGTTGTGAAAGTTCTAAAAAGAGACCGGGCTCTTTTCGCATCATCCTGGTTGGGACCTTGGAGGTCCGGGCGCTTTTCAAGCGTCTGCCTGAGTTTTTGGGCTCTTTTCATGTGCGCCCTAATATTACACTTCCTCAAAGGTCAGGCCTTGTCTCACCCTCGTCAAACATCAACCTGGCGGGTTGTACGCAGTCTTCGCTAAATTCCAACTGTACGCAAATTTCGCTGTACGCAAACTTCGCGTATTCGTCGATAAACGTCCGTTATCACTAAAGTTCTGGTAGGCCTACTAACTTATCCGGTGACGTATAATTCCATTTCCGATCAAGGATTAGCATTTGTTCTTATCTTATTTACAATTGTAAACCGTGAACGAACCGCTTAGGGAGCTGGATAACGTTACGATTAATTTAATCATGCGTCATTTCGGTTCAAAGTAGTGCCACACGAAAAAAAACCTTGAGTTGTTGAGTTTTTTGCTGCGCACGAGCTGGATATTATTCCAAATTAAGGAACTGTAAGATCAAAACAAAGTAGCGATCTCCGAGGTTGTTCTAGACAACATTTTCAGCCAGACAGACATAATAATGGCTTAAAGAAAGGTACAGACTGAGGTCAGGCAAATTGGTCTGTCTAGTCAAATGTGAATCAAGCATATATATATATATAAAAATATTTTCTTCGAAGCAACCAGACCACCAATTTTATATGGGGCAAAGATTAACAAACCATGTCCAGTACGTACACAATTCTTCAAATTACTTCTAAATGGACACTACGTGCTCAATCGCTCAATGGTTAGCTAGAGTAGGCAGTTTCGAATTTTTGCCCAGTACATTATTAAACCTTTAACAATGTAGGTTGACAATTGACAAGTTCCCCACAACCATTACCGATTTCACGCTTCAAAACCCAATCATCACTACATCTGAGATCAAAAAGGATTGTCTAACTCTTACACAATCCATTTCCTAGGCCCGGATTGACATCCTCCAACAAGTGAAACCGTCGTCAAAACAAAGTGCTTGTTGTGACGCAACAACAGTTTGATGCCACCGGAATGTCTCCCGCATCGCTCTCTCCGCTGGTCGGTGACGAACAGTCAGCGTCAGCTGTTATTTTGCCGCGTAGCGCGTGCGAGGCGAAAGTGGAGCTTGGAAATGGCGCGAAAGGAGTTATTTAATGGGGGACCTCGCGGGTTGTGAGAGATGGCGTTTGCGGGACATGGAACTCGTGTAATTAAGTTTTAAGTTGTTAAAAACAGTTATCTAGATAATATTATGTCTTCTAAATTTGTAAACCACCGTAAGGATACTAAAAATTAGTTTTCAGCTTAATTTCAACAAATAATTGTACTGTACAATTGATAATTAAAATGCTCCCGACACAGCAAACCTGTATACCAAGCAAATTTCAAATTTCCTAATTGGATTGTAACTTCGAATAACATTAATTTAACGAGTACCAAGGTTTGCTGCTAATAGGAGGATAATAAAGTGTTTTCCAGAAAAGTATTTATAGCTTAGAGTAAAATTAATCAATTTGCCAAGTTTGATCACAATATATCCATAAACAAGCAACTACACCAGTTAACTTATTTTTTCTCCGTATGAATAACAAAGGAATTTTATATTTACAATTTTTTTAATTTTTCTCGTAACCAATAACCGTGCAAAAACACATCAATAAACTAAATTAATTATTTGTTGTTTAAGCTCTTCAAAATGCTATAGAGATAAATTGGGAGATTTTATGTTTTGAGGGTCAAAATGGGGAAAACCAAATTTTACTTCGTAAAACTCCTTATCATACTGCGATCATGCTGGTTCGTGAACTCGTTCAAATAAATGTAGGGTTACACGTTTGTAAACAATTTCATCGAGCTGTAGTGATTTTTGCTCGAGTGCTGAAAATGAAAGGGGTTTGGCCGCTTTTCCATAAAAACCTTTATGGAAGTTACACATGGCCCCCACATTTAATTGTGGGCCCTGTTACCAGGATCTGGCTCGGGCCCCCCTACCAACCGGGGGGTCGGGGGGGTATGGAATACCCCCCAGCGTAGAGGGGGGGTCCGGGGGTCCCCCCCCGGGAAAATTTTGAAAATGTCATGTATTTTAGTGAGTTTTTAAGGCAATCTAGGTATTAAATTTGTGAGTGGTAAATGGCACTTTTGCAGCCTTTTTTAAGGAAGAAAAGAGTTCTTCAATGAGTGTTATAAGACTTAAAATTACAGGAATTCAGCAATTAAAACTATTATATCAATACACAAAAGCTCCATGCCTATTAATATTTTGTCCTTTTTATTTCCCTGTAAGAGGGTTTGGCTATCTTAACTGCTATAATTGTACTTTGTAATATGGAGTAGGAAAAAACTTACGTAAATTGAGTTTAACAGCTTACACCAATGAAATCATATTTTATTCAGTGACAATTTTCATCAAGAATTTTAACAATACTACATTTTTTGGGAGTGGATGCCTGAGCTGCCGAACTTGCGCCGAGTCGTCACGGAGAAAAACAAATGTGCACGAGTAATGCCGAGAATGACCGATGCTATCCAATCCATGCTTTAGTACAGTATTATACCGAGCAAATTGGGAAGAAAACTTAGGTCAAAATTATTAGGCCTACAATCTTTCATATTTTTAAAACTCCAAAAGTAAAGAATTTTTAAGTTTGTGTCAAATAACCTAGATTGCAATAATTATTAATTGAAATATTCCATACATAAAAGTGCAACCGGGACCAAATGTTGATAAAACAGGACAAATAAGCGTCCCGAGAGGATTTGTCGGGACGGACCAGTCCCCCTAAAACGGGACGTCTGGTCACCTTAGCTATGGTACATAGTACATGTCAATTTTTCAATGCTTTACAAATTTTATTTTAACTTATAACTATAAGGATTCATTCTTGAAACTATCAGTTCAATTATAAAACCAAACTTTGTTTATTATGGGGGGAATGAGGTAGGAGTGGCTAGGCGCCTGGCGGGAGGAAGGGGTAGAGGGAGTTTGTGGAGCCGGCCACTGGGGCCCGAGCTGGCTGTTCTGCTGTTGTATAGTACATACGCACCTACGCACCTATAGAATTTAAATATAAACTTCCTTAGAATCAAGAATTAATACATTTTTAATTATTTAACTTTGTTTTTTGTAAAATATTTAAATATTATTTTTTTATCTTCAATTTATGAGCTGTAAAGTGATCTTCAATGGGGAAAAAAATAAAAAACAAATGGGTAGGCCCGGGCCCCCTGAGGGCCCGGGCCCTGTGACTAGAGTTGCGCCAGCCCCACCCTTGTGGGGGCCATGAAGTTACATGTCACTCATATAGTAGTGGCACTAACTAGACTAAACTAACTAGAAGAAGACACTGGTTTGAACAACGCCTCAATGACACATTGGATTATCCCAAATGTGGTAAACTTTAGTGATTTGTTTGTGAAAGTAAAAATTGTCCATCCAAGAACCAGTATACTTGTAATGATAGTTCAAGAATATATAGGCAGTGTTTGCAGTATTGGAGCACAATGTAGGTCAAAACACTGCATAATCGCTTACTTGCATAACTGAGCTATGATGTTGCATCCGTTATCGAAAACTCGATTCTGCGATTAATATTATGGAATCAATCTAAAGATGAAATCCAAAATTGCAAGCTATATGAATTGCTATCTAACGCTTGATTTATCAATATACTACAAGCTATGCCAAGGTAAACCTGTCTCTTAACCCAATCTACTTAACGGCAACTGATTGGAAGGCGCCATACAATTGTATCTCGGAGTTACTTGGCTAAATATACTGACTGAAAAAATTACTTTGTTCCAAACATTTCAATGTGGATATTTATGTTCTCTAACCTTAAGTCGTTGTGTAAAATAGACTTTCATCGTGCAAAACTTTAGTAACATAAATTGTAATAGTGTGTTTAAATTGTATGGTCGCAAATCAATTGTAAATTAATTGCAGTTGTCCATTACTACGAGTATCTTTCGAACGGAGGTTCGTATTACCGACTTGTTAATCCCGCGTTTATATAGATACACCCATAAACTTTTAATAATGCAAGTAGACTTGTTTGTAAAATGAAACATGTTTCAACGAATTTCCCATGTAGGACAAACCTCATGTGTAGGACGAAATCCCACGGAATACAGTTTGCCCCCGCCCCTCAGACTATTACGACATTTGCCCTGTCACGGCAAATGAGAAACTATACCTATACGGTCATTGAGAAATTTTAAAATAATATTGACAAAACCTGGGGGAGGGGGCAAACATGGCGGGGCGCGCTATGCGTTAAACCGCTGATACATATTTCGAAAACTAACTGTATAAAATAGAACATCGGTTAAAACGTCGTTGTAATTCTAAAAATGTGGACTACAATAATGATTATGAGGTCCGAGGTTGTATCTCTATAAATAAACAAGTTATTGTATAGGATATGTAAAATTAGACTATTCGTGTAGTTTTTTTTTTATTTTTTTTTTTTTTACCGAAAGTAGACTTAATTTGTGAGTGTCGCATGCTGATAGTTGTAATATAGACTATGGTGATAAAAAATACGCATGTCGCCTATCTTTCAGGTGGTCTAGAACTTGTTTGGAGAGGGGCAAAGATGGTGGAACGCGCTATGCATTGAAACGACTATATCTCGATAACGGTACGAGATGGGACATCGGTTAGAACGTTGTTTTAATAAAAAAATATGGCCAATAGAAAATATTGTTGGGTACAAAGTTGTATAACAAAATCTACATTATACAGTTAACCCAATATAGCACCCCTAATCAAATTAACAGCCATTTTAATTATTTAAGATGAGCACTCAAGATAAAGTCTGGACACCCCCAGTTAAATTTAAAAATTTGACATTTATTATTGACCACAATGCAAATTCTCTTTTTTTTATAAAGGTACCCTATGCTGAGTTTATAGTTTTCCTGCTATAACCTGTTAAAAAGTCAATGAGGGATATTTCAAAATGGCTGCCATTTTGATTAAGGGTGCGATATTGACCTCTGGTCTGCGTCATTTAATTTCTCTTGATGAACCCTTTAAAATGAGGGGACACATGATAGGTGTTTACATTTGAAAATTTGGGGCTGCCCCCAAAATACTCCACTTTGGGGGCTGGGGAAAAGTCGTTACTTTGATGAAAAAGTGCAATTTCTTATGTTGTAAATATGTGCCGAGTTTGGTTTTCCTACTGCAATGCGTTAAAAAGTTAACTGGGGGGGTTCCAGACCTTTGCCTAACCCTGTATGTAAAAAGGCCCCCCTCATCTTAGCCACCCCAGGCCCCCCAGTACGCCACTAATCCTACATGCTCCAAAGTTTCAGTAGCCTATATTATTCTCATGTATTTAGTAGAATCACAGAAGCGTTTTTCTGTGGTATGTACTGTTGTATCCATAGTCGATGAAAGCAAAGGGCGTATATTCCACACGCGGCGAGCGATAGAGCCTGCGCCAAACGGAAATGCTGGCACAAAACTTAACTTCCGTTTTACATTGGCGCGTGACATTCATAATGTTAACACTAAAGTACTGAACCAACTTGCTATACATTGTTTGCAAAGTCAGAGTTGAAGCATTTTCATTATATATCAAGAGCCTTTTAAAATTTTTCCATGTATGGCATCATATAAAAAATTTAGCTAGAGTTAGCTAATAGCTGATTTTTATTGCATTAAATGTGTACAATTTCATCTTTAGAATCGAATGATCGAATCCATAATTTACTGTAGCTAGAGCGCACCTGGTATTGCGTGGCTGGATCACGACACTGTTGTACTGGAGCCCTCTGCCCTGGTATTGTGTGGCTGGATCACGACACTGTTGTACTGGAGCCCTCTGCCCTGGTATTGTGTGGCTGGATCACGACACTGTTGTACTGGAGCCTGGAGCCCTCTGCTCTGGTATTGTGTGGCTGGATCACGACACTGTTGTACTGGAGCCCTCTGCCCTGGTATTGTGTGGCTGGATCACGACACTGTTGTACTGGAGCCCTCTGCCCTGGTATTGTGTGGCTGGATCACGACACTGTTGTACTGGAGCCCTCTGCCCTGGTATTGTGTGGCTGGATCACGACACTGTTGTACTGGAGCCCTCTGCCCTGGTATTGTGTGGCTGGATCACGACACTGTTGTACTGGAGCCCTCTGCCCTGGTATTGTGTGGCTGGATCACGACACTGTTGTACTGGAGCCCTCTGCCCTGGTATTGTGTGGCTGGATCACGACACTGTTGTACTGGAGCCCTCTGCCCTGGTATTGTGTGGCTGGATCACGACACTGTTGTACTGGAGCCTGGAGCCCTCTGCTCTGGTTCTAATCCAGCCAAACGCCGTAACGTGTTATTAATGTCGTGGCCTGGTTAAAGATGGATCCTTCGTTCAAGGAGAGCTTTTTCAACCCTAAAATATGTACGTTAATTTTACCACTGTAGTGTAGATCCATCTTTAAAAAATAATGAGCAATAAATAAAAATAAAAAAAACAGTTTTATGTATCGCCGTGTGTTATATGAAAAAAGTAGCACGTGTTTAAAAGTGAAGTTATAAACAACACGTACTAAACACACCCACAAATGTTTCGCTGTAGGAGGTGTGTCTCCAGCGCAGAGGTGGGCCTAGGGTACGATACGAGCGGCGAGCGGCGAGCGGCAACCTGAGCGGCACGTGAGTGGCGGTGGTGGCTACGATACAAGATGCACATTTATAACGCTCATCGAACGCTTCAGCGACTGAAGCGATTGAACTGCTAACGGAGTTAAATTTTAAATATGGCAGCCAATCTATATATTAATTTGAAACTGTTTTTCTTTGTCACAGCTTTTTTGAGAGAACGGCTGGGCGTAGAAACTTGGTAGGGGTCTCTAAAGAAAGGTCTTGGTCTGTAGATGAGCCATCAAAAGAGGAAAGAGGTAAATTCCCTTGGGGCTCTGCCCCAGAAGCCTTTAAAGTTGCCTCTTCAGATTTGTTTGTTGCCGACTGGGACGGGTGGCGTCGTCCTGTAATCCAGCTACTAGGAGGTCACGAATTGTGGATATTTATAGAGATGCACTGTGGATGCGATGCTCACTGGTGTGGATTAACGTCCGCACTAGTGAGTACTACGACTATCCGCAGTACTATCCTGATAATTAGACCAATTCGTAAATTACAAGGAAAATGTGGTTCGGATTCCACTATAAACTGTAGGTCCCTTAGTTGCCATTAGCTGTATGGGCTATTAATTAACAGCTGTGTCTAAGGAACATGTCGGCCTTAGTCACTAACAAGACTACAAGATCGCGCCACTCATCCTACACTCATCCTTCACTCATATTTGGGTTAAAATACGCACATAGTGGCGTCCCCATCTTAAATAATTGATAATTGATTGTTTACATTACGACCGCATAATTCTACACTACTTTTTAATGCAACAGCTGTTAACATTTAAATTGTGATTTATTGAATTTGTCAAAATGAAGTTCAGTATTTGCAATGGATTTTTCTGATTTTAAAATTGATTTTCTTCTGCATCGTGTCATGTTTTGCAATATAATGTTCTATTACCAAATCAGTGGAAAATCCTAATATCACAGTAACTTTAACAATTATTTCTTATGGAGTTAACTAATATCTATTGTTTTGGTTGGTTTCTGCCTTTTTTACCACTTCATGGAGATTGTACGATTGTACGTAGGTGATATTCTTTGGCATATTGCATCTGTAGACGAAACTTCGGTTAATGTAATTATTACAATGGAAAAGAGCGAGAAATCCTGGACAATTTGATATTGGCTAAAAATAAAACTGAATTAACACTGTGCTACATTTCTTGAGGAATCATTTAAATAACCGATTTGCAAACAATGGAAACATAGAAAAAGTCATAGAACAGAACCAAGTAGAAGAAATAGAAATAATGTTTTTTACACTAAAAACACTAAAAAAACAAGGTCAGCTAATTGAAAAAAGATAAAATATTTACAAAAGATTTTGAGTATATCTAACTTTTGTGTGGATCGTGAGTATTTCCATAATCTTTGAGTCGCCTGTAATGCTTCGCAATTGATCGAATTCGAGTAACAGGTACACTAGTTGAAGATAAAATTGCAAGTTATTTCTGATTTCTAAAGATTTCAATCAGCTGACTCAATCCTGAATTATGACAACCCTTGATTTAACATCTCTTGCTCTACAAAACCGGTCGTTATTTGCGATAAAATTCGTATTAAACTTAAGGCGAGGGCGAATTGTAAGTGTCACCTGGTAAAACATGGTGTAGTTGAACATTCTTAGAAGGGGAGTACAGTAACTCTTGCACTTAAGTCCTTTTAGGGAATTTCCCATAAAGGGAATAAGCTATTACCTTAGTACTTATGGTAAGACTTGGACCCAGGACCCATTTACTTTTCGTTTTGTGGTTCGTAGAAGCCAAAAACACCATCCGTTCGAATTCATATACTATTTATATATATGTCCGTTAGCACGATAACTCGAGCAAAAATGATCAGATTTTGATTAAATTTGGTACAAATGTGTATACCTACATTTATTCGAACGAGTTCGCGAACCAGCATGATCGGACTACGGGAATAGGGGGTTATGGGGGGTTTATGGGGTAAAAATTGTGTTCTCCCATTTTTGACCCTAAAAACATAACATTTCGCAATTTCCTTCCTAACCATTTTGTAGGGCTAAAAAAACAAATAATTAAGAATATCGAACCGTTGATATGCGCGTAATAGTTACGGAGAAAACTCAAAAAATTGTAAACTTAAAATTCCCATGTTATTCTTACCCTCCCAGATGCATCAAAGCTAAGTACACTTTAAACTTATGCTATTTAAAATAGGGAATAAATATGATATTTTTAAGGAGATATTTTAGTGTAAATCCAGACTGGCATATGGAAATTCGCTTAGTCTGCAGGTTCGCTGCTACAGCGGGGGCGGGGGTATTTTGTCATTTATTGTGGGCAGATAGAAGGGAAGATACTGACAGTAGGCATGTTTGATCATTTCTTGGTTCTCTGGGCATTGAATTAATAGAACACACTAATATTTTTGCTATGCAATTATGTACATGGGAAGCGAACCTAACCTAACCAATTAAATTTACAGTTTTCTTTAACAAAGTTATGTATCTAAACTTAACATATTGTTTGTCTATGATGAAATTTATATCCATTGCGGTTGCCGGTTGTAATATAAAATGCGTGACTAATTAGCAATACCTCACTCTCATTTGCATTGTCAATTATGTAAAACTTTTTGAGGTTAAGTTGAAAGTGCTGAAACAGACAATTCGTGCTTGGTTTCAAACCGCAAAAGTCCCACAAGGCTTTGGAAATCACAAGGGAGAGAAAACCGTCCGTCATAGATTTTTTATCATTATGGATAGACTGACAGAAGGCAACTTAATGCAGGTATTTTTCTGTCAGGTATATGAAGAGTGCGTTAAGATCTTTACAATTTATTTACAGTTATATCATCAACTTTTTTAAACTGTTTGACCAAATGATACATTAACCTATTGCTCATCCTGACATTATAACCTAGAAGGCGAACACTGTAAATTGCCATTTGGACCATAAACAAAGAAAATGGCATGAAGTCGACATCAGCTCAGATCAGATTTCACAATAGGACGAGAAGTTTGCTTTTATAGTTCGGCCGCTTAGAAAGCGACCTCCTCCAGCATTGGTTTAGCATTAGCGCGCAGGTCGTTTTCTAAGCGGCCGAACTATAGTATCCAAAGTCAGTGGAACGAACAGTCGCCATGGAGTATAAAATATAACGAGAAGCACAGTTGGAACTGGTATCTAGAGCATTAGGCTTATCTTTGGTTGCATAACAAATTTAAACTGTGTGAGAATGTGTTTATAGCGCTCATAAACATTGTAAACACGTCTCGATAAGCGACGACAGCGCTACGTTGCACCGCAAGCTCTTTATTCGGTGACTCTTTATCCTGCTAAAAACATTGTTACCACAAATTGTCACTGCACCTAGCAACTATTTATTATTATTTTTGCTGATTCTTCAAATTATTTCTTCACATAACCTAGTCGTAGTGGTGTTGACTATCAGTGCATTATTATTGTGGTGAATAGCATTGCCCGATTTACCACAAGCAAAATCTAAAGCAGAGGATCGAAAAAATATTTTTTCAAATAAAAAACATTTGTTTAAACCATCAGTTTGCCGCGATTGCAGGTGACGATAATGACGTCTCTGTGATTGTGGACCGAGGGAGATGTTCACGATTTCGCCGCAGCTGCGGGTGACGCAGATGATGCCCCCGTGATTGCGGCACGCGGGAGATTTTTGCGATTTCGCCGGGGGCTGGGAGTGTCAATGATTATGTCCCCGTGATGGCTTCCCGAGGGAGATTTTTGCGATTTCGCCGGGGGCTGGGAGTGTCAATGATTATGTCCCCGTGATGGCTTCCCGAGGGAGATTTTTGCGATTTCGCCACGGCCGCGGGTGACAATGATGATGTCCTCATTATCGCAGTCCACGGGAGATTATTTAACACGACTTTGTCACGGCCGCTGGTGATGGTGATGTCCCCGTGATTGCGGCCCGCGGGAGGTGTTCACGATTTCACTGCTGTCGTGGGTGACGATGATGATGACCTCAAGGTTACAGCTCACGGGATATGATCACGATTTCGCCGCGGTCGCGAGTGTCAAGGATGATGCACCTTTGTTGCAGCCCGTGGGAAATGATATGATTTTGCCGCGGTCACGGATACCTATGATGGTTTTGACATGATTTAGGAGAGATGCCCACGATTTCATCCATGATCACGGGTGTCGATGATGATGTCCCCTTGATGCATAGGAGATATTAACGATTACTTCCGCGATCGCAAGGAATTTCCACCACAGGGGGAGGGCTGCTAAAGTAATTTGGCCTAGGGCCGCAAGTACCCTAAATCGTGCACTGGTGAATAGTGGTAATAGGGTATAGTGTGGTGAAAAATAGCGTTCCGAAATGGTTTTGAAGCTCTCGATCAATCAAGTTCTTGACTTTGTCTTTGAAATTAAAAAACTATCTTGAGTCGACAAACCCTCATTTTCGGCCCTAGGTACGAAACATACTATTACTCTTGTACATGTTGCTCGAATTCGAGCAATTGCAAAGTATTATATAAGTTATTTCAAAACGAAAAACAGTCATATTTACAATGATTTTAAAAGAGCCACAAAGAATAAAAGTTCGTCCGTACACGCGATTGATTTAGATTATAGGATAGGATAGGATATATAATGAAACGCAGTATACCTATCTTCCCCTTTTTGTTACGAGTAGAATAAACAGCAATATGCGGTAGTATGTGTGATTTTTTATTTAAAAATTTCGATCACTCAGTATTTAATGAGGTCTATAATTTTGGAGCAGCTTCACAAGACATGTCAAATGCGGTCATGTGGGTAGCGATCTGTAGATGTACTATATTAACTTTGAATGTCGAATAAACGGTTGAAATTCCTTTTAGCAAATTTCCCATATAGGGAATAAGCTATTACCATTACCGTAGGTCTCATGGTAAGACCTAGACCCGGGACCGATTTACTATTCGTTTTGAGGTCCCCAGAGGCCAAAAACAACATCCGTTCGAATTCATATATATATATATATATATATATGTCCGTTAGCGCGATAATTTGAGCAAAATTGATCCGATTTTGATGAAATTTGGTACAAACGTGTTCGAACGAGTTCACGAACCAGCATAATCGGACCATGGGAATATGGGTTTATTGGGGGTTTTATGGGGTAAAAATGAGTTTTTCCCATATTTGACCCTAAAAACAAAATAATTTGCAATTTCTTTTTAAACCGTTTTGTAGAGCTTAAAAAAGAAATAATTAAGTATAGTGAAGCGCTGTTGTATGCCTAACGGTCACGGAGAGAAAATTCAAAAATCGTGTAATTTAAAATTCTCATGTTATTCTTATGGATAAAATGAAAACTATTGTAGTTTACTTGTTTATGGATATATGTTGATAAAATTTGGCAATTTATTTATTTCATTCTATACTATTGACTTATGGTCAAAAAACAATTTTTACCCACCCCGTAGCAGCAAAGCTAAGCACTCGTCAGATCCAATGTTATTTAAATTGGGAATCCACATGTCTTATTCATGGAAATATTTTAGTAATATTGTAATCAGTCAAGTTGAAATTCGCTTAGTCTGCAGGTTTGCTGCGGCGGGGGTATTTAGTATTGTCGAATAATCCTATTGTCAATAGACGGCCACTGGTATCGAATCAAAAAGGTTCATTTTCCAATTTAATACTTAATACCAAGCTGTTGGAGTCCTTTTCATCCCTGGGGTTGTGAAGGGTCGTCATAAGAACATTCAATCAAGCGGCCACGAAAATATTTAGACCTAACAACACAAATTTGGCCAGATGCGGACCCATCTCTACAATTCAATTTGCTCACTTGACAATGACGCGGGCATTTAACAATTTTATTTTACTCGAATATTAACGTGATGCAGAAGCTAAAATGACATCGGTTCATTTGTGGTTCCACCTACAACATGTATGTACAAGAAATAGGTCATATAAACTTTTAGATTGTTATCAAAATACATCTAGAAAATATCATTTTCACTGATGATTGTGTTTGTATAGAATTGTAATTTGGTCATATCCTCGTACGTGTAGTAATCGAGTGAACTGCTCAGTAGATAGAGATGGAAAGTCACACAATGCTGTCTCACTCAGTCACTCTCGCCTTGACCCTAGCGAAAGGTGTTGGAAAGGTCGTCACACACACGCACGCGCACTGCGACTGCAGTAGACGGGACCGCGTCTCGTTGTACCTCGGACAACCTCATAGTAGGTACAACTAGACATATGTAGAAGGTGTTCCACTGTCAAGTTGTATCGCCCAGCTTTTACGGATGCATCTAGTTGTACCTGCGTCTAGTTGTCCCTACGTCTACTTGTGCCTACTATGTCTAGTTGTATCTCCCCTTCGATTTGTCACCTTTTTAAATGGTTGCTGTTACTGAATGAGTACCTAGTTTTAATTATATCCTTATTTAATTTAGAAACTGCGTGATTAGTGCCAATTGAGTAGCATTGAAAAATATTGTTTTAAACTTAGAATTGGTGATTACTAAATATTATATAATAAAAATTATAATGTAATTTCATAGGTACTTTCGTCCCAACCATCTGTTAATATGGTTGTAAACTTGTACATTTGTAGTGCAAGTTTACTTCAACTATCTTACAAGTTTTGTTGTAAATATATCAAATCGTAATACAAATATTAGTAAAATAGTTTTCCTGAAAACTATCGTTGAATGTTTTTGTTTTTAAGTTGTTAAATTAACCTCGAGCTCTGCAAACTGTTTAATGGAATCTGTCCTGCAAAATATAATAAGCAAATTGAATCAAATAGTTAAAATCAACATAGGCGACTAGTTATTTGATCGTCAGTCCCATTGACCAGACCAGCTTTTAAAATTAAATTATTTAATACGAGAATCCACTTGGTCGACAACTGACCCGACCAACAGCTCACTTCGTCGTACTGAAGTGTAACTAATTCATGAAAAAGATCATATATATAACTGGCCGTAGGGTACAATTTGTCGACGGTACAATTAGTCATAGGTACAACCAGTCGTAGGTACAACTAGACGCAGAAGTAGAGGTACAACTGGATGGTGGCATACCTGAAAAGTTGTATCTGCAGATTCTTAAGAGGTTCAACTAGTCGTAGAGACAACTAGACGTAGGTTCAACTAGACGCCTTTTGCCAAAATGCAGCAGGAATAACGAGACGCCGGTACGCACAAGTTGACGGCGACCCCAGTAGACCGGCTGTGGCTTTACCACGATCGGATACTGACTGGATAAAAAGCTATGTAAAAACCAATTTGTTAATTGTGCCTAATTAAAAATTTTTCATAAGCAAACAAAACTAAAATGAACGTTAATCGTACATTAATGAAAATAATTATTTCCTGAAACAAAGCCTAATATATTAAACCCGAAATCAAATAATCCTAACACTATAATGCTATTTGTAGATAACGGACATTGAATATTGATTCAAATATATTCTTGTACGACATTTTTAGGCATCCATCAGGTGTTTTGTAAGTCGGATATTAGGAGTATGAGCAACGGAATATTCATCTCTCTCTCTCTCCCCCCCCCCTCTCTCTCTCTCTCTCTCGATGATTGTTCGTCACTGTCAAATCAGATTAATTTTACTAATTTTTTTATTGTAGGATGTATGCAGATACATAATCCTAATCCTCGTCCTAATCCTCTTACGAGTGTTTGAAAAGTTTTTTTGAAATCTCCCCTCAGTTTTACAGAAGTCAGCCTAACTCAATTATTGTGTTGTTAGAAAGTTGAAAACAAGACTCACTACAAATAGCCATGTCTAGCCGTTAGATCAATTAGTGAGTTTATTTCACTATTTGGCGAGTTGTGAACGAGTTCGTCAATTTCAAGTGACAGGTCGACGGCACAAGTGTCTACTGATCAGTGGGCACATTTTCACATCCCCATTAGCAGGTAATGACGTCATCGTTGATTCCATCGATTTGAGAAGTCGATGTTGTTTAGCAACATAGTCACTCATTATAATCGTTTCTCGTTTCTATGAATCCGATAGTCACACTAGAACAACCTTTTAAACTTATGGAACGGTCTTCAATGCCGCTCACATGTAAATATAATTGTATTATCGGCAATAAGGAGCTTATAACCATGGTTGACTATAAAAAATACAAGATTGGACTTTATTTTACTGATTTTTTATTCAAATATTTAGGACTATTCAAGCTATAAAAATTTATTTACGTTAGTTCTCATTGTTTACCCCTAGAATTTTAATTTATATAGTTATTTTAAGTTTGGACTCTTAAGCTTTATGAACCTAATAAAATTAGGTATATATAAAAACTATTGCCTGTTAACTAATAAGTCAGACATTTGGTAATTTAGACGTAGGCTTAAAATTACAAAGCAGTCATTACCTAATTGAACACCAAGAGGATTTTATATGTAGCATACTTTTTGAAAGTCCTATAGGTCCTATTATTTTTGTAAACACCCTTTATAATGTAAACTCATGCCAACATCAAAATGACTATGGAGGGCCCCAGCCTCTAATAATTTACACAGTTTAAATAGGCTGGACTGTACCCTTAAGGGCTTAAGGCAGTGGTTAAGAAGATTTCTGAAACCCAAAAGTAAGCTTCCAAATCAATTAACATAGATCTAAGTTATTTGATTCTATAATACCCATTTCCAAATACAGCCTACTTGGAATTCCTCAAAGGTCACAGAATTAGTTTTAGGTTTTAAGGTTAAGCCTTGTTCTACAATATCTCTCCTTCAGCTATAACTCTGACTACGGTACAAATTTTAAGTTATCATTTTTTGGTCATTTAAAGTAAGAAAAAAATATGTTGCCTGTTGATGGTCTACCTAAAAACAGTACAATATTTCATTTTCTATTTCCTCTCTTTCTTGGAGAAACTATGTGAACGAACATTATTGAAGGGATAAAAAGTAAATCCTAAACTTTATATACCCGTTGCTATAATGGCCAAATACCGATAGACTTACATAATCGAAGTAACTATATGTAGCAAAACACAATCGACTTCCCGAATCGATCGAATAAATGATGACGTCACGACCTGCTAACATCGATGTGAAAATCTGCCCACCCAGCAGTGGACGAGCTAAGCAAAACAAACGACAGATCGCATACGTCATCAAGAAAAACTAGTTCTTTATTAGTGGCCTCTGGCCATTGGCCATTTTTAAGTTGCCATTGGCCGTTTGCAATAAGTGATCAGTCAGGCTGTAGACGCTTTTGTCGACGGCTACCATTAATCCTCTATCAAACGCTGCAGCTTCTTTGCATTGGTCTGTTGGAAATAAATTAACCTTCAAAAACCGGGGAAATGGTTGCTTTTTGTCGTAGCATTTTTAGTCTTATGAATAATAATCTAAATTCGTAGTCACGAGTTTATCATATTTATTTAATGTAAATGTCTCTATTATTTGTTGTATTGTATTGTTCGTCTTCACAATGTAACTCTCACTTAAGTGAGTAAACATTTTAAATTGTCACAACATTTGCGAAAACACGCCATATAAATTTTGGGACGAGGTATTACTAAACAATTCAATTTTTTCTATTGGATTTACGTAATGAATTCATATAAACGTAGCGTGTCGGTTGAAATACTGTAATTCAATTTCAGATTTATCTTCATTAAGCAGATCGAAATTTTGCTCTATTTAGATTGTTTAATGTGTGTAGACATAAAATTGAAAAATTGCTTGTCAATGCATGCATCACAAAAAAATCGGAAAACCCTTTATGCAATGTTTTATCCTAAATAATAGTAATAATGAAAAGAGTAACTAGCCTATAAGATAAATATTAGCCTACTGTATATTTTGAAAGTATCATAACAAATATAAAAATATCAAATTGCGCAGCGTGTGAATATACATAAGTAGGTTTTTGCTAATCCGTTTACAATAGACGCGATCGGTTTTAGATGCTGATCCAACGAATGAACTTACATCAGCGATTTTGCACTGAGAACTGCCGTGCAGCCAACAAGCAGAATGTGGTAGAGGTAGATCATCTCGGTTTGATTCCCATGAAACCACTCACAGGTAATCTAAAAGTAAAACACCATCAAAATGTAGTTGTCGCAGTCGTGTCGCGGTGATTTCACTTGACAAAGGCAGGGATTTATTTGTTTATGATTTCCCGCAGTTGGAAGGCTTGGTTAAGATTTGATCAGCTGATCCAACAATGCCTCGTGAGAGCAGACGAGGCCTAATCTTTTCGTATAATTTATAGTAATCAAACGAAGGCCGCCAGGACGAGATAGATACTGTATACAGTTCTGATGCGCATGATGACATTCACTGTTACGAGGGCGTAGTTTTGTCATTAGGTCACGTTTTGAGTCCAAATATGACAATGTGTTCCTGTAAAAGACTAGAAATTGTGTGGAACTTAAAACAATCTTTGTTTTGAAGCTTATATGACTGAACAAAATCAACTTCATATACAGGGTATTAATTTGAAAACTTTCCATATTTGATGTGTACAAAGGTAAGGCGTATAACACTTCTTCGTTCTCGTTTCCCCCTCATTTGGACACGCCGAATCCATTAAAATTATTTTAAATGTTGAAAAATGCCCCATTTGGGGAGTAGGGTGTTTTTTGAGAAATTTTCAAATGTAAACATGAGTTGTGTGATACATCAATTTAAAGGTCTAATCACCCCCATCATTTTGACACAAAAAAATTATTATCTTAAGCCGTATTTACAGGTTGGTTTAAAACGTTTTAAAAAAGGACTTTGAAGTTAAGTACTGCATTACCCTAACTACTGAACGGAACAGCGCAGAATTTTTTCCAAGCTCCTTCTTGAGTTACTCTTAAAGATAACTTGTAGTAAGGGCATTTTCCGTGTTATTTTCCAATTCAAAAATCTCAAATTTGAAAAGAAAGATGAAAACTCAAAATGCTTAAATAGCAAGGTATATTAAATGTAATGTCATTTGGGAGGTCCTTTTCAAACAAACATTTTACGTATTTAAGTTTTCTTTCTATCTCTCACCGTAAAAAATTGCAGTAGAAAAAAATAATATTTTTTTGTAAAATAATAACTAGTTTTCTAAAAAAAAAACAAAAAAACAGCCAAAAACTCGTCGCTATACACATTTGCTGGTGCATTAAAGGAAGGAAACAATTCTTAATTATTGATACAAATACAGGGTGATTGATATAAGTGTGCCAGCCGTTTTATTCGAAAACTATAAGAGATATCAAAAAAAGTTAAATGGTAAGTGCCTTGGATTTTTTATTTAATAATTTGTAGTCAGGTCAAAAAAATTATTTTAGCCGCCATTTTTCCAATATGGCCACCAACTTTGATTTTTCTTATGGAACACCCTGTATTTTATGATGTATTCTGGTAGAAATTGTAATTTTAAGACGATTTTATTCTTGTAATTTTTTTCATAAACCTAACCGTTTCAAAGATAATAATGGTTAAAGTTTTGAAATTTCTGCATGAGAAAGAGTTTCGACTAATAGCCCAGTCAATGAATGCAATAAAACACCCTTTTTCGCAACTAAATGGTGGAAAGCTGGATTTTTTATATGTGATAGAACCACATGAGAGGTGTATTTTCCCAAAAGTCCCCACTTCTACCCCTTGAGCTTTCCCCCCCACCCCCCTCCAAACATAGAAATTGCAGTGTTTTACTTAATCGGTCATAATTCGAATGCTATGTAAGCTACCGAGCTGCAATTTGTTTTGTTTTATTTCTGATTAGTTTTCATACAACTTTTGTATTTACAAAATTTTTCTAAAACCAATACTTAGGGAGATATAAAATTTAAACTTCGTAAAAAGCTTTGTTTCAGAGTGCAAAATTTTGTTTTTCTCTATGTATACTTTTAATTAGAAATAATACGCAAATATGGTTCAAACAAAAGTTTTAGTACGTTTTTCAAGGTTTACAAACATATTATTGGTTAGTCATCAAGGTGACCGGGTGAAGAGCTGGGCGTCAGCAAAGAGAGCGCGTGCGGGCTAGTTGAACACTTCTGCGCTGCGTCATCGCATCTAGCCCAGCCAATAAACGCACAAACTGCCTTTTTTCGTAGCTAAATAGTGGAAAGCTGAGTTTGTTATATGTGATGAAACCTCTTAAGACGTGTATTTTCAAAAAGTTTACGATTCTCCACCTTGAGCTTTTTCCCCCCACCCCCTCCAAACCTGGAAATTACAGTCGTTCACTTTACTGGATATAATTCAAATTCTACGCATGCCATCGTAGTGAAATTTGATTTGAATTATTTGTAATTAGTTTATCTTCAACTTTTGTACTAAAGGTTTTCTTATAAAACTATATCCAAAGAGATGTATAGCAGTTTAACTCTTTTTATAATGTTTATGTTTTAGAGTACAAAATTTTGTTTTACCCTCTATATATTTTTTCCAAATAAAATGCGCAAAATGTTTCAAACAAAAATTTTGTGTATGTTTCTTACGGTTTATAAATATATGTATTTAGTTAGTCATCTGAAATAACTGATGTAATGTGGGCGTCTGCAAAGACAGCGCGTGCAGGCTTCTTAAAGCATCCGCGCAGGCCCTCCCGTCGTTGCATAAGGACCGGCACCACTAAGTTCTCAACTGTTTCATACAAATCCTAACACTTCCTAATTTGTAGCCTAATTCACTACCAAAAGAATCTGTTTCCAAGCTAAACCGTGACTAAATTAAGCATCTCGCTGTCAGTAAAAAGTTGTCGTCAACCCACTAATCCTTGATACAAACTGCGTCCTATTATTGATATGTCCCTCTTTTCACGCTTCCCACTAGCAAGGGTTAGCTTTCTGCTCTGCCATGAGTTGTAAGCCTGTGTTAAAATAATATCACGAACAACGTAGAAAACTGTCGGTAATATTTATAAGCTATTTTTAATCATGATAAGATAATGAATACAAATTAAAACCAGTCAATGTTAAAACTAACTTTTTTATTAAGTCTATATAGAGGAGATTTTAAAACACTTAATAAGCGCCTTCATCTTTATTAGCGATATTAAACGTTTGCATAATGTCTACCACTAACCAATAAAGAACTATTATGATGACTCATTTTTCAGATAACATGAAAACAATCAAATATTAGAGACGGAACGTCGCCAAGATTATGAAAAAAACCCAATTTGATTGACACATCTTCACAATATGTTAGGAAAGGAAATTTGAATAATTTGCCTGTATTTATCCCGTAAATAGTCTTTCCTGCATGTATGGGGACACAAATACAGTGTTATTACTTACTTATTAATTTATAACTTTTGGATATATGCCTTATTACATTAATTAATTGGAAAGTAGATAAAAGAAAATACGTCTAATAGCCTAACACTTAAAACATAAATTTACACTTACTGTAAATATGCATAAAAGATGGTAAGTGGTGGTAGATTTCGATTCGACACTGCAATCGCCTCAGACCCATAGGCGAATAGGGTCATCTCATCATTGGGTTCAGTATGTTTCTTACCCAGCTTTATGTAATGTAATATACAGGGTTTTTTTTTAAGTGTGCCACCATTGGGATCTCAGTAACTAATGCTTTTACAGCAAACTTTAAATGGGGAACATTCTCTTGTTTTTAAAGAGGTTCAAAAATAATTAAATGAAATATTTGTAAATGGCCGCCATTCTCCAATATGGCGGTCAACTTTGAAATTTCTTATGGAACACCCTAGAGAACACCAAGAGTAAATAAGTCAAATAAGTCTTAAAATTGCATCCACATTCCAAAAAGATCATAAAATTCGTTAAAAATATTAATTCTATTATTTCAAAAATGGCGACCATTTTCCAAAATGGTGGCAAACTTGAAAAAAGACACCCTGTATGTATCCATGTATATTATTGACAATAGGTGTAGCCGTTGACAGAAATAATTAAATAAATTATTATTTCAAATGAGAAACGAGTTAAGACTAACAATAAATTTAAGAAATGTACAAATGATTAGGTTTCATCTAATTTTTTTGCGGTTTACTGTTTTGATCTTTACTGACCGCGAGGCGCAGTTAGTATAAATCTTATGGAACAAAGCGAGTCCAATTGGTGGTAGATAATGGAAAGCACATTGTAACGTAAGGAAGAGCAAAGAGTATGTTTATAGTGATTTTTAAAGTGTTTATTAGGCCTAGTGTTCTATACCTCAATCTATCAAGCTTCCGTTGGTGGAGGCCAGTGCTCCACTAAGCTGTTTGGCCGCGCGCGGCAGAACCTCGCGCGGCGTGGCCGCGACTATGATTTGATGCTCCATTGAGCGGTTTTAACGCCAATTGCGGACCGCGCTCGCTACTTTGTTGACTCACCTGGTACAGTGATGACGCGTGTTTTTTTGTAGTGCAGAGTGATGTCGTTAGTAAAAGTTGTGTGTGCTCTCGAAGCCTGTGGTATGCTGGAACCGAAAAAGAAGCGGTACTGGGTTCACCCCTTCACTGCGGAACGCAGACAAGGAAAAATTTTCTTTAAATTTTATGAAGAAATCCGGAAGCATGAGGACAAGTTTTTTCAGTACTACAGAATGTCGATCAAATCATTTAATGAACTACTTGATGAACTAATTTGGAGTAGACAGGCCACGGCACAACCGCACAGTGGAGCTCACCTCACAAGACTGAATGTGGCGCCGCGACTGCGGCGACGCCGCGCATGATGGAGCCGGTCCGATTCAAATGCATCTGCTGTCATAGGGCGGCAGCACCGCGCGCGGTTACCGCCCGCGGCCAAACAGCTTAGTGGAGCACCGGCCTAAGAGGTTTCATCACATATAACAAACTCAGCTTTCCACTATTTAGCTACGAAAAAAGGCAGTTTGTGCGTTTATTGGCTGGGCTAGATGCGATGACGCAGCGCAGAAGTGTTCAACTAGCCCGCACGCGCTCTCTTTGCTGACGCCCAGCTCTTCACCCGGTCACCTTGATGACTAACCAATAATATATTTGTAAACCTTGAAAAACGTACTAAAACTTTTGTTTGAACCATATTTGCGTATTATTTCTAATTAAAAGTATACATAGAGAAAAACAAAATTTTGCACTCTGAAACAAAGCTTTTTACGAAGTTTAAATTTTATATCTCCCTAAGTATTGGTTTTAGAAAAATTTTGTGAATACAAAAGTTGTAGGAAAACTAATCAGAAATAAAACAAAACAAATTTCAGCTCGATAGCTTACATAGCATTTGAATTATGACCGATTAAGTAAAACACTGCAATTTCTATGTTTGGAGGGGGGTGGGGGGGAAAGCTCAAGGGGTAGAAGTGGGGACTTTTGGGAAAATACACCTCTCATGTGGTTCTATCACATATAAAAAATCCAGCTTTCCACCATTTAGTTGCGATAAAAAACATTTATTGACTGGGCTATAAGGCCTATGCAAGCATGCCAGCTGTTTTATTCGAAAACCATTCAAAATTTCACAACTTAAACCATTATTATCTTTGAAACGGTTAGGTTTATGAAAAAAATCCCAAGAATAAAATCGCCTTAAAATTACATTTTCTACCAGAATACATCATAAAATACAGGATGTTCCATAAGAAAAATCAAAGTTGGTGGCCTTATTGGAAAAATGGCGGCTAAAATAATTTTTTCGACTTTACTACAATTTTTTAAATAAAAAATCCAAGCCACTTACCATTTAACTTTTTTTGATATCTCTTATAGTTTTCGAATAAAACGGCTGGCACACTTATATCAATCACCCTGTATATACAAAAAAGTTATCACGTTTTACTTTTTGTGAAAAGAAAGTCTTATAGCTGATGAGAAAACCCCAAACGTGGGCCGCTTTCTCTGTAGTACCATTGACTCGTCAATAGTACTGTAGTTAATAATTTCAAAAGTACTACTTCGTATGCAGTATGACAAAAACAATATAATATGAACCCTTGATGACTTCGCTCAATTTTGTGGATGCATCTGCGAACGCCACCAAGTTTAGCTTTTATTTCACAAAACTCAATCCCCCCCCCCAAAGGTGTGCATCAGGTTAAGCGATTTATTTATGACTTTGAATCAGGTTATTAAATAATTTGCTAACACAATCCAACCAAACACTAAGACGCCGAGGTTTTCAAAGGAGCCGTAAATGTTTCCATACGTGCTTTTCTGGATTAGCAAAGCTGTAAAATTCGTATCATCCTATTAAAGGTGACAAATTGTAACATTATATTCTAAATCCTACCAGATTTTCAAGATGATAAATAGCGTACATTGAATCTACGTAATACTGTTGTATGGATGCGCAGTACAACATGATACCAGCTACAAGGTCACGCCTAGGAGCTGATGACGTCGGCTCAGTCAACCTCCGACAATTAGGCCTATTGTACTCTCATTTTTTAATTTTAGATTTAAATCGAGTTTGCTATTTTACTTTTTAACTTGGTACCTTATGCGATTGGCATTTCGTCTGTGTATGTATGCGATGCAGTCAGGGATTTACTATCGATAACATTAATAAACACATTATACAGGGTGGAATGAAGTTAGTGTTAAAAAGTTTTATCTGTTAAACTACTAAGTATTGGTGACAAATTGGCACCAATTTAAGTTTCCATACCCTCACAGGTAGGGAATAACGGACAATCTATGATTTTTTTCAAAATATTTGTATTTGCTTACATAAAATGGCCATAAGTGCACTAAACATTGTTTTTATTCCAAATTTATTGTCATTTTTAGAATTCTCGTTAAATTTCCTATTTTAATAATACAAATTCATTGGGATGAAACTTCTGTATAAGCCCTTATTTGGCAATGGAAGTTTGAATTTGTGATTTTTTAGAAAAAAATAATAACCTTTTCCAATGTTTTTCTATACTACACTGGACTCTAGAGAGTGTCAATTATTACTAAAAACTTCGGCAGTTAATAACCTTAAAAATGATGTATAAACATCTACTGTTCGTTTGTCGTTCTCAAATTTAAGAGTTTTTCTTTAAAAACACGGAATGGCTAATGTTTAATTTCCTGCAAAAAAAACATGTATTGGATTCAATGATATGGCAGCAGCTGCTTTAAAAATCATGTTTAAATGGGTAATATTGCAATTTTCAGAATCCTTGTAAAATTCCTAATATATTGAGGAATTGTTCGGATTAAAACCTCATGAACTTAGGTTTTGTGATGTACCTTCTTTTAGGGTTTTTTCTTTTTTACTGGCATAACTTAAATATCGTTTACGGTGTTAGTTCTATGGTACACTCAACCGATGTGCGAGATTGAATTAATGCAAAATACACAACTTGAACAATGATAACAATGATAAAGATGGGTCATATGGTGTGATTTGCTGGCATGCCAAGTCGCCAGACCTCTAGTCCACTGGACTTGTTTTGTGTGGCTATGTGGAGTACTTGGACTCCTTATCTTTAGCGGAAGATAATAAGGAAATTTAAAACTGGATAATGAATGCAGATGTTCTAGTCAGAGGAACGTTGTATTTTAATGTTACTGTTGGTGCCACTTGCAAAAAAACTTGTCTGTATATCAGGGAAAATAAAGGAGATTTTGAAAAAAAAAAAATAAAACTCAAGTAGTTAGCATCAAATAGAAGGCAACTATTAAAACGTTAAGGAAGTAAGGAACAGTTATTTAAGTTTCGAATATTGTGTGTTTTAGAATTAACTTTTATTTTTTGTGTAAATAAGTTAAACTACGTATTTCTGAGGTTTTAACAATTATTTTAGTAAAGAAATATATCACTTGGCTGATTTTCAGTAGCATGTGTCTAAGCACTACAATCTAATTGCTATAATTTACTTAGGTTAATTTTGGGTTTTCGGTAAACAAATTGACAACATTGTAAAGTGTAGTATCTACATATAATTTTAGAGGTTACTTCATTGGAAGTATTTGCTTATCTTTAGAAAATAATCTTAAGTTAAATGTACCATGTGTGACTTTAAACAATATTCATTGTATTCAAAAAATTAAAATAAATAAAAGTTTAACATGTTTTCACAAAACCTACGTTTATATGGATGTCAATCCTAATAGATCTTTAATATTCTTATAATAAATCTCACAAGGATTCTAAAAATTACAATAAACCCTATTCAAATATAATTGTTATTGAAGCTATTGCCATATTATTTAAGCAAATACATGTTATTTTAAAGGGAGGCGATTTTGGCCATTCCGTGTTTTTCAAAAGAAACTCTTAAATTTGAGAACGACAAATCAAACGAACAGTAGATGCTTATACATAATTTTAAAGGTTATTAACTGCCGAAGTTTTTAGTAATATTTGACACTCTCTAAAGTCCAGTGTAGTATAGAAAAACTTTGGAAAAGGTTATTACTTTTTTCTAAAAATCACCAATTCACTTCCATTGCCAAATAAGGGCTTATGCAGATGTTTCATCTCTCTACGAATTTGTACTATTAATATAGGAAATTTAACAAGGATTCTAAAAATGACAATGAATTTGGAATAAAAACAATATTTAGTGCACTTATGGCCATTTTATGTAAGCAAACACAAATATTTTGAAAAAATCTTAAATTGTCCGTTATTCCCTACCTGTGAGGGTATGGAAACTTAAATTGGTGCCATTTTGTCACCAATACTTAGTAGTTTAACAGATAACATTTTTTAACACTAACTTCGTTCCACCCTGGTATGATTGACCCACTATTAAAATCATGTCATAGATAAACATACTACCTTAAAGATTTATCATCACATTTTGCGAAACCTCCCGGAAACAAGAGAGAAAGATGTCTTTAACATTATAAATTGTTAAAATAAACCTCTTGATCAGCATTGTACGTGTTATTAAATTTACGGAAAGTGAATAAAAGAAACGTCTTATAACACTTAAAACATATATTTACGCTTATGCTGTTACTCACAAGACGGTAAATATACAAAACAGATGGTAACCACTTACCATCTGTTTTGTATATTTACCGTCAACTAATATATATAAACCTTCGCAAATACAGTATCTGACCGTTTCAAGCCAAAACAAATGCTTCGCAATTAAATGTCCCCCGGATCGTGTTGGTCCATATGTTAAATCCAATGATTAAAATAAAAAATGCTTTATATATTTATGAGGCATAGCCCTAAGGTAGGCCTATAGTTGGAAGTTACTTTCCACAATGGAAAGTACCTTAAGAAAAGTATTTAAGGTACAACCTCACAATTTAACACTTTATTCGGGTTGGCATTTTCATTATCAAGGTACTCTTGTCCATTTCGTGAAACACTGAGAAATAAGGACATTAATGCGTTACCAACAGACATACACACAAAAATGCAGAACTTAATTAGGAAATTCGCTACGCTTTAAGCATAACAAAGTACATATAAAATTAGTATTTGAAATATTTGTTAATGTCATCAAATTTTATCATAACAATTTATATTTGCTTGGACCAAAGATGACCCAAAATGCTGTTGAAATGACGGCTTACTATATGAAATGAAGTACTATAGACGATTTGACTATTGACTATATATATAGTCAATAGTAGGAACAGAAAGTGACGCATCGGAAAAGCAAGTTACTGTTACTGTTGATACTGTTCGATGAAATGGCGACCATACATATTAGGTATTTTAAGCCTAGTATGAATGGAGATGAGTGTCGATGAGTGGCGCAAGTTTAGCATCATCCGTAAACCTCTGTTACAATCATACACTGCAGTTATGATTTTATACTTTACACTTTACACGACCGCCATTGAAGCGCCGTCAATGAGTGGAAACCTTGTTTCTAAGCTATTGGCGACGATCATTAATAAATTTAAGTTTCCCAGCCGTAAACAACACTGATTCAAGGTCTTCTTTCTGGTTATCAAAACTCAAGAACAATTTTATACATAAATAATCTTTGGTTCCTGACCTCTATGATGCCTAGTTATTTAATTTCATTTACGGTTACACTATACAGTATTATTGCACTTGCGATTAATTAAATCCGTTATGTAAGAAAACACGTTTTTTACTAGGTTGGGATTTGCTTTCAAAACGTAATCGAAAATGTTTGCAGTATTTGTAAACAACATTTGTAAACATATCAGTGACAGCTAGAAAAAATAATCTTGATCCGAACAGCTGTTCGTTATTTCATAGATGATTATATGGTAAAAAATTGGACAAAACTTAACAAAAATCACACAAAACTGCATTTTTGAACGTCCGTAATTTTATTTACAAATTAGTGAGGCCATATTTCAATGGCTAAAGACACTCTCGCTAATCCAGTGAATACATTAAAATGACTTGGATCTTGATAGGTACTCTCGTTTTCCTGGAGAAGATAGCGTAAAATGCCATCTTGAGTGTTACAGACAGAGGGAAAGACAGACAGAAAGACAGACAGAAATAGATATAAGACTCGTTTCTGCTTCTTTAATGTATACAACTTAAAATTAACTTAAAAATATATAATCCTGAGCAATGTACAGACAAAACTCTAATTTTATTTATATAGAAGATATCACTGTATTCAGTAGATGGCCAATCTAATATATGCGGTTTGCCCATCCTAAATACGACAACCCCCTAAAGAGTTCATGTTGAATCATACATATACCTCCCGACTGTTCGCAGTTAGGACACAACCTCCTGAGTAACAAGATTGTTTTCCTATCCTAAATAAAGGTTCAAGACATTAAATTTGCCATCAAAGTAGTTAATAAACTATCCCAAGCCATCAAATAGTGCACGTACTTAAATTAGCCCTTCCCATAGCGGTACTATGGTTGTGGCAAGGTAACAATGTCAGCAGCGAGATCGACACATGGACTGAGAGGCGCCCTTCAATTTACTGCCCTCCACACTCATTGACCCTTCCTCGACTGCCTTCCGTCTACAGAGTCCTAACATTGACTATAGTTACAGTAGTTAGATTACAATATCAACGACACTGTTAAGTCCAATTGAAGGGGGTTGATTGATCAGCAAGTACATATAAAACACGGCTGGTCTAGTAGCTATAGAGCGGGACTTCAGTCAAGTAGTTCAAGGTATAAATCTGGCTATGTGGGGTTCTTGGTCCTACTGTGCCTCCCGAGTCCTCCCACCCGCAATGATCGGGTTATTCTAGAACGATGCACCTCTCACATAGACTGGCGAAGCTTTCCTCCACACAATTGCTTTCGATTCGGATCTCAAAATATTGTCTTATCATTATCTCTAAAGTGAATGGACTTATTGGTCATGTAATGCATTCACCAGTAGCAAGTTACCATCAAGTTTACATCTCAGTAAGGTGTTAGTCTTACAATCAATTTGAAATATATGGTGTGTTGTATAGCAGTATAGTTTAAGGCAGTGATGGTATTCAGATAGTTCATGTGTTCCATAAAGTTGACGTTGACTGATCTAGGGGGAGGAAGTATATTAGTATGTTCAATTCATTATTTCTAAAACCATTCTAGGTATAAAGTTTAGATTCAGCTAATCGCAATCCTATATCTTTTATTAGTCTATATTCTCAAATTCAATAAATAAATTGAGTGCCGGTGAAAAGTGTAAATTCATCTACCAATAAAGTAGGGTGTTTCCTCCAACCTGATACAGAAGGGGGTTTATAGGACCTGATGACAACATTTTGTGAAAGGATTACTTGAATGTCTGAAATTCGATTATAAAGACTTTTTGTTTGCCTCTGCTCCCACGCTATCAGCGACAGATTTTCGGTGCTGTTCAGGCGAATCGTTCGATGATAAAATAATAATAAAAATACGTTATTGTCTTGACGATATAAATTGTATCGACATTACAATTAGAAACTCATAAAAATCTTCAATAGAATGGATTGGATTTTCAGTGAGGATTTGTTTTATTTTGTATGCTTTTAATTTTAAGTTTTGGATAATAATTGGTAATTATTTAAATAATTTTCTTTCATTGTATTAAAATATATTTATCATAAAACTTTGTTTTGTGGAAAGAGGAAGAAAATATTTGTAAAGTTCTCAAATTATAATTCTTTACACATAGTTAATCATTTTTACAGAATTCCTAAAAAAATGTCTTTAAAAATAGTAATATTTCGTAAATATATTGAGTCAAAGGCCAGTAACTGGCAATTTTTAAATGCTTTCTTACAGTATTGGCGTGGTTTCAATTTACAAAATAACTAGCTGTTGGCCCGTCCTACGTAGGCCTACGGAAATCAAGTAGTCGATTAAAACTGAATATAATTCAGAAAGCTAGTTTACACTCATCAACAAACATTCTGACAGTTTTAATAGGGAAAATCATCTTTTTCAAACAAAAACTACATGTTCCAAACAAAAAATCCAATGCTTCTTTTAAGCTTTAAAATGACACCTCAATCATAAAAATTGGTGAAGTAGTTCGGGTGAAAAATGGATGTTACAGCTTATTGAATTAGGGAGATAGATAATATTATACAAGACAACGGCATATCACATACTTAATACTAGATGTTAGAGGGTAAAGATTAATCGAAGAGCAGTTGATTATTTACATAAACCAATAATTTATAAAATCAATTACAACAATAATTTTACCCACGGCCACGGGGGTAGATTTCCGGAGGTAGAATACCTGCGTCGGACATTTATGATTTGACCACTGGGGGTAGATGTCTGGGGATAGATATCTGGGGGTAAATGTCCAGGGGTAGATGTCTTGGGGTAGACGAGTATGTCTGGGTGAACTTCGCAGGTGTAGACAGTGTTTGGTTAAAAGTATTCCTTGATCTGTTTATAATCATATGTCATATTATGTGATTACAAGAGGTTCTACCCGCGAATTCACGGGCGTACAAAAGCCACCATTAAATTAGTTTAACCAACTTTGACTTTATATTTCATTTAAAGGGCCCAAGTTCATGAAATTGTCATCTGAAAGGATGTTAAAAGCAATGGAACCTTCATACATTACGTCCTTATGTGGCCGAGGTGGGTACAGTTGTATCTGAACTCGCCGCTCTTTTTCACTACGTCTTTAATACTTTAATGGCGACCTGTTTAAGATTGGTGACAACCTCTTGGAACGAACAACATACATGGTTTGTTAATCTCATATTCATCGTGTTTTTTAACACCTTTAACCCCTCACTTGTACAGCTAGAAATAGCTTCACTGTCCATTCACCGCACCTATTTTAAGAACATAAAAGTAAATAATAAAATAAGTAAACAAAAATGTAAACAAACAAACTATATTGTCAATTGCATTGGCCAGCTGTTGTTCACTAAATTAATCGAATAACGTTAACTTCCAAAATATGTATGGCGTAGCCCTTTGGAAATCAGCCTGTGGGGCAGAGCCCTTTGGGAGTTCTTCGGCAAATCTACACACTCTAAGCTTCATTGGGATATGCCATATGCCTATATTTTTATTTAGTAAATTGCCTTTACCGTTACATACAATTTCATTGTAACTTATCACTTTAATAATACTAGTCAACCGCCCGTGCTCCGCCACAGGAATACTGTATTGTCAGCAATAAAAGACATAATAATTAACAAATAGTGTTTATTATCTTTGTATTTTATTTAGGTACTGCTTGATTTTTTTACATGAAATAGAACTGGTAGTTGGCCTGTATAAAATATTTATGTTAATAAAACCGATATAATAGTTTAGCCAAGTGAATGTTTTATATTAATTCGAGTTTCGTTCGTAATAGTGTACGAACTGCGCAATGCTGGTAACCTAATAAGCTACTTATGCTATGGAGATAATTTGTTCAAGTATATTCCTACATTTGTTGTTTTTTTGTTCATTACATTCGTTGTGTGGAATAAACATTCGTTGTGTGGAATAAAGATAGTCACTTAAATCACACATCAGCAGTTGGTCGCATTTCACGGATATTTGACCCATTCTGTGAGTAACAGCTGTGTTTACGTCGTATAAAGTTGGGCATACTTTGGTTCAATTTTAGAGGGTATTATTAACGGTCCAATCCGATGGTAAAAGGAGTACCGGATCTTAAAATTATATATAGACTACCAGAATAATGTTGATTAATCTGAGACTTATAAACTCGCCATAGCAAATGTACAGTTGTATGATCTTATATTATTCAAATAGTTATTTTTTGTTACTTTATTTATAGTCCATGTAGCCCCATTGATAAGATTTCCATGATCTCAGAATGTTGATAAGGAGCTAATTTTACCTTCACCTTGTGACAACATAAGGAAAATATATTATTTATGTCCCTGTTAGTCAAGACAAACATTTTTTATAAGATTTACCAACAGGGTGCAGCACTGTATTTTTTTGCATTTATGAAAACAGCTAATTTGAACTAAGCAGCAACAAAAAACTGTGATTCGCAATTAGAACTGTCAAAGTAGGATTGTTTACGGTTATGTTTATGTTTTTCATTTCATGAATAATTTGTGATATTTTGCGAATTTTTGATAATTTTTTTTCTCTATTGTTTAGGTGAAGTGGTAGAACATTATGGCTATGGTAGATGCGTAATACTATAGAATACTGTAAATTTAACAAAAAACAAATTTTATCAAACTGTGTCCTCCCTTATTGCAAACGCAAAGCTTGAGTATAACTGCAATAAGCATTTTATACTTATATTCCAACCCCGTACGAAGGACGGGTACTCTGCTAGTCCTCCATAAAAACAACATGGAAATTTTATATTTACAATTTTTTTCCTCGAGTTATCGTGCTAACGGAGTCCCGGGTCTAGGTCTTACCATGAGTGCCGAGTACCGGTACTACGGTAATAGCTTATTCACTATTTGGGAAATTCGCTCAAAGGACAGATGTACAGACATGCGTTAAATGTTAAATTACCGTATTAAAAACACTTTTAGATCAAATAACTAAACATTAACATAAAATCTCCTTAACGATTACTATTATAGCTTTTGCAGTACTATGTGAACCGAATCGAAAATGTTGTAAATGGTTATACACAACGTTAACGAAAACTCGACATTGCAGTAAAATAAGGAATCAATAAACACCTGGATTTTAAACACCAAATTACTGGTGACACAACTAATAACTTCCCATCCAAAATACCATGATAAATATATACTGTAACTTGAAAAACAAAAACCATCAATATGCCCCTTGTGTCCTAGTATAATGCAGTACAAATGTGCAAGTGCAATACATTACAATACACGTGCAGATGACTGAATACAAAATACAGGTGACGCCACAATCGATTGTCCAACGTCCAAGGTCACAAATAATGCTAGTTGCTAGGCTACTGACGCCCCACCCTCTTACTGTAACCTGTAACCTAGATTTGCTCAGGCCTATAACCGTTAACTGTTTGGTTATAAGTATCTTTTATTAGGTACCTATTCACTTTGAACAGCGTTATGTATCTAGGAAGTAAATAAATAGCGACGTGGCCTATATATATATTTTTAGGTTTTAGCCTAAATAAAATTAATGTGTCCAATTTTTTTAGAGACCATTGATATAGTAAATCAATGAGTGACACAAATAAAATTTATTCGTACGTTCAGCTAGGAAGATGCAACATTCAAAGGGTAATGCTGAATACAGCAATTAAGTTAGTCGGTATGAAGGAGCCAACTGAATAATACTAAATAGGAAGTTCAATCTTAAGTTCTGGATATAGTGAACACCGGCAACTAATAATTTTTTACTTTTCAATTTAACATCAAATATGCACTTTCAATTTTGTATAACACTAGGCAGACTTTAAGTGTTGTATTATAATGTCATAATTACCATCCTCTTGACCGTTGACCATTTCTGGATAGGTCGCGTCAGTAATGTTACAAATATCATAAAACTTACAAATAAAAAATACTTCAACATATAATTATTATTAATTAACTTGAGTGTCAGGCGGCATAAAAAATATTAAAAAACTAACTGAGCTTTGAAGTGGGTAGACACGTACTGCGCCAGGACTAAATAATCCCTCTCTAGCAAACTCCCTTACTGCGCCAGCACTAGTCCAGGTAGGCGAGGGGGCGCCTTCTGGTTAATCTACCCATTGGGATTTGGGATGTAAACAAACCACACACCCTTACGCACCATTGGTATTCCAAATGTAAAAAAACATCACAGCTTTCGTTATTTGGAATTCATATTTTCAATTTTGTTTTCCCCACTTATTATTGGTAACATATTTTTAGGCCTACATTGTCGTATTTGATCCTCCTCCTGAAATTTCAGTTGTTTGTTAGTTGTCAACGCGAGGAGTTGTAGTTGTTATTTTGTTTCAATGTGTTGGGTTTCGTTTTGTTAGCGTTTTATTTATTTATTTGAACTAAAGTGTTTAGTTTGTAATCATGAAGAAAATTTTGAGTGAACGGGGAAAAACTTTGATAGTGTTGGACGGATATACTTATTGAAATATAGTTACGTCAAAGATCGCGCTTAGAGGAACGGTGGAGATGTTCAAATAAACGTAAGTATACTTATTTTTTAATAACAACTTATTGTATTTTCTTTATACTTGCCGAGCTCTTTGTTAGTTTTTGTAGTTATTTATTTCAAGTAACCATATACAAGCAAAGTTAAGAAAATGTTTTTAATGCTCTTAAGTCAGGAAAAATTGTTGAAATTAGTTTAAAGTCAGGGACATTTACATTAATTTTGCGGGGTGGTTTGTTATGTTGAAATGAAATAGTTGCTGCAGAGATTAACAAAAGTTCTGAAAAATTGGCAATTTAACAAAAATTAACCAATTAAGAGCCGGTGACTTGGACTTACTGTGTTTCTTGAAGTGTGTGGAAATCAATTTCGCACCCATTTAGGCAAAAAACATTAATTTTTTCGCTAGACTACTGCCGAATTACCTTTACATCATACTACACAAAAGTAAGTCCTTTTCCAGGATGGAAAACATGCACTGTAAATTACACATGTCAAATATGTAATTACTCAGTTCATACTTTCGTCAACAATAATTCTTTTCTCTATCAGTTGATTTGTTTTTACTTTTAGTTGTTTTTATGTCGTAAGCTTGTATTTTGTTTTATTATAATTTTTTTTTTGAAAATTGTATATTGGGAACTAATAAACTTTTTTAATGTTTAAATGTATTTTGGAATATCATTCGCCTTCCCATTTATGTTAGCCTATAGTATACTTATAGAAAATACAAACTGAATTTCGACATATTATTTCTATTATGATTGTGACAAAATTATTCACTTCAAAAATCATAATTTAAATTTTATTCAATTATATTTTATCATACCAACAACTAGAAGCAGATATTAATATTTGGATCAGCATTGTTACTCAAGTTTTTATTTCATAAAGTAGATTGAGTATTGTAGTAATAAGGTTTAGCACAAAATACAGTAGGTATTATCATTGTATAAGTCACAGAGTGTTTATAAATAAGTGGATAAAAAAGTTTGATTTGATTAACACACTGAATTTAGGTATACGGTATCACACTGAATGAACTCTCAGACTCATTATTACGACAGTTTCTCTCAGAACTATTATTACAAAGAAAACACCGCTCTGGCGCAGTACAGTTCTGATTTTAGGGGGTAGATTTAAGTGCTGGCGCAGTGAGGGCCTTCTACCTAGACCCTCTGGCGCAGTAAGGGCGCCCCGTTTGAAGTAATCCTCTAAGAAATAAAAGCTCTGTTGGCAACACCGCGACTTTAACTTCTTTTTGAACAGTTTCGGCTCCAGGTTTTTAATGTTCTCAGGCAGTCTATTAAACATTTTACAAGCCAGTAGTGGGAAACTGTCCTTCACTTTAGAAGTGCGGCATCTGAGAATAGAGATCAGGTTGTTGTTTCTCAGATTGTGACCGTGAAGCTGCCCTCTTATTTGAAAATCAGCTAAATTCTCTTTTACGTAGAGGAGGGAGCTCAACACGTAGTTCCCATAGACTGTCAGGATGCCAAGCTCTTGAAATAAAGGTTTGCAGTGTTGCCTATACTCAGCCCCTGTCATAATCCTCAAAACCATCTTCTGGTACAGGAGGACTCTCTCACATGCTGCAGAGTGCCCCCACAAAAGCAGTCCATAGGAGATGTGTGTATGGAACAGGGAGTGATAGATGACGACAAGATACTGCAAAGTGACCAAATTTTTCAGTTTGAAAACAATTAACACAAAGTGAATTGTTGATCTTTCCTGTGCTCCCCCCTCCACTGTATAATGCAATGGAAAATATTGTACTGCAAACTGTTAATTTCTTAGATAATCACATATCTTTGTGTTACTACTTTAAAAACTCTCAGCGTTGTTTCCAGAAAAAGATTTACTAAACAACTTATTAAAACTTTCCTCTTTTACTCTAAAGTTAAAATGTAGCAAAGCCCATGCTATTTATTATAATCCAAATAATAAAAAATATTAAAAAAAAACACCGACGTTATATTTTATTCGTGCCGTTAATGTGTTGTCATTTGTAACAAATTTTAATTTAGGGTATGTTTTTAAATATTTATTTACTAAAGCCTTAATACCTTATACTGTTTTTATACGCCAATAAATGTTCTAATTCAATTCATTTTAACTGGTATTACTTACTTTTAATTAAAAAAAATCTTTAAGGAGTCTTTTAACAATCGTGTAATAAAGACAAGTGCTAACAAATTTACATGGAGTAAATACCGTGAATGATTCCATAAGCCCTACACTACCCCACTAGATCACTATGTGTCCGGGGGTATGGTGATGGAAGTTAGGCAGGGACCCGACAACGGGGAAATTCCATTTAGTCCTAATGTCGCACCCTTAGAAAATGCCACATGACTGCCCCAGGGGGTTCAGGCTGGCCCAGGTCAATTTCAGTACTACGTCGCTTTACCAGCCAAAGGAGTTAGGGCGAAGAGATGCCTTGGGTTGCAGGGAGCAAAAGAAGAAAGAGGGTTAAGTGTTGTAGAGAAGGGGAGAAGGGTGTTGTGCCTAGGATTCGGAGGAGGGAAAGAAGAAAATGAGGGGCGTATGTTGGATTTTGTGGAGTGGGGACCCAGCTCGCCTACCTCAAAACTGCCTTGGAGCCGGGTTAAGTTGTGAAATTAGTAACGTCTGATTAACCTTACAGTGGGGGTCAGATTTGGAGCCGGGTAGACGTGCCACCTCATAAAAACATACCCTCCACAACAAACAATAGGAAGCAGTGTTGGCAGAGTGCCCGTTTCCCTTCCTGAAGTAAGGACCCATACCTTAATCAACTACACAGTATTAGTATGTTGAGTGCTTCAATTAAGTGGAATTTGAGGAGGATAGAGTGCAAATGCTTCATACGGAGTGCTTCGTACGGGTTGGCTAGTCTTAATAATAGCTTTATAATAGTCTTTTGATAAACACAAACTCAACATCACCAATGATGAAGGTAAACCTAAAAGAAGTTGATATAGATAATGTATTTATTTCAGATTTGACGAGGGTAGAGACGGGTTCCTAGACTTACAAGAGCTCAAATGGATGATGGAGAAGCTTGGAGCCCCTCAGACCCACCTCGGCCTCAAGGCTATGATCAAAGAGGTGGATGAGGACGACGACAACAGAATCAGCTTTAGAGAGGTGGGTCTTCTTATACTTGAGTGCTCAAACTTAATACAAGGTTGTCTAGGTCAGTGTCTTGGCTAAAAAGACACCCGTAGTCCTTTAGGTTCAGCATAGCCACTTTGCAGCTAGAGGAAACATCAGGCAGTGCAGATTGGACAATATTGTTGACAAAAATAAAACAATTCAATGGAATGTCACTATACTTATCGTCAGTATCAGTTGAGATGGGAAGTATGTACATGTTTTAACCCAAATAAGGGTGAAGGATGAGTGTAGAATGGAGTGAGATGATCTGTGTAGCTTTGTTAATGACTAGGATGAAATGAAAATCCTTTAATTCAACAGGCAAAGTTACTTGGTGTCACTTGGTTAACAGTACAACAAACCACGGGCGAAAACCTGTAAAACAGCGATCATTTACATTGTAATACGCTACAATCGTGTTTGTAAATAATTTATTCTTGTTTTTTAGTATTTTGTATAACCTTTTGTAATGTTGCATATTTGCGACACCCGGTCTACAGCAAAGACAATAGTGAAAATTATCAGAGTTTTATTGAAATAGACCAAACGTCGCATATATGCGAAAGTCCATTTTTGTTTGTGTTTTGAGGTGAAAGTAAGTAAACAAAACAGATTATTCAAGAACAGTTGATTACTGAACAAATATAAAAGCTAAACTTACATAGGATAATGCAGCATACATACATACAGTAATGCAGAAAAGTAAAGATCAGTTTTTTCAACTATCATTATGACGTCACCAATCATCATATCCACAGACCGAGCGACGCAGTTGTGCGTCAGACATCACTGTAGACCACTGCAGGGAATTCAGTGCCTTCAAATAGACCGTTACAAAGATATAAGCATTTTAATAACATTAGAACCCCGACGCAAATATGCGACGGCAGTCTGTTTTAATGTGACTAGCCGTTGCATATACGCGACGACAGTTTATGAGTGGAACCGGCCATCGCATATGTGCGTCGCTGGTCCATATGAATGGAAAATTTCGTACTATTGCAGTAGCAAACGTGTTAACCTGCATCACACTATAATAATATTATTATTTAATATGAAAGTTTGTTTGTTTGTTTGCTTGTTTGAAGTTCAATCACGCATTAACTACTGGTGGGATTGGGCTGAAATTTGGCTTGATGATAGCTTACATTCTCAATTAACAATATGTGTATTGTTATCTTTAAAATCCTTTTGGGCTCCAGTGGCTTTCCATGTTAACCAAGAGTGTCTATATATAAATAGGCAAGCATGTTTCTTTAAAACCTTTTTTCTCAGCTTGTATGCATCGCAGAGAAAATCTACGCATATTGTTAGAACGATGTTTTCCTGTAGATGTGCAGAATCCCACTTTGAATTAAAATAAAGGATTGATAAAGAGTAGGTACTAATAATAGGTCAAATACCTTATTTACGTCTTCAATCCAATTCGTCTTTTTTATTAGTATAGTTTCGGGCCAAACAGCTACATTGTCATATCTTCTGTCTTATTAATTGCTGTTAAAAGCATTTGGTCATCGTTGAATTCCACATGTAGTACATGCACACACTGACACACAAAACATTTGAAATTTAATACTTTTGGCCAGCCTAAACAAAAATTAACTAGCATTGTTTGGACCAGTACACCGACTGATGCATGTTAGCCGATACCCTGGAGACGTTGACCTTGGCCTTAAGGGAGGGGGGAGATCAACTGTTTATCACTATTTCTATTGTTCAATGATTCAATGCGATTGAACAGAATGTTGGAGTTAAAAGTTAGTTTTTCATTTAACACATCGTTTAGCGATTTTTTTTAAGCTTTATAAGTTTTGTAGCTTTCTAGAACGTTCATCATAGGGCCTTTATTGCATTTATTCTCCGTTGGAACTTTTTATAGAATAGTTTTCTTTTTGCAGGTGTTCAGCAATCTTAGAACGCTGTGAATACAATTTAGGTTTAGGGAGATGTTCATTAAACCTTTTTCTAAAGGAACTACCTGTTTGCCCTATGTACATTCTTGGGCAATCATTGCAATTTATTTTATAGACACCCGTGTTGTCCAAGTTGTTATCGATATTATTACGCCGATTCGTTTTCAAATGACGTTCTATCTTGCTTGAGGTTTTGCATGACATGGTGATATTTTGTTTCCTAAGTTCATTTTTAATAGTGAAGGGGAGGACATTGCCATATTTGATTGATATGAACTTTTGATCAGACTTATCAGTTTCTTGTTAAACGGTTTTGGATTTCTGTTTACTGATTAGTTTATCTATGATAGTACTGGGATAACCAATTTTTCCTGCAATGGGTTTTAAGATGTAATATTTGTTGTCATAATCATTTTTTGTTAAAAGAACCTTCAATAGTCGGTTTACAAAACTATTGTAGGCAGCCATGTTGTGGGACTGAGGATGGTTAGATGTGACGTGTATCGAATGATCAGTTGCTGTGGTTTCCTGTATATTTTGTATTTGAAGCTGTTATTGTCTTTTAATAAGGTCAAATCCAAGAAAATTAATGGAATCATTCTGTTCGATCTCTAATGTCTATTTGAGGTTATGGGAAATACTGTTGAGATAATTGTTGAATAAATTAAGTTGTCTTGCATTACCATTGAATAGTACAATGGTGTCAACCACATACCTTTTATAAAACAGTATGTTGTGTGCAAATTTGTACAACCACATATTGTTCCGGGAGTGTTGTGATCCACTTAAGCGACACAAAAAGCATATTACAAAAGGGCTTAGGAAAATAACAGTTGATTCTGAAGTTCTGGTAAAACCCCCTGTTCTTTTGTCAAACATCTAGCTACTCGAACCAACGGTTCAAACACATTTAACTATATACTCACTTTCTCTCTACTCCATGATTCAGGAACAAGACTAAGGATCTTCACTTTAGTTTATTTGTCAGAAAATTTAAATTTGTCTTTTAATTTCTCAATCTAATGTTCATACTTAACATATTTTGGAGTGGACGATTCATTGCTGGTCGACGGATTGGGAATATCTTGCTCAAATGACAGTTTAAATTTTTTACTTAAATATCAATGTGAAGGATATGCATCTTTTTTAGAGTGGGGCCTCTTTTGTCTGTGCTCAGTTTTCGTAATTTACTAGCTGGAGAAAGTCCTAATATAGAACATGCTGAGTCAATCTTACTGAGAACCTCTGTTGATTCAGCAAAATCTGTAACATTGATCAGGCCAGTGGTTTCTGGGTCTTTTATAATAAAAAATGTTTTGACTAACCAGTTGGGCAGAGGGACTTGCCAGGAACTAGTGAAATACTGTCAATATTCTTTTTTTTTGTGATAAGTGATCAACTGTTATTTTCCTAAGCCCTTTTGTAATATGCTTTTTGTGTTGCTTAAGTGGATCAAGAAAATCCCCTCGCCCTACGCTCTGGAGACGACCCTGCTGTTAAAGTACTTGGATTACTGTTTGATCTCGCTGAAAATGTATTTTTCTATGTAATTAAACTGAACCCTGTAGTGTGTACCAAGCGCTCAATGCTTTCTGAGATTGCTAAAATTTATGATATTTTAGGATGGATAACATCCACTTCGTTTTACGCCAAACATATTATCATGCAGAGCACATGGTTATGTGGATTAGAGTGGGATGACCAGACTACTAAGTTTAAATTTAATTTACTAAAATTTAAATAGGAAATAAATCTGACAATTTTAAGGGAATGATTTAGTGGAATTTCAGCCAGGTACTGTAGAGGGAAATTCTTTTGATCTGCAGGTTTGCTGCGGCTGGGGTATTTTTGTAATTGACTTTAATAAAAACCTCAGACTTTTTTCAATATCTTTCAATTTTGTACCAAGGGCGGGGTCCTGTGTGGCCTAACTTATCGTACGTGCCTCGGACCGGCTCTGCATGGAGATGTGGGATGTGAAGCTGTTCGGCCCTTAGGAATTTTTTCATGATATCAACTTTTAACATTTATCTGAACAAATTTAAAGAGGGAATCTAGGAGCCAGTTTTGTCGAGAAGTCTGGCTAAAATTTGTTATATTATTGCTGTATACATTCTCTGTGATGTTAGTTACTATACTAGGGGCCAAGAGAGTCTGCAGTTGGTGGCAGCCAATAGAAAGACTGGATTAGCGCAACGTTGCAACATTGCCTAATCTCTAACTTTCGACCCTAATAAAAATATACTAAACATTATTTTCAAATCAACTGGTATTATTAGATTTGGCAACACTGCACTGTCCTCATTGGCTCCTTTGAAGTCACGTGGTAAATAGGCTTCTCCCTTAATTGCAGACTCTTGTGGACCGTACTGTAAGTGGTTATCTAACTCAAAACGTATTTATTTTGCTTAGCTTTCAATTCTTTAAACCCAACTACAATGTAGTAGTATCTACCTTTGATTTGTTTACAAAAGATTTATAGACGTGACAAAAAACTGCTTAAGTAATAATGTCAATAATTATTTTGTTATCGGATACAACCTAAAACAAAAAATAAATCCATTATTATGCAGTTAGTGATTTGGATGTTTATTTGTTCAGTTTCTGCTGATCTTCCGCAAAGCCAAAGCGGGAGAGCTTGTAGAGGAGAGTGGCCTCAGCAAGTTGGCTCAACTGACTGAGATCAGCGTAGAGGAGGTTGGAGTGGGAGGAGCAAAGAGCTTCTTTGAAGCCAAGGTAAATCTATATCTATATACAGGGTGTTTTTAAAAGAATGCCGGGGTTGTTGCCCGGGGACTATTTAAGATAATTAAACAATTTAAATGTCAAATTGAAGGGAAAGGAACAACGTTTTTTTCTCATTCTTTGATACAATTCGGAGTGATTTAATAAAATTCAGATTTTCATCAATCTTATATGAGCGTAAAACTGGCAATGTCTTAACGCTTAGGGCGGATGGTGTGTTTATCAGATGTCTTAACTGAATCTTTTAGGCAAAAAGACTCTATATTTTACAGACAACATCATTAAGTGGCCAATTTAGGTCTGTTCAACTGAAGACTTCGTCGGGCAATTGATTTTTTCGGGCTTTTGAAGCAGAATTGTCTGATTTCTTTGACTGTGACATCGCTTGTTTTTAGACGGCCAGTTGAATGTCTTTTCAAAACACTACGGTGCCATAAAACTCATTAAACCAGCTTCAAGTTTCTTTATTATCAAGTAGATTTGATGTTTTTTTATTTAGCAATGGATATAAACTCTGCGAACCACAGATTACAATCTGTGTCTTCTGTTGCGCCGAAAACGTCGTAGTGGCAACTGGCGTCAAGCGTATGAGCCACAATAGCGGCCTATCTCAGCGCACCTGCTTTGTACATGCCAAGGTCAAAATTTCCTCCCTTAATGCTACACAGGAAACAAAACATATTTTAGCTTCAATTTGACGTATAAAACGTTTAGTTACCTTGATTAGTGCCCAAGCAATTATCATTTAAAATCCCGGCATTCTTTTAAAAACACCCTATATGTATATACGTATTATATATATATATATATAGATATAATAGGCTAAGCCGTTTTTTGTTAATTGAACTCCTCCGTTATTATTCGCCTGATTTTAAAGTATGAAGTCTCAAAATAAAGGGTTGAACGTGTAGTTGTGCCCAAGGGTATTAGATTTTTGATAAAGTGGTTGTTAAGGGTGTGAACAGCCTTTAAGTCCGTTTTTTTTTCTTCATAAGAATAACAAGGGAGATAATTTATATTGACAGAAACATATGTTTGTAGGTTGAAAATAGTCAAAGTCTACTACATAACAATTGCTGTGTACTATGACTGTTAATATAGACAAAATTGTAATAAGGTTTGTGTACCTTAAAGATTACTCATAATGGATCCCACTACTTTATTTTAATGCTGGGAATAGTAAAATTTTGTTGAGAATACTACCATGATTAAGAAAACTTAACTATAATATTTAAAATCACAAATCTTTGACATTAATTAATTTGACACGAAACAGCTGATCGATCAGAAAAATGTATTTGTATATCAAACAAATCATCTACTTCATGTGTTACACACTAATAACGTGATTCTTTTATACTTTGTGAATTTGTTTTGAGATTGCAGCTACTGTATGATATAACCAGTGTTGGGTAAACTACTTTTAAAATGTAGCTTGCTACTGCTACAACTACAATTCTTTAAATGTAGTTTGCTACTGCTACAACTACAATTTTACAAAATGTAGCTTGCTACAACTACAACTACAATCAAAATGTAGCAAACTACTTTTTTGCTACATTTTTGCTACATTTCATTTTTGACAATAAAGACATTACTTTTCAGAATATACAGTATGATAGTACTGAATTAGTTATTCATTGAAATTTGTAATTCTAATGGGTTATGAAATGTAATGGATTTGATTTGCTCTAACCATCTATTTCTAAACAGGTGAGCTAGCTGTGATCCTCAACATCCTATAAACAACATTAAAACAAATCTTACACTCTCTTATTACCATGGCAGATATACTTATATTGACAAAAGTGTCAAGTGTCACTTAAATGTTGTATAACTTAAAATATATTAAAAACCTAACTTTACATAAAAATATATTCAGTAAGAATTACAAATTTTAATGATAAACTAATTCAGTACTATCATAACCCAGGACTACAAACTGAGCCTAACCTAACAGATGCAATCCTCATTAGTGTGAAGATAAAGTCAAAATCCAATTTTTATTATTCATTCATAGGTAGGTAGGCCTACTCCAAATCAATAGCTAAAAGTCCTTAAATATTTATTTTATATCAAACCAATTTTTTTTTGTGTCAAAGAATAATTTAAATCAACAAAAACGTTTTATTTAATCTATAACTTATTTCTTAAAAATACACAAGTCAATGTTTTCGTATCAATCTCTAGATCAATGTTTTTTTTTAACTACTGTGTCCTTTCTCAGAAAGGCAGAAGGAAAGGTGGGCAGATTTTCCCATCCTTGTTAGTCAGTCGTGACGTCATCGTTGATGCGATGCAGTTATCGTACTGGTATCGCATAGCTCCACAAGTCAATAGTCGATATCGAATACCCCTAATTTACTTTACTTGAGAATCGCTGAAACGAAACGCTTCCATCTTCTTTCTCGAATCTTGCTTGGTTAGGTTCAGGACTCTAGATTCTCGTTCTTTGGTTCTTTCTTTGTTTTTGTTTGGTTGGATTGCATGTAATGTCGACAAGCGTAACGAAAGAAAAGTTGTTAATCGTGTTTTCAGATATAACTCACTAGTTTAATTTTTAATTTATACCCGTACTTAACTTACGAGAAGTTGTTTTCTGGATAGGCCTAGGCCTAGTTTAACTTAAATTATACATTTTTATATTTATATGACTTAAGTATTAACTTAGGCCTAGGCCTATTAGAGGATTTTAAATGGAGGCAACAGAAGATAATAATGATGGTGATCAAGTGGAATCAAAATTACACTTTGTTAATACATACGACCAATTTTCTATTAAAATTGCAAGAAACCGAAGTATCTACGTATAGCAAATTTGTTTGCAGGCGTGCTTGTAAGCAGGATTTTGGCCATAACCTGTATAATACTAAAATAGCTTCAAGTTCTTGTTTATCTTTTACTTGGTCACAAGCCAAGTCCAACTTGGTTATAAGCTCCTTATTACCGATAATACAATTAGATTTGCATATGAGCGGTAAATTTAATTTACAGACCGTTCTATAACTTTAGTTTAAAAGCGTTTTCTACTGTGACTATCACAATCATACTTCATATTCATAGATTGTAGAGAAACAACCTAAACCTACATTAATAACAACCTACAACCATAACCATCAACCATGATGTTATGTTAACAAATTCGACGCGAATAACGATCAAATATCGATAGACGATATTTAGAACTACATCGACTTCCCGAATCGATCGAATCAACGTGACGTCACGACTGACTAACAAGGATGGGAAAATCTGCCCACCAGAAGGAAAGGGCCAGGCAGTAAGTATACTTAAACAAACCATAAATCACTCGCCTCCTGCCGGACCTATTCAAGGTCACAGACCTCTCCCCATAAGTTTGCATTAGAATGCTCAGTTTGGAGACGAAATTAATTGTGTTATGAAACATGGAAGTAAAATTAAAAATAGATTTTTTAGTTTTTCAAAACAAAATACTGTTTCAGATTTCCACGGCAGTTGTAGTAGTAGAGTATTTGCGTGTCTAAATGGGAAACATTAATTGATTTATTCACAAAAGCTACACAACAATTATGAACATTTAATAAGCCTATGTCGTAAATATGAAGTCTAACGAATTTTGCAAAAAAGTCCAATTCAAATTTTAAATAATCTCTTAATAAATTTCTAATACTAGGTCTACTGTCGGGGAAATAAATATATGCGCTCGAGTTTGAGCTTAAATATCTCTGAGATAGATTATCTGATTTTGATTAAACAAATGTTTAATATAAGCTAGTCTAAATAAATTTTACGTGGTGGTAATAAAAAAATTATCCACCTAGCAGAAAAATATTGAATAATCTTAAAAAGATGAAAAGTACAAAAGGTACCGGTTTTTAAGAAACTCTGCACTACCTAACGCTGAAGGTTAAAAATTAACTGTAGTCAAACCACTAAACCAATATTTCGGAAATTTGTAGTGCTTATTATTTCGGTAGGTTTATTGTTATTTTTTCACGCATTTTCAAAATTTTATTTATATGCCATATTTTATGCTGCTATGTTTATTCTTAAAACGCATGCTAAAATGCTAAAACCTCGTTCAAAATACCATCGTGTTTGTCGTGACCCAAGAAATAACAGCGATAAGTCAGATTTATAATGAGAACATAGATGTTTTTAACATATTTATATTTGTAAACAAAAATTTATTCCGTGACTGGAAGCGGGCCGCATTGTATTTGTACGTTATTTCCCAGACGAGCGGGGTCGCGTGCGAATTTGCGACGTTGCCGATGCCTACCTGGCTACAAAACTGACATATTTTTCTAAACTATTCACTAATTTACTCACGGATAATTACTGTGAACATCATTTTCTCTATACTTTGAATAGATTTTACCAGTGTAAATATCAAAATATCTAAGACAAACTAGCTAGCTAGATTAGTAATCCCTCATAACGACCATATAGTTCAAGTAAGGGGGGAGCTGATGCTGTGAATTCCATTAGTCATCGAAAATTCCAGGGAACATAACTCTTGCCGGGGATGGCAATGACCTCTCAGATTTCTACTCTCAGTTACGTAGTTTAAAAGTGGCAAATTAAGTAAACCATTAACTGAATACCAAAAAAGTAGAAAATGTCAATGTCTACTTTACAGTCAGCTGGTATTATCTTTTAACTACTTTACATCAATCAACAAAAAACGAAAAGATTGTCTTGGTGCATGTAATACAAAACTGAATTTTCCTACCACCATAGTAAATATCATAATGTTTTTGTGCTATCATAAAATCATAGTGTATTAATTAGATTATTAGAACATTTTATTGGCATATTTCTGTAAATTTATGGATAATGAAGAAGAAATGTCAGTGTTGTAGCCAAATCCTACATCGGCAACGTCGCAGTGTCGTGCGAGCTCCCGCCCGGCTGGGAAATAACGTACAAATACAATGCGGCCCGCTGCCAGTCACGGAATAAATTTTTGTTTACAAATATAAATATGTTTAAAAACATCTTTATTCGCATTATAAATCTGACTTATCGCTGTTATTTCTTGGGTCACGACAAACACGATGGTGTATTTTGAACGACGTCTGTAGCGTCTTATCAACGATTTTAGCATACGTTTTAAAAATTAACAGCAGCATAACAAATATTTTGAATACAATTTTGTGAATGCGTGAAAATGATAAAAATAAGTTCATTGTGGATGTAGCCTCCGGATTGCCAAATAATATTAAAAAGGTTTAAATACCTGCTATCAAGCAATCCATTTAATTGCAGTTGCAACTAGTTTCGACTCCTATGTGGAGTCATCATCAGGCGGTACAAGGACATCTTCTTTCTTCATATGAAGAGCGTCATATTTAACACGTAAAAATAAATAAACATTTACACACGACACAAAACACGTTACGGACACGAAACATTTACTGATCAGTTACGACAACAGACGACGCTAAAACTCCGTCGGGTTAGCGTCGTCTGTTGTCGTAACTGATCAGTAAATGTTTCGTGTCCGTAACGTGTTTTGTGTCGTGTGTAAATGTTTATTTATTTTTACGTGTTAAATATGACGCTCTTCATATGAAGAAAGAAGATGTCCTTGTACCGCCTGATGATGACTCCACATAGGAGTCGAAACTAGTTGCAACTGCAATTAAATGGATTGCTTGATAGCAGGTATTTAAACCTTTTTAATAAAAATAAGTCTACCAATAAGCCATAACAATTTCAGAAACATTGGTTTGGTGGTTGGCTTACCATTAATTTTCAAACTAAAGTGTTGGTGCAGTTTCTTAAAAACATGTACTTTTTACTATTCCTCAATAATAACAAATTTCTGCTAAACAGATAATTTTTTCACTCTCACTACGCAAAATTTCCTTAAACTAGATTATATTTAATTCTGTTTCAACAAAATCAGATAATCCATATCAGAGATATTTAAGCTCAAACTCAAGTGCAAGTGCACATATGTATTTCCCCGACAGTAGTCGATCGCAAGTAGGTACCTACAGTACAGAGGAGTAGGTATGCAAAGGTAAAACATATATTGTAGGATCCATCGATCTCTAACAATATTAGAGATCTCTGGTAGACCTAGAATCATATACAAAAAACCGATTTACTCTAATAAACAAGTTACATCATTTTAATTATCTATGAAGATTGTTCGGATACACACAAAGTTTTATGTGCCATAGCCATAATATTTATACTGAAGTACATGAGGAATATAATGTAATAACGATAAACTTACATCCATATGTAGTTTCATGTTGTATGCACTTCTTTTAAAAACTGATATTTGCTTTTTCACACAAAACTTACAACTCACGATAAAGTTTCCTTTTTCATTGACTTTTACGAGCTTAAAATATTTATTATAGGCGTCCCACGGTAGAATTGCGACATCGCCAGCCATTTCATGGTCAAAATCTCCCATGTTAATAAGCGTAATCACACAATAGCAGGCCCGTTTTTGACAATGTCAGCGCCCTAGGCACAACTGATAGTAGTGCCCCTTTGAAATATACAGGGTGTCCCGTAAGTAAACAGCCAAACTCCACGAAATGGTTCTATGGGTAAAAAAACAAAAAATCAAGAATAACATTTTTTCCAAAATGGCTTCGTGAACCAGATATTCGCCATTTGGGTTTTTTCACATAAAATTTTTATCTTTAAAATTTTTCAAGCGATCATTATGAAACTTGGTATGTATGTTAAGGTAACAGACACCCATGTTAGAAAAAAATAATTTTGATTCATCATAAAACTTCAAAATGGAGGCCATTTTAATTTTTTTAAGCTTAAATTACAAAAAAAATGGCAGATTTTATGAGAAAACGACAAGAACATTTTTATTTGGAATTTTAAATTCCCTATCAAACGATACCAAGCTCAAAAAGATTTAATAAGAGATAGCTGAAGTATCACGATTTTTAGTTGCAAAATGGGACAAACCTGACTAGCTTAGCCTTTTTCTACCCCATTTTACAGCTAAAAATCGTAATATTTCAGCTATTTCTTATTCGATCTTTTTGAACTTGGTATCGTTTGATAGGGAATTAAAAATTCCAAATAAAAGTGTTTTAGTCATTTTTTTCATAAAATCTGCAATTTTTTAGGAATTTGGGTTTAAAAAATTAAAATAAATGGCCGCCATTTTGAAATTGTATGATAAGTCAAGGTTATTTTTTTTCTAACATGGGTCTGAGATTTTTTTTTCTAACATGTCTCTATATTATCTATACCAAGTTTCATAAAGAGCGGTTGAAAAACTTTAAAGGTAAAAATGTTAGTGAAAAAAATGAAATGGCGAATATCTGGTTAATGAAGCGATTTTAGAAAAAGAAAATGCTATTCTTGAATTTATTTTTATATTGACCCATAGAACCATTTTGGAAGACCCATAGAGTTTGGCTGTTTACTTACGGGACACCCATATAAAAGGGTGACCAACGTCGGGTAATCCGGGAATTATGCATGAATGTTGTATTTCTACCTGGAATTGTCAATTTACCACGATCGCGTATGACAACAGTGACCTTTACATGACCGCGGGAGACGATAATATGTCTACACACGGCCGAGAGGGATGATCAGAATATTACCGCGATTGCAGAAGACGATGATAATTTCTAGACTACCGCGGGAAACAGTCAGAATTTTGCCGCGACCGCAGAAGACGATGATGATGTCTATACAGCCACGGGAGACGATAATGATGTCAACAAGGCCATGAGGGATTATCAGAGGTTTACCGCGATCGCATGTAAATACAATTACAACATATTTTTTTATTTTCCAATTTTTGGCGCCCCTAAAAAAACCAATTGCCTAGCGCCCTAGGCACGTGCCTACCGTGCCTATTCGGTAAATCGGCCCTGCACAATAGTAGAACGTAACAACAAAGACATAAATAAATATCATTGTCGTCACTAAAAACAAAAACCACAAAACGAGAACGAATTCACAGAGTGCTGCAAGTGATGAACGCGCTTCACAAAATGGCACTAGCAGTGCTAGTGACTGAGACTGACTAGTGAGGCGAGTAGGGTGGCGCTGACCTAACGGTACGCCACGTGACTGGCAACAGGTGCTTCGTGCTTGTGACTCATCGTGCACAACAAAGAACCGGAAGGGTTGGTTTTGGTTTCGTACATAGTCGAACTAAGTATAACATATGGAGATATCGTGGTAAAAAAGTAGCATATGGGAACGCGCCACGGGCTCCCGACGAGACTCCCGACGACACAGACTTCCGAACTGTGACGTCACGGCCGACAACCCCTCTCTCTATCTGCTTGGAGTGGGGGAGAGTCGTTGTGGCAACTCCCCCCGGTTCAGCCGAAGGCTTACCCTCAAACGTAATTCTCTGTAGCAACCCCCCCCGGTCCAGCCAACGGCTTAACCTCCACACGTAATTCCCTGCGGCATCGCCCCCGGCCGATGGCACGTAATTGCCGCTGAATTAGCAATATATTTTTATTCAGTTTTGACACACACCATGCCTTACACATATATTTCCGCTTAGAAAGATTAGAATAAATTATTAGAATGATTAAAATAGTCGTCCGAAATCTTTATGTCGTTCATTGCCAAAACTCGATTATATTGGCCATGTGATATTCAATTTAAATATAAAAACGACGTTATTCAAATCCGTAAAATACTGTACCCATTCAATCAGTGGTCGTTTCCAAATTTTGATTTAAATGTCAACTTAAGACTTTCTCTGTATTATTTGATCAGTTATCATCATTTGTATTTTTCCCTTTTGTACTGTGTTTAGGTTGTGGCTTGATTTTAACATGCTATGATTGTTATTGAATTTGGAAGATAGATAATGTTAAACAAGACAACGACCCATCGCATGCACTACTGGATATTAGAAGGTAATGATTACCCGAAGAGCCGTTGGTTTACATAAACCAATTAATAAAATCAAATACAACAACAACGAATAGTGACCTTTACGTAGCGTAGCCAACCACGGAGGGTAGATTTACGGGGGTAGAATTCCGAGGTCGGACATTTAGGATTTGACCTATAATTCCCATCCTTAAATTTGTTTTGATTTTACGTGGTAATACCTAAAGAGATAATCCTTAGCAAAATATAACACTCATGAAACTAGTGTAATGCTGTTAATGCAAGTCGTTATACTTAAATCAGTAAATTGCTTATGATTTATTAACTTAACGCATCACGATCAAAGTCACAGTTTTTGTGCGATATTGGACTAATGCCTTCACAGATTTTCCATAATAACTTCTTACCATGCTCACGTATTGGTGCAAATTGCACAACATTTTGTTCACTACCCTGTGGTCTCGCGTCACTAAAAACAATTGTAGGCCTAAATAAGCTCGCTAGAATAATTTATTACAGTATTGTCATTTGTAAAAGCTGAACCATAAGTCATAAAAGTTATAAAATTGGAGATGTCCGTTAATATATCAAACAAACAAATTAATATACCCCCGCTACAGCAAACCTGCAGACTAAGCGAATTTCCATTTGCCTGATGTAATTTTCAATGAAATCTATTCAAATATAATTAGGTTAAACAAATATCTAGGTTTTGCTGACTACAGGGAGGGTGATAAAGTGTGTTTTTAATAAAATTTTAATAGCTTAACATAAATTTTTAGATTTGAGAGGTTTGATCCAAATATATCCATAAACAAGCAAACTACTGTTTACTTATTTTCCTTAAGAATAACATGAGAATTTTTTACTTAGAATTTTCTCCGTAACCAATAATCATACAGAAACACTTTAATATACTAAATTGTTTTTTAAGCTCTTCAAAATTGTCTAGAGAAAATTTGGGAAATTTTCTTCCATATATCCCCCCATAAAACAAATACCCGTTCACATGATCCGATCATTTTGGTTCGCTAACTCGTTCGAATAAACGCAGGTTTAGACAATTGTATGTATAGATGTTTTGTATGAATTTGGAGGCTACTTAAAATAAATTCTAACTGCTTAACATGTGTTGGATTAACTTAACATAACTTGCACGTCACATTGTTTTTTTAAATATTTATATTAAGGTTGTAAAGGGTGTCCCAGTAAGAACGCCGGATTTGAGGAGCGTCTTATCCTTATCTGTATTTCAATAGGAATTCCCAAATTATCAGCGATGTTATCAGTATTAGGTTCCCATTTGTAGTCATGAATCGCTACACGACGGAACAACGCGTGGTCATAGTTAAAGTCCACTACAAGTACGGAAGCTGCGCGCTATTTACGGCCGGGACAATGCACCAAATGATCCATCATCTGTCCGAAGATTGATTTATAAGTTCGAATAAATTGGCTCAATTCTATTTTGGGGATATTTAAAGTCGCTTATTTTTGCCAATAATCCTCAAACAATCCAAGACTTGAAGGAGGAAATGATTCGTGCCATTAATGGAATTCAACAGGAAGTGTGTGAAAAAGTGATGGAAAACTTTGTCAAGAGATGTCGGGCCTGTCAGTATTCAGCAGGTTGGCACTTACAAGACATAATACTCAATTACTAATCGGAGATACTATGCTTTAAGATTCATGTTTCATATTGTAAATTTAGTGAGAAAATATGTAGTTTGTTAACATTTCAAATCCGGCGTTCTTATTGGGAAACCCTTTATATATTTAGTTACTGTGTTTTGCTAAACCTATGCTTAAATTAAATTAAAGAATATCATCAATCACTAAGTTGGTACTTCACTGAAGGTTCTTAGGCCAAAATATATAAGATTATATTAAGGAACGCGGCAGCGTTCCACCCCGCCAAGTCCCCCAGCGGTACACAGCTGCTGCAGTGTATATATACATGACGTGACAAAGTGGCTTTTTTACTCGTCTATAGCTCTGAAGAAACAAAAGCTATTAAAATAATTGTTCATCCACTGGATAGGGGCAATCATTCTTGGCAAAATAAAAAAAAGAATTTAAAAAAAGGTTGTGTTTGAGCCAAGAAAAACTGGTTTGAAAATTCACAAATTTTCCGTGTTCTCCTTCTTCTCCTTAAATGTTGACGGACCTACAGCCCAAACCACTGGCTCAATTTTAATGTTTTTTATGTTGTTTGAAAGCCCTTAGCGTGTAGATGTGCCTTTTGAGGGTCACAAGTCGGTGCGTTGACCCATAAACCCTTGGCAAGCCCTCAAAGTACGATTTTGGCCCATTTAAATAACATGGGATTAAAATCAAAACAAAAGAAGGATCAGCTGCGATTAAATCTCAATTAATTTAAAATGTTAGAGAAATTCATAGGATCAGCTGAAAAATTATTTTAAAACTTTTATAAAGTATTTTTTTCAGGTATACCGAATGATTTGAGCTACTTACTATATAAAATTACTTAGAGCAGTGATATTCCCCGATACTTTCCATTGAAAAATGCAGTGTACCGATGGTACACTGGTACAGCAGCTCGTCATTTTTAACAGTTTAATACTACTTATCAAAACATATGAAACCTAGGAACTTGAAACTTAGTACTAGTACTAAGGTTAGTTTTAACATTGTTTCTTCATAATATTGCCAAAATTTATTTAACTAAATAAGGTTAGTTTTATGTTTTGATACACTAAAACAAATAAAACAATCGGGAAAATCCGTCTACGTATGTTAAACAAGCAAAAAAGTGAATGTAAAAAGTGATATGTAAATTTAGGATAAAAATGAGTTTTTCAATATTTGTTTTGCCTTATGCTATTTCTAACAAACCTAATCTGTTTGATTACATTTTTACTTCTCTAATAAGGGCTCAATTTACACTAGTCTTTAGATATACGGGTTTAATTATCGGAACACTTATGTAACACCAATGCATTTTATATGTAGTTGTGCCCTGGTCTATATATAAGAGAAAAGAGGATTTTTATTTTAACTGTTAATTTTCTACAAAAATAAATACAATCTAATAAAAAACCACTAAGTGGTAACACTTCCCCCGCCAAGTCAGCAACCCAAAAAAGACAATAAATCACCACTTTTCCGCCAAGTAAAACAATGTAATTTATGTAAGTTTGGCCACTTGGCGGCAGACTTTTGCTTGATCACTTTAAAAAATACCATAAAATTAGTTTCATTGAGCAAGTATCTCTCCCAATAGTACATTGCTAGATGAGAGCTTATTTTACAAAATTTGACCTTATTTGTGTCACATTTCATAAAATCATAATAGTGATGGTTTTATATTTACTGATTACCTCGAAATTATTATACTTAGTTGGACTAATTAATTAGAGAAGTTGATTTGTGAAATTATCCACGAATGTAACTTCAATGAAAAAAACCAAGCAAAAGTCTGCCGCCAAGTTGCCAAACTTACATACATTACATTCTTTTACTTGGCGGAAAAGTGGTGATTTATTGTCTTTTTTGGGTTGCTGACTTGGCGGGGGAAGTGTTACCACTTAGTGGTTTTTTGTTAGATAATTATAACTGGTGACATACATCTTAAATTGAAGTAACAATTAAAAAATGAATCAAATTATGTTTTTTGGTCAAGTAATACAGTAGGTAAATGTATGCCGAAGCTTTATGGCAAATATGTGCGTGCCTATCAATTTGAGACCTTAATCATGAAAATCGGTCGGGTAGAAGAGCCAAACGAACTCGGAAAAGAAAAACCATTTTTTTTATATATAAGATTGTTTTAGGACTTATCTGAAATCAATGATACGTAATTCATTTTTATTTCGGTTATTTTATTTGTCTTTGTCTTAAAATACTCCTGGAATTAAAGGCTTTTCTAAGGGAATTGCCAAGGGCTATTAAGTGCAAAAGAGGGGGTTTCACACAGTTTTAAAAATCTATATGCTGTAATCTCTAATGCAATGATTTATTTGCGATTTATTGTATTTTTTCAACACTGTGTTTCAACATAATAGATTTGGCAAAATATTACAACAACAGGATAATATGGTTAAACTATTATTCATTACAGTACATCAAATTTAGTAACAAAATAATGGACATGAAAAGCAAAATATAATATGATAATGAATGTTAATATTTTGTATAGATAACTTACTTTTTGGTATTGGGTATAGTAGTTGTTTTTCTTGAGCGCAGTCAAGCGAAATTAATTAGGGTCAGCCAGGCGGACCACCCCACAATGGCAGAGGTAGGTAGGTAGCCTTTTCCTTGTTCAGAGATGCCCTGTCCAAAACTTAGTGACTTCGATGCTTAATATCCCGTTACCCACCACACGCCGTTCTGCTTCCCGAATCCCGATCACTCTCCTTTAAACATTTCAACAACTAAAACTTTAAGTGGCTTTAGGGTAATGTGGGTTGTGCTTATATTGAAAAACGATCTGATTCGCTCTAAAGTAGGAGGAGGGGCGAAAATAAGTACTGTACAGTACTGTATGCGTCACTCAAATTCCAAAACATTTCGGTTCCCCGAATAGGTGTTTGACCCGAGAGCATCTGATTGAATAAGGGGGGATTGAATTATTGGAAACCCCATAAACTAAATATGGAAGTTACCAATTAATTTGAGTATTATTGATAAAAGATTGCAAAATAATATAATGTTTCCTATTTAGTAATTATATATTTGGGTAGTCATGTATGGTCATCCGGAGAATAATAAAAATACACCACGTAATAGTTCAGGTTTATTTTCAAGCAATATTAAAATTGAGGTTAAAATAATTGAGGCGTCAGAAAAAAATACTGGTCCACTAAAATTAGTTATGGGAAAATCTTAGTATCGAATCAAAATATAAACAATGCAGCTTCTTGCTGTGAAACACTGCCTTATACTACTGATTTAACGTTACTAAATAGACACATATGGACATTTCATTGAATATTTGCTGAACAAATCTTTTCTTTAATCAGCTGATTTTATATACAGGGTGTTCATTTGAAAACTTTCCATATCTATTGTATCCACAGGTAAGGCTTTTAACACTTAATCGTTCTCATTTCCCCCTAATTTGGACATTCCAAATCCAAAGTACAGTGTTCGTAATGAAACCCCATTTTATTAAGCTGACGGCAAAGAGCTGTTTTCTGGACTAAATCCTTGCGTGGGAAGTTCGTCAAAACAGTGAAGTGTGACGCAATAATAATTTACTAGTGTACATGTTGCTCGAATTCGAGCAATTACAAAGTATTACAGGAGTTATTTCAGATTGAATAACAGTCATATTTACAATGAATTTAAAAGAGTCAACTCAAATATTACCGTTGTGTAACTCAGACCCTGTTTATCTTCGTTATTGATAAACCTAAAGCATTCCGGACGGTTCTCTCCTTCTCAAAATGCCTCGCTGTACAGGCAACACAGGTCAATAGAGGGCCAATTGAGAACGAAAAGTCGTTTTGGGGTAGTGTAAGGGCGCATTTGTAACCAAATAGTTGAAGTTGTCCAGGTTCATGTTCAGACTGTTAAGCTGATGAGTTAGAGATGGCTATGGTTAAGCCTATTACGCGCCACTGTTCTGTAGCTGCGGTCGTTATCACGATTGCGCCTCCTGTCTATGTTTCGTTGTCGTTGCGTCGGAGACATTTAAAAGAAATAAACAACAAATAATAAACAAATTATAGCTACACAAAACAACGATAAATGCACAAATTTAAGTTACAATCATGCTAACACAATCCATCATAGCGACACAAAACAACGATAAATACACAAATTTAAGATACAACCATACTAACACGATCCATCTTGGGGGTTATGTTTACACAAACTCAAATAGTAAATAAATGTACTCAATGTGTTTCATTAATTGAAAAGTAAATAACAGCAATAAAATTATACAGCTGATCAAAATGTAAACAATTATGTTCTTCATAAGGATAACATGGGAACTTTTAAAGCCACTGGGGCAGAGCCCAAGGGACTTTTTCAAAAATGTAAGGTCAGTTTGCAAATCTACGCGACACGCTCTTTCCAATGAGACGTCAATGGATAAAATCGGTTAAGAAATGGCGGAGGAGTTCAACCGACAAACTTTCGTGTAACGTATTAATTATATAGATTAAACATAAATACTCTTGAATAATACAGCATTGGTCTGTTTTACCTACCATTTTAGAATCCCATGTCCTACAGTAAATAACACAGTATTATAATTAATAAACCCACCAATTAGTTTAAACCATCGATCTCTAGAGATCGATGGTTTAAACAAACGAAACAAAATTATTCTGAATTAAATTATTGGTTTAAATCAGCTGTGTGACGTTGTATATCCCAATGTGCTGTTGAAACTTCTACAGGTTTACATTAAATTTAGAGTAAATCCAGCCCATTGTCTTCTTATTGCTTTCATGAATACAATGTACAATAATTACATTCAAAAGCCAACATTCACTTTAATCAGTTTAGTGATTTATGTGGATGTCATACTAACTCACAAACCTCAACACTTTCCCAATAATGTCCAAATTGCGTTAAAAGTTATGTTCAAATCTGATTAAAATATATTGCTAATTTAGTGGGAATGAACAATATAAAAAAAATATGTCCATGCCATGCTTTACAAATCTGGTTTAAAACAATTATATCGTTAATTTAGTGGAAATCAACAACATCAAAATCACGGACGAAAACTCACATTTCCCCACTTTGCCCGGAGAGAGGGATAGACGGCCGTGACGTCACAGTTCGGAAGTCTGTGTCGTCGGGAGTCTGCATCGTCGGGAGCCCCTGGTATCGCACCTAGCATATAAATGTAGAGAATGCTACATTTACTGCTACTACAAATGTAGCGTGCTACCGTCTTTGCTTCAGTTTAAAAAATGTAGCAACGCTACATTTACTGCTACAATAAATGTAGCGTGCTACAGTAGCGTTGCTACTTGTAGCATGCTACTACCCAACACTGGATATAACCAATCCATAAAAACTGTTATGTAATATTTTTGTTATAAACTAATAGTATTGATGAATTAGTAAAAGAACTTGACAAGATATGTAATTGTCAGTACCCCACGGGGAAGAAGAGTAGGCCTTGAAAACAGAGGAAGGTGGAGTGGTTTATTGATGAGGAATATTAATACACCAAAGGCCTCATTATAGCACAAGGCTCCAAGTGACCAGAACGGTTAGGTAACAACTTTACTAAGTTAACCTTACTTAGAACTTACTAGTTAACTTTACTAAGAACGTAAAGTCCTAACTAGAACAAGTGAGGTGAGGTGGGACATGCTTTGATTCCGAGGATAAAAATATGCCTAACCATTTATATCTATATTTATATTTATTTTATATTATTATATATATATATATATATAAATAAACTTGCCATTTAAAATGGAAAAGTGCCAATTTCCGTTAGCTTTGTATTTTGCAATTGGCAACTTCAGTTAAGCACAAGGACAATCGCTAAAAGAGCAGCACTGTTCTTACCTAGACAAAAATTCTGGTTACGGAAAATTCTGACCAGGGTAATCTTCCTAAAGGTGACTTTACGACTAAAAACGTAGTATTCAAGGAAGTAGGCTATACTTTGTGAGGATGCGGAACAGGTCACTAAATCTACAAACTAACCAACATGGGAGCAGTGTCCGCAACTGAAATACAATCCCCTAGAAAAATGTGATGCTAGGTATTAACCCTCCGAGCGTCACTCGTCGAAAAATCGACTCACGATACACTTTGTGTAGTGTCACGCGTCGATTTTTCGACACACGAATATCGTTTACGGCAAAGGCTCTATGACTGACTGAATCGGATTGAACTGGATCGAGTTAGGTATCGTTCTTTTCGTTAGATTCTAAGCTTTCTCCAGAGGTCTGTCTCTAAGCGCTTTATGTTCTTGGTTATCGGTTGACAAGAAGTTTGATGTTTTTGGATCCTGCAAAATGTTTAACTGTTCAGGTCTTACCTATTCTATTCTTGATGAGCAAGGCCATGTCATGCAATTGCACTATTGCCCGGGCACTCCCTATGATGGGGAACATCCTATATCCGCTACCCGTGTAAGAAAAGGCTCCTTGGAGGACTGCTTGCAGAGGACTCGGTCATTTTGATGATGAAAGAAAGTGAGGATAATCTGACCTGGTCACCATTAAGTCTCAGTTTATTCAGGGTATTCTCCGCACCAAGAAGCTTCAACTTGAACGAGATTTTGGTCTAAGTCACAAAATAAATTAATGTCAGAAGCTGTGCAAGCCCTGAGTACTTAGGTCACATTGACCTGACCTAATGAAATTGGACAAACGATCTTATAGCTGTATCCAACAGAGATTTTGTTCAGAGAGTTGTTTGACCAATCCAGGACTTACTTTCACACTAGAGGATTCGCTGTGTGCAAAATAAAAGTATTTTCCCTCCACTCCTTCAAAAAAAAGGAAAACCCCCACAAAGAATTTGATCATTTTGGTAAACTAAACAGTGTAACTTTCCGCAACATGAAACAGATGTAAATACAAGAAACAAGGGCAAATTGTTCTCATTATAACACATGTAACCAATAACTTTTTTATCACTATAACCTCATTAAAATAGCAAACAAAGCGTCACTAAAAACATAACAGATTTTTCTTTTTCAGATAGAAGAACTAAGTCGAGGTAGCAAGTTTGAAGATGAAATAAGACGGGAACAGGAGGAACGGAGGAGAGAAGAAGAAGAGAAAGTCCAGAGGAGAATAGCGTTCAAAGAAAAAGCGGCCTTATTCCAGAATGGCCACTAGCACAAAATTGTGTTTGTTGTTTTAATGTCCCTTTTTTTCATAGTTACATGTTTGGTCCAAAATAATATTGCAATCACGAATTACTAAACAGGAGAATTCCAGTTTTGAAAAAAAAACAAATAGTATTTATGTACTAATACACATTTCTCGAGAATGCAACATTTAGTTCTGTCACTTACAAAATGGGTTCATATTAATTTTAAAAGCCTTCTGTACAAAATTAATGAATCTGAAAACTGATTTTTCATTTTACCGTTCACTAAATTAGTAATAAGTAGTTATTATTGTAATGTAGATTAAGTTTATGTAAATTGTATATAAATGGATGGACGTTGTAGGAGATCTGTTGGTTGTTTGATAAATTTTAAGTAGACAAGATAAAAAATTATATTTATTTCTTTACAATATTGGTACGGTACACTTAAAATTACAGTGACATATTTAGTTTTATAAAGAAATACTCAAAATAATAGTAACATTGAATCAAATAACTAACAGCTTAAACAATAAAAATAAGAATAGGTGTTTCTGATTTATCAACAAATCCTGTTCAATTGTCCTAAACTGTTACAATGTACTAGCCTACTGTAATACATTTAATAACAAGTGTAAAGTTTTTTAAATACTCTCTCTTTTATATTCATTTCATATAACTTGTCATTAAAAATATGGCATTTAACAATTTAACTCTTTAACAGAAGAAAATATGATAAGGCCAATCATATCATTGTACCCATTGAGGGTTTTATTTTAAAAAAATGTCATCAATTTAACTTTAGACCACTTTCCAATAATAAAAAATGAATGGTCTATAAACAACTTTCTAACCTATTATAACTTCGCTTTCAGGTATAGCAATTTGTAGTTGTACTATCTTATTTTATCTACTGGTTTTGTTTTAAGATGTATCATTGCCTTATATAGATTATAATTTATTTATTTACATGAGATCAAATAGTAGAAATTAGTCAGATATAGATGTAAATATTTTTGTAACTTTGTCACCATGTTTTTGATGTAATAAAATTTTATGGTAATTTCTTGAGATTTATTTTATAACCATTTTTACTGTTTGCAAAGAAATTGACAATAATTATTAGTTTTTTACACATTATCCATCCCAAGAATAAACCATAGAACCTTTCTTAACCAAACAATTTTTCACACAAATAACATAGAACGGGTTAAAAGAAATAATAACTCCAAAATGTATATTCAATAAAAGAAGAGAAAACAAAGGAGCCGAATTAAGAGTAGTACAGGGTTTGGGCTTAAGGCTGTGTGTAGACTGCTACACAATGCAACTACATACAGTAACACACTTCTCTCGCTTTCAGCCAAATTTTGAACAACTGTCTGCGTGATTTTAAACACTTTTAATACTTACACATTGCAATAGACAATAACATTGACAATGATTCACCTTGCATGCTGCGCTCAGTTAAGTAAAAACTGTTTGAACATGGTTAACTTACTGTTTGATTATGCAAAACTTGAATAAAGCTATAGCACTACAAAAATGCATATTTCACAATCTATTTTTCCGTTTGTTTATTGCAAATCAGTATGGGATATCCAGAGATACAACTTAAAGGGGTCTACTTAAGGAGGCTATAGTCTACTGAATAACATGTTAGAGTGAGAAAATGCAATTTTCTGGGGAAAAAGATCTCACATTTCGTATGATTAGGCATATTACACAAAACACTTTAAATTATAACACACTTGTTCAATAATTACCAATTTCCATCCTGTTAGATAAATGCAAGTTTTGCAAATTTCACTTGGTATACTTGAAAAGAAGACCACCAAAACTTCCGCTTGCATGGTTGACTGCTTCTAAAAATAAATCACAAATAATGACAAAAAAATCCAAACATCGTATTTTTAATAATAAATCTACAAATATACCTGTGAATAGGACATTTTCATAAGAGCTTACAGCTTTTATCTTTTACAGCATTTATTCACCAAGGGCATTTTGATATTATTTCTGGAGACAAACACATTCTAAAACGTCAGTATACATATATATATGCCGATGATATATATATGGTGGCGGCACAAGGTAGGAGTTTTGAAGAGGTGGCAGAAGCTGACTATGACTCTAAATGAACTTTCCCAGTACTATGACGCAAATCACCTCAAGCCGAACCCTGCTAAGACCCAAGTTTGTGCCTTTCACCCAAACAATAGAGAAGCAGGCCGTGAGTTGAATGTGAGGTGGCGGGGAGACCGTCTTCAGCATTGTCCTACACCCAAATATCTTGGTGTCATACTGGACCGCACACTGACATTTAAGGCGCATTGTATTGCGACTAGAGGTAAAGTCTCAGCGAGGAATAATATAATCAGGAAGCTCACCAGCAGATGCTTGGGTGCTAACCCTAATGTCCTCAGAACCTCAGCTATAGCGCTCAGTGTGTCGGCTGCGGAGTACGCTGCACCAGTATGGAACGCATCGTCACATGCAAAAAAGGTTGACATTGCAGTCAATGACATGGCTCGAATTGTAACTGGGTGTTTGAAACCAACCCCAGTACACAAACTCTATTGTATCATAGGGATCGCCCCTCCATCAATCCGACGTGATGTCGCTGCCGACGCAGAAAGGACTAAGCAAGAGACAGACCCTCGTCACCCATTACACGGCCACCAACCTGCAGAGCGATGGCTTCGGTCTAGAAAGAGCTTTTTATCACAGACACGAGTCCTGGATGGATCACTCTCAAGCAATCGGGTGGCAAGGTGGGAGGCCACGTTGACTAACACTCCCATATACCAGCCAGGGAGGAACTGGCTCCTGGTGCAGGCCTTCATTACACGGTGTGGAAGACCCTAAATCGAATTAGGGTCAAGGTACCAAAATGCAAGACAAACATGCAGAAATGGGGTCTCTTACCAAACGAAGAAAACATCTTGTGCGCGTGTGGTGCTCTTCAGGATCCTGGCCATATGCTGATCTGCCCACGCCTAGACCAGTCTTGCACATTAGATGATCTTTTACATGCAAATGACAAAGCCATATCGGTAGCTGATTTTTGAAAAGCTAAGTCTGATTTCCGGACACGGAAAGTAAGTAACTGGAAAACATCCTAAATTAATGATGAATTTAAATATCAAGCAAAGATATGTAGCACACTTTTGGACTGTACAACAAGCACTTGAATTAGGACTTCGTCTAACCAAAGTACAAAGAGTTTTGGAATTTTCTCAATCTTGCTGGCTGAAACCCTACATCAATTCCAACACTACAAGAAGAGTAGGAGGAGGAAAGAGAAGAGGCCAAAAACAAACGGCCAAAAAGCAAGGAGGTAGTATTAAAAGAAAAAGAAGGACTAATAAAATAAAAAAAAAACAAGAAACCAACAATATGGTCAAAAAAAGGAGGAGGATTATACTTAAGACCATACCGTGTGTATTAAATAAGAAAAAACAAATATTAATTCCAAACAAAGAGTTGACAAATAAAGAATTAATTATACAGGGTGATTGGTACTCAGTGTGACAAAATTTTTTTGGTGTAAGTACAAAGTAAATGATGTGTGATGATGCATATAAAATGTTCCAAGTCTAACAATTAGCTTCCCAAAAGATTATTTTATATTTTTCAAAAATAACCATGCTTTTAAACTTAATACAGCGATTTTTCAATTACGTGTATATGGATTTGAGTAGGTAATGTCATTTTTGTGTTCTACTTTAAATTTTGAATAAGAATAATACAAAATGACAGAGGATCAGTTGTAAAAACCCCATTGTAAATAGACTTTTTTAAATTCATTGTTAAGCCCCTGAGATGTAGATATTGTTGTAAGACTAGATTACTTACGTCAATAGCTCATTGAATCTTGAATTTCACTTCATGTTTCAGTACATGTTTCGACACATTGTCATCATCAGCTGAGTACTAGTGAAGTTTTTATTCGCCATATGGTTTGTCAATGTTCAATTAAATAAACTCGCAACACGTAACACAAATACGACACGACACGGAACATATACATTTACAACACGTAAAGCTTTAAGACATGCAGGCCTGCTCGAACAAAACACACGGTCATGCCGCGGGTCGGGGACAGACTGACTATTTGTTTATCCAGGCTTATCATTGTTATCACGGAGGCAGTGGACAGCTGTTTCTTTGGTAGGAATGATAGAATTGAATATCGAGTTGGAGCTAAAATTTAGTTTTTATTCAGAACAAATTCATTTTCGTCGTTATTTTTATGAGCTCTGTATATTTTGTATTCCTCCAACAAGTCCAATTTTCTGCCCTTTTCACAAATGTGGAGTATTTCTAGACTGTCTTCTATTGTTCCGAATGAGTGGTTATTGTCGATTATATGTTGGCTGAATGCTGATTTCTGTTTGTTCGTCCTAGGGTTTGGTCTATGTTCTTTAAATCGTGTGTTAAACCCGCGACCAGTTTGGCCAATATATATGCTCGGGCAGTCAGCACATTTTAGTTTATAGACACCAGTTTTGTTATTATTGTTCATTTTTGCATTTGGCGTTTTGTAATTCAGCAAGTTTATTGTTTTATTCTTCGTGTTGAAGACTAGGCTTAAGTTGTTATCTCTCATAGATTTTTTCAATGTGTGTTGTATGGTGTTACTGTATTCGATACATACATATTTAGCCTTATTTTCACGGTTTAGTTGGCAAGTTTCAATGTTAGTTTTTCGTTTGTTCTTATGTTTGGTGATAAGTCTGTCCACTAAACTGTCAACATAACCATTTGCCCTAGCGATGTGTTTGATTTATAGCTACCTCTGAATCAAAATCGGATTTATTTAATGGTATACTTAGTAAACGATGTATCATTGAGTTGTATGCACCCATTTTTTGTGAATGTGGATGATGAGCTGGCATGAATTGTTTGATCAGTTGTGGTCGGTTTTCTGTAAATGCTGAATTCAAGTTTAGTGTCCTTCTTTTTCATGGTTAAATCGAGAAAGTTGAGTTGGTTATTATATTCTATTTCAATGGTGAATTTCAGTTTTGGAGCTATTTTGTTGAGGTAGTTGTGGAGGAGGTTCAGTTGTCTATTGTTTCCATTGAATAACATTGTGTCGTCTACGTTGTCACAGAAAACGTACTACTATAACCCAGAATGCCAACCGCAAGGTAAAAAGCATTAAGCGGTTTGAGAGAGCTTTGCCTGTCAATCCGTAGGCAGCACCACCAGCGTTGCTATGCTATTGCATGGCAACGCTGGTGGCGCTGCCTATGGATTGACAGGCAAAGCTCTCTCAAACCGCTTAATGCTTTTTACCATGCGGTTGGCATTCTGGGTTATAGTAGTACGTTTTCTGTGACGTTGTAAAGAAAAATAAAAGCTCTTTACTTATTTCTTTGGTAAGGAAATATAACTACTTTATTTCCTTACTTAATTGATCATTCCATCAAGTAAAATCACCTCACACCTTTATGTAATACAATTTAGGTATTCCATACAGGTGTGAGTAGGCCTATTATAAAAAGTTGCCCCTTGGTGGGGTTTGAAAATGAAATTTAATTAATTTAATCAGACAACTGAGGATTAATCACAAAACTGGCAGTGGAAGTACCTAAGATGCTGTATTGAGCCCTGGTAATTTTATACCCCAGAAATCCGATTTATGGACCGTGAGAGACCTGATATGTGTGCCGATTTTTAAATGAAAAGATTAAAAATCCGCGACAGGCAATGGACAAGTCAGTCCAACCATGACGTAACGCGGAAGGATACGAAGACCGTTGAGAACCGCGTCGTCTGCAAAGCGCCTCGGAGTCCTCACTCGTGGTTTAGCACTCGCACAGACAACATGTAAAGTCGCGTTTTGTCGCTGGTGTAGGACGAATTTATTAATATCTTCATTCGTAGCTCGGAAATTCGCATTCGGGCGGAAATTGTACGTGCATCAAATGATCACAATTGTCAAAATTTCGCCGAATTGCATTTGGGGGTGTGTTTTATTAGTATTAAGTCGAGACAGTTGAGATGCCAGATTGATTGTTCGCGTTCGTAATGAAAATTCGTACATGCATCATATCGATAGCAAATGTCAGTTTCTAGCGAATCGCGGGTCGTCGTGACGGTATTTTCAATTGAATCATTAAACGCCAGCTCGAAAAAACAAGAATTAATAAGTCATACACCAGAAAAAACCGTGTCGTGATATTCCGCTCGGTCAGACAAAAAGTCACAAATTACCACGAGTCAGTTTTTAAATGTTCGGTACGCGTGAATCTTCGTCGGAATGAATGTGAATGTGTCGACATGTGTACGTAAGTAAATGTATTGTGTTATTTGTGTTTTAGTATTATTGTAGTCCTGCCAATCTGCCATTTTTTTCACATGTTCCACTAGCTTTACAAGTTATAATCGTGTCCTGTTTGGTTTGAATATTTCATGTTTCATTTGGTATACCTTGAGTACATGGTCACAATTCAGGATGAAGAATATTTAATTGAATTTTATCATGTTATGCAAAGAATTTAAGTTACATTAGTAATTATAGTCAATTAAAAATTATTTATTAAATAAAATTGAAATGGTCTATTAATTTTAAGAACAATGATTATCTGTGATATTATTATTTTTATGTAAGGGTCAAATTCTATCATCATCAGTATTATTATTTATAACGTTTTGTATTTCATGTATGGAAATAATTTTGAACAGAGTATTACATTTTTTAATAGGGAGAGTTTGATTGTGTAACGTAAATGGGGGTAACAGAGTGCTCGGTCGAAGGCTAGGGTTGATAAAAGGTCATGAGGATAGACTCCCATTAAATTCATAAACATTAAATACTAAATAAAAGTTATCAATTAATCGACTCAGTAGTCGATTGGCCCCGTTGCATTGATCAGCAAGGAGTGATGTAGATCACAAACCTACATAATAGTCCCTGTTTGATTAAATTGTAATCTGGCCAGTTTGATAAACACGAACATCTTTGGGGAGTCTGGTGACCTAAAATAAATAAATAAAGTTGTCAAGGCTAGATCATCCCGAGACTTTGTAGTTTTAAAAAAGATGAAAAACCGCCAATTTGAACTTTCAACAAACAATCAACTCTCTCACTCTCTCGTTCTCAAAATATTAAACGTTGTGTACAATAGGCAATAGTAGTAGTTATGTTCAATTCATGTCACAGCTCAATTTCAAATTCATTATACGGTATTTTTACAAATCAACATCTTTTTATTTGCCTGTGTTTCAGATAGTATTATTAATATCAAACTGGTGTAATTTAAGAGGTACAAGCTGCTATACCCGTGCTTTGCAACGGCAAGAAAATGTGACCTAGAGAGCCATTAAAGTAATTCTGATGTGTATTTTAAAATACGGCAACTCTTAGTTTGAAAATATAAACTGATTTAAAAGTGTAAACCTACTTACTTTCAAACTCCTACTTTTTATGTTAATAGATTCAAAAGTATAGGACAACATACCTTAGTGTAGCAACAGCATCAATTTTTCTAATTGATGCTTCTCGAATGACATGTTTTACCATAATTCTTCAACTTAAGTCAAACCTCTTTACATGTAGCTTACTATATGAATTACAAAATGAAACTTTGAGCAATACTTTACAAAACGTATACAACCTTTCTTTAAAACCAAACATAACCCTCCTAAATCTACATAAAGCATCACAAACATCTTTTTCGAGTAAATAAACAAACACCAGTTCATTGTACTGAACAGCTGTTTCATTAACTAAAATAAACTAAATTAAACTTTGGAAGCATGCCAGGCGTAGCCCTTTGGAAATCAGCCTGTGGGGCAGAGCCCTTAGGAAATTCGTCCATATCAATACTTTTCGGCAAATCTACACATTCTAAGCTTCATTTTGATGTGACATATGCCTATATTTTTATTTGGTAAATGGCCTTAACCGTTTACATAAAATTTGATTGTATCACTTTAATAATATAATAGATTGGCTTAACTGAAAGAAGTATACAAAGTATACACAAAGAATATTGATGATCACATTCTATAGATATGTTTTGACATTACAAGTTCATATTACATTTTTAATATAAAGTTGGTGAATTCATAAGAGTAATCGGCTTAACCGAACAATTGCAATCTATATATTTAATACGCGACATGAAACTTTGTGAACAATAAGGCTTTTTTGTGTTAAGATTTAACCCCACATATGATATACCAAAATGTTCGTGTAGATGTGCAAACTGGCTTTAGATTTTCGAAATATGTCTTTTTAAGGGCGTGGGCTGCCCTCAAAGTTCCTTCCATAAGGATAACATTGTGATTGATTTAAATGTTATTATATTCTGAAACAGATGTCAATACATTAGTTTAAACAAAAATTAAATCCCAGCTGTTTTGTTTGGTTTTGAAATGTAAACAGTTTGTATGTTTTTAAAAATAACTAGCTGAACCCGGCAGACGTTGTCTTGCCTTTGACTATTTATAATTTAAGTACCGTAACGTTTAATTGTCTTATTGTATATGAAGTGCTTATAACTAAATTAAAATACGTACGACAACTAATGAAACACATATAGTACAAAGGATAACCGATTCTTTAATATTGCTCTTATATTAATGCTAGTAAAATATAATATCAGTAAATTGAATATTATTATACAAATTATTACATATTGGTTTAATCAGTGTTTGGTATTGATATTTCAGTACTACAGAATCATTGCCATATTTTAATAGAATTTCAACAAAGAGTACATTTTGCATTCAGAGTATTGGTACACATTTTAGTATATCTTAAGAAGTGTTACATTTAAGATCATTGAAGGTATTTTCAGGAGGACATATCAGACCTCTCACGGTCCATAAATCGGACTTCTGGGATATTTAATCACAGGGCTCACCTAACATCTTTAATTCCACTGCGCACTGCTCTGTGATTGTATGTCCTCAGCAGTTCAATTAAATTAAATTAAATTTAATTTTCAAACCCCACCAGGGGGCAACTTTTTATAATACTCACACCTGTATGGAATACCTAAATTGTATTACATAAAGGTGTGAGGTGGTTTTACTTGATGGAATGATCAATTAAGTAAGGAAATAAAGTAGTTACATTTCCTTACCAAAATAAATAAGTAAAAAGAACTTCTTTTTATTTTTCTTTACATATGTCCTCCTGAAAATACCTTCAATGATCTTATAATGTAACACCTCTTAAAATGTAATAGAATGTGAATCAATACTCTGAATGCAAAATGCACTCTTTGTTGAAATTCTATTAAATTATGGCAATGATTCTGTAGTACTGAAATAGTAATACCAAATACTGATTAAAAAACCAATATGTAATAGGGAATTTGTATAATAATATACAACTGACTGATACCTATTGTATTTTTTTGCAATTGTTCGGTTAAGCCGATTACCTAGACAAGACCAACACAGGAGAATTAATAAAATTGTTAAAAGAATAAGCTTTGTATATTGTCACTCAAATTTGTTTACATCTGTTACAAGTATCAATATTTTATTCAAGGGTTTTGCTCTACTGACACTTCTATTGAACCAGGGAGAGTATTGATTGTGTTTTTAGGACCTTCTTTTGTTTTCTAAGGTATTGATAGCAGAGCCTCGGGAACCTAGGTTTGAGTTATTTAATCTATTTTTAGGCTATCAGGCTTCCCAAACAAGAGTATTTATTAACAACTGGCCAGCTGACTTTAATATGCAAAGGGACTATTCGTAGTTCTGTGTATGACACACTTTATTGCTCAGTGGCAAACTGGGCCAAATCGACTACTGAGTCGCTTGTTTTAATTTAGGTTAATAAAATGATTTTCATGGCGTTAATGGAAGCCCATCCTTATAGCCTGTATTGAATCCTACCCTTCAACCGGGACAATGCTCTGGTTCAAAAACTGAGTTGATATACAATCAACCACTCTCAGATCTCTATATAGGCCTATATACTTTAGAAGTGATTTAAATCCATGTACTTAAGTAAGAACAAAGTTGTAACAGGTTTACGTGACAGACAGTTGATGATGTTATAAATTGAAGTTAAATACAAAAATTACAATACAATTTTGATCGATGTGAAAGTTTACCCAAATTATTAAATAATCTACTTTAGTAATAACTACAAATGCATCACAGTATATTTAAAATAAGTAAATAGCACTAAGTTAACTTTGAGACAATGTGACTGAATTACGTACTAGGACATGAAACCTGCAAGAAGGAGTCATACCTAGGTCCACCGCGGTCAATCTCCCCCGCGCTAGTTTCCGCAAGGTCTGCGGCCGGCGGAGCATGAGACCAACAATCCCTCCCACTTGCCTCTGAGTCGCACAGTTTGGTTTGGCCGACCTAACCAAACGGTGCGGCGGACAACTGGAGACTACTTCACTCGTAACTACACCTGCAAAGTGTAGGATACTTTACCAAAGCACTGCTGTATTGCGGGCTGACTAATGAGACCGTTTTCTGTAAAGTAGTAACTGTACAAATTACCGTACACTTGCTTGGCTACGAAAAATAATTATTCAATTGTCATATCTATTCCACGATTATTAATGGTTTTGAAATCCATACACCACTTTACTCACTAATATTAATGGTACAGATTAAGCACATAACATTAGAATGATAATTCACTTTAAAAACAAATGCAAATTGTTAACGACAACATTTAATTAAAGACAAATCAATCAAATAACAATAAGCCGTTTAATTATTAACACAAAAGGTTTCGTATGATTAGATTATGCATACTGATAAACCACCTATGGCCATCTATAATAATATTTGGGTTTTCTTTTCCGAGTCGGGTTAGCTCTTCTACTCGACCGATTTTCATAATTTTGGCCTCAAAACTAAAGGTATGGACGCACGATTTGCAATCAAGAATCGGCATTCATTTTTATTGACGTATATTTCGAGTTATGCACAAAATGTGTCCCTGCACATTTCTTATGGGAGTTAAATTAGTTTTTTTTTCAAGTTCGTTTGGCTCTTCTGCCCATCCCATTTTCTTAATTTTGGTCTTAAAATAAAGTTATGCAAGCAAATATTTCTGATCAAACATAATCATTAATTTTTCTAATGTATTACCCAATGAAATTTTTTTTTTACTTCAATTAAAGATGTATTTCAGCAGCTCTTACTAAATTACCCTATATGTTTTGGTCTAAGAACCTTTAGTGAAATGCCAGCTTTCATTTGAGCTATTAATTATTAAGATTCCGATCTTAATAATCGTACCTAAAGCACTGTTTTAATCAGTTAACTTCGTATCGCTCAATCAGAAAACATAAATTTGATTATATCTTGGATGTGGAATTTAGTTTGTGATATTTTTACTCAATTCAAATTACGTTATTCTATTTGTTTTGACCTCAGAACCTTCAGTGAAATACCAGCTTCCATTTGATTTATTGATTATTAAGATCGGACGTACCTAAAGGACACAGCTAAATCACGAACAACACAAATTGTTCAAAAAATAGAGTTATTTATCATCGATTTATAGTCAAACGATCTTGCTTGCAACCTCAACAGTAACTGTCGACTTTGACGGGTTTCATCTAGTCAATCTTTAAAAAATATAACTTTCATAATTATTTGCAAATCTACACAAATTAGGCTTACCAATGACCTATTAATTAATAAAATCGGTTCAGTAGAACTGTAGATTTAAGTGTACAAAGTTTAACAACAACATCTTTCATTCAGTATTTTCTCACCACTATAAATTGGGAGGTTGCTTAACGTTTTTGAAAATAGAGTAACTTTTAAATGGTGAGGAAATCGACCAAAGTGGACGGTGATATTCTTGATAGAGAATAAAATTTCCTACAAATTACTATCATGTATTTCCTGAAAATACTCAATAAAGACAGTCTAAAGTTGGCTACAAATATAAACTTGGAAAAAGGCGTTTTAAATGTATTATTGTTTATTTTCATTTTTTCTCCTCAAAAAGTAATAAGATCACACTTTTATAACTATTTGCAAATCTACACGAATTAGGCTTTCCAACGATTAAGTAACAAAATCGGTCCGGCAGGAATTTTAAATTTTATGATTTTTAAATAGATTTGTTTTTCTAACAAAATATATGGATGAAGTATAATTTAAAACATGCTATGTAAATTAATGGTATGTTTCGGGAATAAATAGTTTTATTTTAAAACGAGCTGTTGGCCCGTCCTACGTACGGGAATCGAGCAGTCCATTAAAATTGTATATAGTTATATCAATATGTCTATTCCTAATTCAAGCTTAGTTTAAGCAGTTCAAAGTTTATTGTAAAGAAAAATCTACCAAGATTAATTAAAACTTCTGGTCGTTGTTACTTTCCCAACCTGTCCTCAAAAATTCGGGTGGTAAAACAATTTTCATAAGCTTTCTTTTGAAGTCTCGTGAGCTTCGATTCGTATAAAGCAATGGTTATAGAATCTTACTTAATTTCTATAATCAATGACAAAATCACAGAGTAAATAAACTAACCTCATAGTTCTTAGAATATTTGTATATTCAACCAGCTGTTAGTTATAACAAATTATATTGCACTAAAACAAACTAAAGATTTTATAGACTGTTGAAAAAAACAATTAGAACATCTATTATTTTAATTTTACTTTGTATATTTAAATTATCTCTCGTCCTCTAACCGAATAAATAAACGTATCAATTATTAAAGCATTACACATAGCATAGAAAGTCAACCCTACGTTACATTTTCATCCAAATGCTGAATTTGTGTCGAAAACGCTGATTGTTTACAGCTGTTACGTTAAGCAAATTGTATTATACCAAAACCTAGAGTAGAATGATAGCGTCGGCTGCTGGACTTTTTAAGATTTTAAACTTAATTAAAAAAAAACTGAAACCCTAAACTAAAATTGTGGCTTCGACATTCCCTAGTTCCCAAAATTGGCTTCTTTCAAATCTTTCTTTCAACGCAAAAATGATGAAAATCTGTCAAGTGGTTGATTCAGAATCGTGAAATAAAAAAACCTGTTACGTTTTAATATATAAGATAACGTACACATTTTTGTAATATTCCTGGAATTAGTTTGGGTTGTTATTACTCGATACTTAAATTATATAAATAGCCAAAGGCAAGACAACGTCTGCCGGCTTCAGCTAGTTTTTTGATAATCCTATCTCCTCTCTGGCATTATTTAATTCGAAAATGATTACATTGCATTATAAAGTGATTTCATACGTTGTAGGCCCACTTATTATGTCTTACAGTATACCCCTTCAATCACGGTTAAAAGATTAAATACACCTATAAAGAGTTATTTAATTGTGAGTGAAAATAGAATGATAAGTATTTGTTATTTAATTAGAAGAAGATTATACCTAAAAATGGGGCCCATTGGCTTCCTTATGGTGCAAGAATAAGTGACCCAATGTCCCCAGTGTCAATAAGCAAACTTTTTTTAATTAAAAGAAAACTGCTTTTCGTGGTGGGCCCTCCATAATAGTAGGCTATTTTTAGGACGCATTCATCCCTTATCCACCTTCCTAAGATAAATAAATTATTACATATGAGATTATGAATTTCAAAATGGAAAAGAGTGTTTCTTCAGCGTGTAGATTCTTAATATAATAATAATACGACATATTATAATAACGAATAATATGACAGATTAAAGTGTTTTCCGTACGTAAATGTGAGTGAGTGTATGTATAGTTGAAGTAACATAAATTATGGAAGCAGCCAGATTGGGTAAAATAAAATATGTAAAAACAACAATTCATTTAATTTAAATAACAACCCCTAATTATTCGGTCCACAATGGAATGACATGCCGGGCACGTTATCGGTACTCTTACTTGAGTACCATCTCCATTAATAGAGAATAACTGTTAGAGACAAATGCCCTCAAACACCTACTACAAAACACGGGGTGGCCACAGGGGGTGCAAAGCCTCGTGGGCTGCATAACACCGCAGAAGCGGAGCGGCGCGGCGGTTCGATGACCAGAGGGTCCAGTTTTGCGAGCAAGAGAACAAAGAGTTTGCGTTCCTTGAAACCCAAACAAAGACTGATGTGTTGGGGTGCGAGCTTTCTCTCGGCGGCAGGGCAGGTAGCTGGTAGCTACAGCTGCGACAAGAGTCGCTGCAGTTGTAGCTAAATAATATCATCGACGCATTGACGGTGCTGGATAGATATTGTTAAAATAAAAATGAATTATAATAATTATCATAGTTCAATGTCCTAATTAAGTGCTTAATTTTACGCAAAAACCTTATATCAGACAAATGTGCTTTATGGACAGATTTCACGTTTAAGTCCCTACCACGTGCAACACTTGGTTTTTTTAGCAAATTTCCCTATAGGAAATCAATAGTTTCTTAGCAAACGTATTGACTGTTTACAATTAACATATGTTCTTCTTCTCACTTTTAGTTTCTGCCAACAGTGGTTGGAATTTCATAACAGTGTTTGTTTCCCATGTTAATCTTATGGAGAAATACGAAACTTTAAAGGACCTCTGGGCCTCACTCTCTAATTATTTCCCTAAGCAGAAGGTTTCCTGCACAACTTCACGTTACGCTCTTTCCAATGATACCAAAAACATGCCAATCGGTTCAGTAGTTTCGGAGGAGTAATTGTCACAAAAAACCTGCTTGCGTATTAAATAAGTAATAGATAGATATACTGTTATAGTGTCCCTGTTGCTGTTTTCTTTTTAGTATATCAATTCATCCAGGCTCTCTCTCTCTCTTTTCTATTGTAATATTTGCGCCAACCCAAATTCAAATCTTTATAATTAATACGCTACATGAAACTTTGTCGGTTGAACTCCTCCGCCATTTCTTAACCGATTTTATCCATTGACGTCTCATTAGAAAGAGCGTGTCGAGTAGATCTGCAAACTGGCCTTACATTTATGAAAAAGTCCCCCAGTGGCTTTAAAGGTTCCCATGTTTTCCTTATGAAGAACATAATTGTTTACATTTTGATCAGCTGTATAATTTAATTGCTGTTATTTATCTTTCAATTCAACGAAACGCATTGGGTTCATTTACTGATTTTGGCTGAATAGAAATGAAATAAATGTACTACTTTAATTTACAATTTAAATAATCGAGAAAGCCTTGGCAATTTGATATATTTTACCTCCTATATAATGAAGAACACCTACAGTATGAATATTCCCACAAAAAATGAACAAGGATGTTAGTCGAAGTGTTACTATTTTGTAGGAAACACGGACTTAACTTTATGATTATTGGCAAAGGAAAACACTCTAAGGCTGAATTAAACTGTTACGGCAAGGACATTAAATATATGTTTTGTTAAAAGTCAAGAGATTTAAAATAATATGACTACATCCAAAAAACTTTAATAAAACTTTCATTGAAGGATTTGCATTATTCACATTTAAGGGAAACAAAAAAACCATCTAAACAATGTTAGGCCTTTCAATCCTGCATTTTTTCAGGTAAATTTATCCATTGAGTATACACGTATGTAATTGAATATACGTGTACTCAATTATATAACATACGTTATAACAGTAACTAGCCAAATTATTGCCAATTGAAGCAAATACAATTGTGATAGAGAGGTTATGCAGAAAATCAGGCAGTTCTTAAGTAATGTAAACAAAATGTTATCGTTGTAAAGAAATTACAGAAATTTGTAAACGTACCGGCAACAATGGGTAGTACCATGCAGACTACATTATCATTGACGAAGATCAACATGGACAACCTAATGCGGCTATAAGTGGGAAATATTTGTAGAATACACTAAAAAACTAGATCAGCTTTTGAAAAATTATAAAATATTTACAAGAAATGTTGATTATATGGAACTGTTAGGTACGTGATCTATGAGTTGAGTCTTTTAAACTCATCGGAAATTATGACTTTTATTAGGTTTTAAATAAGTTATTTGTTTTTAAACAACTACCGTACTTTACTTCTTCGCAATTGCTTGATTTCGAGCAACATGTACACTTGTAGTAAATGTTTCATTTCAACCAAGTGTTTGTAGCAAACTGTTAAACTGTCAAACTTCCATTACTATCCAAACTATCCATTATTTCGTAAATTGCCCTTTAAGGTCATAATTTATTTCTAAAGCGAACTTTCCATATACCTAATGTTAAAAATACCTTAGCTGTACTTATTTGTTTGTTATTCTTTCAATTTATTTCCTTATTAAAATAAGTGTGATTTTTTTGTATTAGGTACTGTATTCTGTGTTAAAACATGTAGCACATGAAATGGTTGATATCACCCCATTTTTCAGGATTCTCTACGGAGAAAATTCGTTTGAGTAGGTTGGTGTATGTCTCAAATCAAAGAAATAAAATGACTCGACTTAAATTACTTAACACAGGTTATCAGTAAGGCATATAAGGTTTTCTTAAGTTCTCGATTCTGGAAACACTTTGTTGCAGCATGTTACCTCGAATTGAAGCAGATCGTTTAGCATTCATTAGAAGTCATCAGTTAAAACTGAGAGCAGAAATACCGGTAATGTAAGTGAGCCTTGACGACGCAAATAGAGATATTTAAAATTAGTTTCTAATAAGTTTTCAAACAACTCTAAGATGTAACTAAAACTATTCGAATTTAAGCTTAATGTTTTTCTTGGCGTTATGTTTCATATGCGGCTCATTGAGCCTCACGGGTTCTCTAGTACTATACAATAATTGAAAATATGATGTCATTTTGAGAAATTTTACAAAACTACAACATAGCAGCGCATAAATAAAATATTATTAAAAGCAACAAAGATTAACAATCCATTGATTAAATGAATGGAAAAGGCGTTCCTGTCATCCCACAATACGGCGGAGTTTGCAAAAGGTATACTAGTTTTTGCAGGCGTTGTTTCGTATGGTACTCAGCCATACATATACAATAAGTGCCGGCTATGTATAACAAGCTTTATTTTTACATTGATTTCCTTGTAAAATCAAATAACTCAATTGTTAATATAAGTGGATCGATTTAATAATTTAATCGTAATCGATTTTATAATTTGTTTAAGTAGTAGGCCTAACACTCATTTTTAGTTTTACTCTATAGATCCTTTGTAATGAATTACTTTAATTATTTAGTTTATGATTTTTTCTTTATGTTAGTTTAATGACGCTATTTAAGACATATTGTCTAAACTTGAATAAAGGGTATTTGATTGATTGATTGATTGGAGTAAGAAGATTCGTTCACTCATCTATTATTACAATTAATACAATAATAGCATTCCCCAAAAATTTAAGTTGCCTTTTTTAAAATAAAACTTATTATGATATCTTCTGGCCAAAAGTTTAATTATCGTTCTGATTTTAAAATATTTATTTAACATTGCAAAGTTTAAAGTAAATTATTCACCTACTATAGGAGGGTTTCGAAAAGGGTAATTAACTTCAAAAAATACAAAAGGATTTTTTTATTCTAAAAAAATAAGCAGAAACCAGATTTATTTATCTTAGTAGCAAAAATGCTATACAAATATATAGCACGGGTTACTTTTGTATTAGTCTTACTCTTATCCCATTTAAATACTATAATAATGATAGTATCAATAAACAAATGCATATTAGTTATGTAAAGGAGACTTTGTCCTGACCGCACCAGCCTAACAGATGCGTTGGCCACTGGCAACAAGGTCTACCGGCAGCAAACACGACTACATCCCCTTAACCCGTCACGGAACTGGTTCAGCTCGGACATTTCGCACCACCAATCGTAGGTCAGGTTGGTGGTCGTAGACCTTGTTGGCCGCGGACCTTGGCGCGTCCCCCTGCAAGAAACATGATCAAACAAATATGAATATGGACAGATTGGCTCGTTCTACACAATATAAATACAATTTAACCCTAGGAGTGGCCAATGTTAGATGCGGGGAATGGCCAACCCATTTTGGCGATTTTGCAGACCTCTTTTTGAAAATTCGTAAAAATTCAACTGTACAAGTAAACCTAGCCAACCTCATATTCATTTTGTTTGGAAAGAACAGGAGAATCCAGAAATAGTAATATCATAATGATTTAGACAGTGTATTTTATCGGTAAAGTGAAAAAAAAAAAAAAAATGAATTTTTTTTTTGAAATATCAAAAGCGGCCTCGGCATTTTTTTTCTACGGATTTTTTTATGGGAAATTCATTATATACATTTTGTAGACAATCTAATTCCCTACATAGAAATATATAACATGTTAGGAAAATATTTTTTTTTATAAGTTTTTGGGGTGAAATATAATGACAAACGGAGAACCGAAAAAATTGAAAACCGTACAGTGTTAGTTTATGTTGTAAAAAGTTATATATAATATATATATGTGTATACTAATAATGATATATACATGTTTGTAAAGCTAATGAAGTAAGGAATCAAAAAAAGTCATAAAGTTTTTGGTAAAAATAATTTTTTACCTATAAACATACGTATATAAAATAATGTTTTTATATTTTAGCGATTTCTCGAGAAAAAAAATTCACAGTACTTAGTATACAACTTTTGTACCAATTTTTTTTACTTCAAACCAACATAATAATCTTGTAGTGTATTCAATTACCTACATAAAAATGTATAACATGTTAGAAATGTTTTTTTTGTAGGTACGTAATAGGGACATAACAATACAATAACCGCAAAACCGCAAATAAGTGTAAACTATAGCCTACAGTGTTTGCTTGTGTTGTGAAACATTATGTAGGCTGATGATATGTAGCCTACATATTTGTAAAGCCAATGAAGTAAGGAATCCAAAAAAGTCATAAGTATGATGGTAAAAAGTTATTTTCACCTATGATTATGTATCAATTTGAGAATGTTTTGAATTTTTTGCGCATTTCGAGAAAATGGAGTGTACAGTATTTAGTAGCCTATATAATTTTTTTACCAAATTTTGTACACCCAAACCAATATAAACATGTTGTAGTGTATTCATTTACCTTTATAAAAATGTATAACACCTTGGGTAAATCATTATAAGCACCTCTGAATGTCAGAATCGTCATTTTTGGACATGATGCTAACAAAATACAGTAGTAGGCCTATTTAGTATAGGCTATAACTTTTTTACAAAATTTTTTACCCCCAAACCATTATAAACATGTTGTAGTGTATTCATTTAGGCCTACCTTTATAAAAATGTATAACACCTTGGGTATATCCACAGCCACCTCTAATACAAGGCCGCGACGTTCGAACTGGCAACGCCGCAATCACACCCCCTCTGCGTCCGTCTTCACACGCGCTAGGCTATGAACATCAATGAGAGTATTGCTGCTCTGTATCAATGAATGAAAGTATTTAAATACGTAATAACATATTTTAGTAGATTTTAAGGTATAGTAAAATAGGCAAAATTGTAATCTAGGTTGTTTATTTAGTAAATAATTGCAACATACCGCAATATGTCTAAAACTAAAAATATACAAACATAATGTTTTTGGTTGCATTTATCGTATTGTAAGTACGATGAATGTGGAAATAGATTAACTTTAAATATTTCCTTTGTTAATTTGATAATCTACACTTTTATATAACAATCTCATGGTGTCTGTATATATGTGTGTTATTCAACATAGTAAAAACTACTAGACATACTGTGCTTAAATTTTACAAAATAAAGCTTCTATACCAAGAATGGTTATATAGTAGGACTAACTTATTGCCACTTCAATATTTGTAGAGACTTTGGGATTTGTAGAGACTAACATCTAACAATTTGTTCAAATAAAATTAATTTTTAATTTTTAATAGGAATATTATGTTTTAGTCTAGGTACCTCAGGAAACCATAAGTTAGCGACAACAAAATTTCAAGTTTTCATTTTGAAGGCATACTGACTCAAAATTTATTTTCTTTGAATAATTACTAAGAAAAACGTTTGCCATTTAGTAAACGATTTCAGAAGCTAGGTCTCCATATGGCTTTCCACAATATTAATAGAATTTCTATCACATCAACATTCAGACTGGATTCGGAGACTATGATGCTTTTATTGTTAGATGGTGCAGTAGGCTACATATTTTTTTACTAGTAGGCCTACTTAACAGAAAAACGGCTTATTTCTTTGAAGTGGCATTTATTTAAGTTATTATAATCACTTAACAACAGCATTTATCAATAAGATAGACAAATAAATAAGGAAATAGTACGGTATTACTACCTAAAACTTGCTTCTCACGTCTATATTTATACGCGTCATTGTCTTATTCTTACATTTTTTACAAATTTACCTAATCTAAGCTCATATTCGTGAAAAATTTTTCTTTTTAAGATGTCTAATTTGATCGAAGAATAGCATAAAGCAATTGTTGCTTAAACGCGGTGGATCAAGTAGAATCTTAGAACACTGTATGTATTATTAATTTTTTAATTGAGCTATCGTATTAATTCTTGCATCCAGGCACATCACATCTATCTGGCATGCTGTAGTAAGAAATTTAATGTCATTACTAATGATTAAAGGTTGTAGAAACACGATTATGTACGTAGAGTACGCGACTCCTCCATTCACTGTAATGGTAAAACGACCGAACGCCAAGACACTGATGCGACGTTGCCGCTTTTCACTCGCCGCGGCCTTGTAGGCCTATTAGAGGTGGCTGTGGTATATCATTATATAGATACAACAATCTCTGAATGTCAGAATCGTCATTTTAGGACATGATGCTAACAAAATACAACCTTTTATGAACACTATTTCACACAATTCAGTAATATTTATGCATGAAGATTACTGTTATACACACACACAACACTTCACTAACACTAACACTACGAACTAATAACATATTTAGTAATAAATCGCGGATAAAACTATTACCGGCAACAACACAAACAAACAATGGCAATACAAGACAGCTGACAGACTGTAGCAGTAATGACTCACTTCCGTCGTCTACATGTGAGCATACAGAAATAACCCTGAGTGCAGGGCTGCCACTCTCTGAATCTAAATTTCTTCCCCTTCAAAATGATATACTATATGACTAGTAATAATAACTTTCACTGCATATAATTCGTATTTTCCATAGGCCTACTGTCACCAGACGACTGTTGGCCATTTGTTAGAAATTTCAAAAACAGCTGTTTTCATAAAATCGTACCGATTGTGCAATCAATATTTAGTTATAAATATCACTACCACAATGAAGATAAAATCAATGGCTATCCCGTGGTACCACCCGCAACATCCAAAGACGAAAATTACCCGAGCAGGGTAATGCCAAACAAGACGTGTTTTGCCAGTTCCCAAGTGTCGGCTGCAAAAGTCGTACCGCGCCAAAATTTCATTTGATTTCTAATCGTCGTGACATTGTTATATACCTGCTACAGGGTTTGTTTATGTAATCAAATGAAAGTTCAGATTGTGATCTTTCGAATGGTATATATATTATTCTCATCTGAGTTGATTGTAAGTGGTTTTTTACCGTTAAAAAAATTTCGGCCCATACCGTAACCAGACGACTTTGGCCATTCTAAGCATCAACGTCATACCGTAACCAGACGACGGTTGGCCATTGCTAGGGTTAAATGGTAAGTTTTAACAAGTTTTTGGGGACGTCGGTTTAACCGGAGAAACCGTTAAGTTATCCGGACTGGCCTCGGTCCTGAGGAGTCCGGATAAGAGGGAGTCTAAGTTGCTGTATTAGGTACCTATTCATTTCATAATTTTTCGTATTAGCTACCCTACTCTAATGATTATCATTTCCTAAGTTAGTAGGGTCCATTGTTACTTACGGTTGAATAATACGCCTATGTGACACATGCTAAACTTAGGCTAGTTGGTGGTAAATAAAACCACACAAAACTTATAACTGTAAAAACTAGGCCTAGGCCTACCAAAACTACTAAATAACTTGTATCTGGGCATAGGACCTATTTAGGCATACGCTACATTACAGTAAATCAAGGTGTAAGTTACCAGTACTCACCAACTTTGGGAGTCACTCATAAAATCATTGGATAACTTAACTGCAGGATTTCAATTTCTGACATACTAGCCACATGTTTCTGCATTTTGTCAAGGGTTTCTAGATAATACTCTAAAAATGTTAGCCCTTGTGGTACATCAAAACTCGATTGTACTTTATAATAAACTGTCCTTGATTCTTTCCTTATCAGATCAATTTTTTTTTTTAGTTCAGCAAAATTTGTTTCATTTTCACGTGTTTTATCAATAGTGTACACTTGAAGTTTTAACAGAGTGTCAATGAGTAGTGGATGTTTCTTGAACATCAGAGGAGAAATTGTTAATTCCGAATACTCTTGCAATAGCTCCAAGCACGTATCCAGCACTGGCTGATCAACACTCAAACTACTTTTGATGTCTCTATCAATTTTCAGCACTTTCAACTCAGCTTGCAAGTAATTTAAGCCTGGTAGTTTTGAATGATTAATATTGTTGGACGTATGGTTTTCAAGCTCTGCATCCGCCTGAGCAATTGCTTTATTTAACCTAAAATTCTTTTTGGGTCTGCCAAACTTGTTCCTATATTTGGTGTAGGGAAACAAATCTTCTTCTCTGCACTGTGCAATTTGATTTGTTCCATAAAAATATACACTGTACTTAATCTTATTGCTACTGCTACCAATATTTTCGAAAAATTCTACTTTGGCTGGCCAAGCAGGCCAGCCTCTGAGTTTTGCAAAAACTATTTCTTCCAGGGCAAATTTAGGAGAAGCCATGAAAAGCTAGGCCCTAGTCTAATTTAAATGGTATAAATACTGAACTGAACAATATTTTTGAACACTACAGTAAAAGAAAAACTATGTTGTTAAATGCATAATTAGATTAAGAGGTTAGTATATGTGTAGAGGGTGACTTTGACACGAGGAGACACTAACTCACTAACACTACCTCTACTCTCTACTCCTCTACTGGGTCTGGTCTGAGTCTGAGCTGAGACCGTCGTGAAGTTAGCGGCTCTTTTCATCGACGCTTTTTCGGATTATAATAGATATGGGTTGGTACGCCTGCGGGCGCCATGAACGTGTTTTGCAGGGATGTCGGAAACGCAATTCAATGACAATACGGTGCGAAATGACGTTTTTACATTTATATAATGCCAATTACACCTTTATAAAACGTGTATACACGTTGAAAGTAATTAATTGGCGTATTTTAAAAGGCATATGTGAGACCGTACTGTACATTATACGTAGCTATGGCTTAACATAACGCGATCAATTAAAACTCCGAACATAAAAAAGTGTATAATCTTTTTCCTAAGCCCATCACACCAACTTTGAGCTATTCTAATGGTAATATACAATGTGTAGAATACTCAGTATAAATATGATTGAAGCAGTCCAGTAAATTACGAAGCTATAAGGCAAAATCTATATGGTTGATAGGAATGTGCGTCAGGAAAAAGTGCACAATCTTTTTCCTAAGTCCATCACATCAACTTTGATGTATTCTAATGGTAGTACACAATCAGTGAAGTGAATAAAAATAGTAAATTCTTATTAGTATTTTCTAACTACTTTTAGCTAATTCTCAAAACGAGGTGAATAAGAATTTGCTAAGACTAGTTAGAATATACTTGGATCATTTTGGCAATTCCTAGTATATTCTAACAGGTTAGAACAAACTAGGCCTAGAAAATACTAAGATGACGCAAACTTTCAAGTGTAAGATGATGAAAACAAAAGAAACTATAAACAAAAATGAAACAGAAGAAACCAAAGATTTCTCACTTCCGGAACTTCAACGTTTGGTACTGCTACAGCAGATCAAACTGATCAAAATTCAAATTAAAAAGGAAACGTTACAGTTGGAACTTGGAACTACTTAAACACCCTAAGAACTCTAGTGGAAGTGACATGATTATGGGCGACAACATTGATGGCACTGACGGCTTCTTTGGAAATAAATACATTGTTTTATAAACATTGTTAAAGTCAAAGTCTCCCAACTTCTATTTCCTACCCCATATCTAGGATTTGTCTAGGATTTGTAATAAATAAAAAAAATATTTAAAAAAAAACATAAAAAAAACTTAAATTTTTGTTCATAGAAGCAAGCACTGTATGGGGGACTTTACAAGTGCACATGCTTCTACTCCAGTAAATGTACTGGTCAATGTACTGCTTGCACTTATCTACATCTAACTCACGCCTGACAGAGTACGTTTTTCTGTTCCGTACATGCATAAACATAGCCAGGATGACTGATAACCCTTTTTTGGCCTCCGTCACCAGAATGCTAGCCTGCCTACCCCTAGCTTAAAAATCTTTAAGAATATACTAGCCCTGGCTAGTAAAAACTAACGTTTATTCACCTACAAAGGTTAGAATATTCTAGTCATTTGATGATCTTAGAATTTACTAGGGGTAGTATATTCTGACTACTTTTATTCACCTAAAACTTAGAATATACTTGAAATCAGCTTAGTTTAAGCAAATACTAGTTTTTATTCACACCACCCAATGTGTAGAATAATCAGTATGAGTATGATTGAGGAAGTCCCCTAAATTACGAAGTTATATGGCAAAATGTATATGGTGGATAGGAACTTGTATCAGGAAAAAGTGCACAATCTTTTTCCTAAGTCCATCAAATCAACTTTGATGTATTGTAATGGTAATGTACAATGTGTAGAATACTCAGTATAAATATGATTAAGGCAGTACAGTAAATTACGAAGCTATAAGGCAAAATCTATATGGCTGATAGGAATTTGCGTCAGGAAAAAGTGCACACTCTTTTTCCTAAGCCCATCACATCAATTTTGAAGTATTCTAATGGTAATATACAATGTGTAGAATAATCAGTATAAGTATGATTGAGGAAGTCCCCTAAATTACGAAGTTATATGGCAAAATGTATATGGTGGATAGGAACTTGTATCAGGAAAAAGTGCACAATGTTGACCCTAAGCCCATCACATCAAATATGAGGTATTCTAATGGTCATATACAATGTGTAGAATACTCAGTATAAATATGATTGAGGCAGTCCAGTAAATTTCGAAGCTATAATGCAAAATCTATATGGTTGATAGAAATTTGCGTCAGGAAAAAAAACTAGGTTGTAAAAGTGCCTTTCCATTTATGGTTGTCTCTATGTATTGGCCGAAAGGGGCTATATTGATGTGATGGACTTAGGAAAAAGATTGTGCACTTTTTCCTGATGCGAGTTCCTATCAACCATATAGATTTTGCCTTATAGCTTCGTAATTTACTAGACTGCCTCAATCATATTTATACTGAGTATTCTACACATTGTATATTACCATTAGAATACGGTACATCAAAGTTTATGTGATGGGCTTAGGAAAAAGATTGTGCACTTTTTCCTGATGCGACGAGTTCCTATCAACCATATAGATTTTGCCTTATAGCTTCGTAATTTACTGGACTGCCTCAATCATACTCATACTGATTATTCTACACATTGTATACTACCATTAGAATACCTCAAAGTTGATGTGATGGGCTTAGGAAAAAGATTGTGCATTTTTCCTTATGCGAGTTCCCTATCAGCCATATACATTTTGCCATATAACTTCGTGAATTGGGGGACTGCCTCAATCATACTCATACTGATTATTCTACACATTGTATACGTATACTACCATTAGAATACCTCAAAGTTGATGTGATGGGCTTAGTAAAAAGATTGTGCACTTTTTCCTGATGCGAGTTCCTATCAACCATATACATTTTGCCATATAACCTGGTAATTTACTGGACTGCCTCAATCATATACTCATACTGATTATTATACACATTGTATACTACCATTAGAATACCTCAAAGTTGATGTGATGGGCTTAGGAAAAAGATTGTGCACTTTTTCCTGATGCGAGTTCCTATCAACCATACACATTTTGCCATATAACTTCATAATTTAGGGGACTGCCTCAATCATACTCATAATGATTATAATACACATTGTATATTTCCATTAGAATACATCAAAGTTGATGTGATGGACTTAGGAAAAAGATTGTGCACATTTTTTCCTTGTGCGAGTTCCCTATCAACCATATACATTTTGCCATATAACTTCGTGATTTGGGGGCTGCCTCAATCATACTCATACTGGTTATTCTACACATTGTATACTACCATTAGAATACCTCAAAGTTGATGTGATGGGCTTAGGAAAAAGATTGTGCACTTTTTCCTTGTGCGAGTTCCCTATCAACCATATATACATTTTGCCATATAACTTCGTGATTTGGGGGCTGCCTCAATCATACTCATACTGGTTATTCTACACATTGTATATTTCCATTAGAATACATCAAAGTTGATGTGATGGACTTAGGAAAAAGATTGTGCACTTTTTCCTGATGCGACGAGTTTCTATCAACCATATAGATTTTGCCTTAGCGTCGTAATTTACTGGACTGCCTCAATCATACTCATACTGATTATTCTACACATTGTATATTTCCATTAGAATACATCAAAGTTGATGTGATGGGCTTAGGAAAAAGATTGTGCACTTTTTCCTTGTGCGAGTTCCCTATCAACCATATACATTTTGCAATATAACTTCGTGATTTGGGGGCTGCCTCAATCATACTCATACTGGTTATTCTACACATTGTATATTTCCATTAGAATACATCAAAGTTGACGTGATGGACTTAGGAAAAAGATTGTGCACTTTTTCCTGATGCGACGAGTTCCTATCAACCATATAGATTTTGCCTTATAGCTTCGTAATTTACTGGACTGCCTCAATCACACTCATACTGATTATTCTACACATTGTATACTACCATTAGAATACCTCAAAGTTGATGTGATGGGCTTAGGAAAAAGATTGTGCACTTTTTCCGTATGCGAGTTCCCTATCAACCATATACATTTTGCCATATAACTTCGTGGACCCTTTGTGACAGTTAGGTTAATGTATCTGCAATACTAAAATGCCATAGGTAGGGAGGGAAACATGTTTACGACGTAGGAAGTGGTGGTGGAAGTAGTTGAGGCCAGCAGTCCGGAGTGTGATGACCCTATGTGACAGTTAGGTTAATGTACCTGCAATACTAAAATGCCATAGGAAGGGAGGGAAACATGTGTTTACGACTTAGGAAGTGGTGGTGGAAGTAGTTGGGGCCAGCAGTCCGGAGTGTGATGACCCTATGTGACAGTTAGGTTAATGTATCTGCAATACTAAAATGCCATAGGAAGGGAGGGAAACATGTTTACGACGTAGGAAGTGGTGGTGGAAGTAGTTGAGGCCAGCAGTCCGGAGTGTGGTGACCCTCTGTGACAGTTAGGTAATGTACCTGCAATACTAAAATGCCATAGGAAGGGAGGGAAACATGTTTACGACGTAGGAAGTGGTGGTGGAATTAGTTGAGTCGGGCAGTCCGGAGTGTGGGAACCCTTCATTGTTAGATAAACATATATTGGATTTTTAATCATTTTTAGATGATATAATTACGATATCGTTTTAAATCATCATTGTAAGCCATACGGTATTTTTAGGAGATTCCTTACATCGTGCTTTGGCAATTAGGTTAAGTTAGATTAGTTCAGTTCGGCTTAGTTTTGTTTATGATGGGGAAATATGGAAATAGGCTTCATTTAATTAAAAGACATGTTGTACAGGTACGATGGATTTACCTCCTATCGATAACTGTTGGAAATCTATTACGTATATTACCAATGACTTTGGTTAATTAATAGATGAGAAGTTAGGATTGTTGTTGACTAAGATTTGGTTGATTTGCCCATACAAATAACATTGTGTTCACCAGTGACACCGGTAAGTAGGCTAGGTGTGGGTGGACTCTTTCATTACTGCGCTCATGTTCACTCATCCCGTTACGCGCAGAATAAGCGTACTACCGAGTATGTTTAATCTATGGTACTACTAGTATTTATACTGAGTATTCTACACATTGTATATTACCATTGGAATAGCTCAAAGTTGGTGTGATGGGCTTAGGAAAAAGATTATATACTTTTTTAATTTCGGAGTTTTAATTGATCGCGTTATGTTAAGCCATAGCTACGTGTAATGTACAGTACGGTCTCAAATATGCCTTTTAAAATACGCCAATTAATTAGTTTTAACGTGTATACACGTTTTATCAAGGTGTAATTGACATTATATAAATGTAAAAACATCATTTCGCACCGTATTGTCGTTGAATTGATTTCCGACATCCCTGCAAAACACGTTCGTGGCGCCCGCAGGCGTACCAACCCATATCTATTATAAGGTGGGCAGATTTTCCCATCCTTGTTAGTCAGTCGTCACGTCATCGTTGATGCGATGCAGTTATGGTACTGGTATCGCATAGCTCCACAAGTCAATAGTCGATATCGAATACCCCTAATTTACTTTACTTGAGAATCGCTGAAACGAAACGCTTCCATCTTCTTTCTCGAATCTTGCTTGGTTAGGTTCAGGACTCTAGATTCTCGTTCTTTGGTTCTTTCTTTGTTTTTGTTTGGTTGGATTGCATGTAATGTCGACAAGCGTAACGAAAGAAAAGTTGTTAATCGTGTTTTCAGATATAACATCACTAGTTTAATTTTTAATTTATACCCGTACTTAACTTACGAGAAGTTGTTTTCTGGATAGGCCTAGGCCTAGTTTAACTTAAATTATACATTTTTATATTTATATGACTTAAGTATTAACTTAGGCCTAGGCCTATTAAGCTGGGTTTTCCTAGCAGCGGAGTCGGCCAGCGGAGAGAGGAACGCGGAGAGCGGACTCAGCTGGTCTTTGGCAATTTAATGTTACTGTTTTCCTAGCAGCGGAGCGGAAAGCCATGTTAATTTCAATTCCGCTCTCCGTTGGCCGACTCCGCGTCTAGGAAAACCCAGCTTAAGAGGATTTTAAATGGAGGCAACAGAAGATAATAATGATGGTGATCAAGTGGAATCGAAATTACACTTTGTTAATACATACGACCAATTTTCTATTAAAATTGCAAGAAACCGAAGTATCTACGTATAGCAAATTTGTTTGCAGGCCTGCTTGTAAGCAGGATTTTGGCCATAACCTGTATAATACTATAATAGCTTCAAGTTCTTGTTTATCTTTTACTTGGTCACAAGCCAAGTCCAACTTGGTTATAAGCTCCTTATTACCGATAATACAATTAGATTTGCATATGAGAGGTAAATTTAATTTACAGACCGTTCTATAACTTTAGTTTAAAAGCGTTTTCTACTGTGACTATCACAATCATACTTCATATTCATAGATTGTAGAGAAACAACCTAAACCTACATTAATAACAACCTACAACCATAACCATCAACCATGATGTTATGTTAACGAATTCGACGCGAATAACGATCAAATGTCCATGATAATAAATGATTTGATTTGATTTGATTTTGATTTGAAATATCGATAGACGATATTTAGAACTACATCGACTTCCCGAATCGATCGAATCAACGTGACGTCACGACTGACTAACAAGGATGGGAAAATCTGCCCACCCTATTATAATCCGAAAAAGCGCCGATGAAAAGAGCCGCTAACTTCACGACACGACGGTGGTCTACCCTAGTACTGTAGGCCTACTTTACTTTACTAAATTTTTACTGCTCTGCTAGCTCAACAATGGATGTAAAACCATAACCCTCACTATTGTGACTTAATTTCTTTCCATATTTTACACTTCAAATCGTAAGTAAACTTTCTCTCTCTCTCACTATTTAGAGTACTACATAAGTATTTTATTAAGAATTTGTAAATTTGTAAGAATTAAATTTTACAACATGAACATGTAGGCCTAACTTACTTCTAACTTTATTAGTATAAGCACAGAAAACATACTAGGTTATAGTAATATGTTTTCTGTGGTATAAGGCCTATTGATTGCTAGGTTAAAACTCTTATGCCTAAACAGTGTTGTTAACATGTAATTGGCTTTAAAAAAAAACCAAACCAAACTCTATATCATTCAGTTTAAATTGCTCTGTTTTGGCAGGGTAAATACCTAATCATAGCAACTTATTTTATCATAGCCTAAGTTAAATTACTGAAAACTGCATAGGGTAAGTTTAAGTAAAGTTATTGTTACCTTAGGCCTATCCAATTATGAAACCGAAAATCTAGATAATTTGGAACATCTAAAAAATAATAATAGCCTCGGCTAGAGGGACAATCTAGGCCTACGCTACTTACTTGTATACTTGTGTTGATCCCACTAGTAGCTTTCCAGCCGTGGTCGTCAAAATTGTTTAATTTTCAGGTAGGGCCTATCTTCTCTCAATCCTCCAAAAATTCTTCCAGCTTGTAATAGGCCTTTTCTATTAAATAATTTTTGAGGTTTTTCTTGAATACATTTTTGTCTTGGCAGCTTCTTATTTCTTCCGGCAATTTATTATATATCTTACTTGCAGTGTGATGTGGTCCAGCTGTCACTAATGATGTTCGGTGACAATTCAGGTGTATATGGTTTTGTTGCCTGGTGTTGTAATTATGTACTTCGTGGTTGCGTTTGAAGACTTCCGGAAATTTCCATATCATCATAGCTGATTCCAAAATATAAATGGAGGTAAGGGTGGGAACTTTAAGATTAATAAAAAGTGGTCTGCAATGTTCTAAAAAATGGGTTTTACAAATTATTCTAATAATTCTCTTCTGTAGTAGAAAGACTCTGTTTGCTTCACTGCTGTTGCCCCAAAGTACGATGCCATAACTCAATACGCTATGAAAGCAGCCATAATAAACTTTCATCAGGATATGATGATCCACTATGTTTTGTAGTCTGCGCATAAGACAACATACTACCACAAGTCTTGAGGTTATATGATCAATGTGGATATTCCATCTAAGGTTATTGCTTATTTTGATTCCAAGATAGTTTACGTTATCATTTATTTTTAAGTTTTGATTTTTTAATTTTAAGAGAGGGCTATGGTCAGGTGCCTTTGTGTTGAAAAAATTTAAAACTGATGTTTTGTTTTCATTTAGTACAAATTTGTTGTCGTTGCACCATTCTTCCATCTGATGAACGCCTATCTGGGACTTGCGTATTGTTTCCTCAGAGTTTTTATTATTAACTATATGGCAAACATCATCCGCAAAAAGCCAAAGAGCTCCCTCTTGTATTGTCTCTTGTAAATCATTGACATATAGCAAATACAGCACAGGTCCCATATTTGAGCCCTGCGGGACTCCAGTGTTGATGTTATTCTGAATTTTTGATCTGTATTGCCTTATGACATTATCAGCACCTAAGTTATTTACGGCTACTAACTGAGATCTATTTCCAAGAAATGACATAATACAATTTAAAGGTGCATTTACTATACCCAATTTTTGTAGTTTTAATCTTAGGATCGAGTGATTTAGGCAATCAAAAGCCTTAGTCATATCATAAAATAGTCCAAGTACTTCTTCCGAGCAATCTACCTTTTCATGTACATGGTTAATCAGCGAGAACACAGCATCAATTGTTGACTTATTTTTACGGAATCCATATTGATTAGAATTTAAAATGTCATTTTTTTCCAAGTATAGTATTAATCTATTTAAATATGCCACTTCAAAAATTTTTGAAAAAACTGACTGTATGGCCACTGGCCTATAATTGCTTACCTCCTCTTTACTATTCTTCTTGTGTATAGGAACGATTTTTGAAGTTTTGATTATGTCTGGAAATTTTCCTTCGTCAAAAGACTTATTAATGATCACAGATAATGGTTTTGCGATTACATCAACGCAAGCCAACAGTACCTTGCACGGAACCCCATCCACACCTGAACTAGATTTACGACATACTTTTTGTACAATTTCCACTATTTCTTTTTCATTTGTATGTTTTAGTTCTAATATTTCATGATTGGGTAAATCTACCAAATTGAAGTTTGGAAGGTCCGAGGATATAGGCCCACCTGAATTGGCTCCAACCAATTTATCTACTTCTTCGTAAAAATAATTATTAAACAGGTTAGCTACCACAATAGGGTTTTCTTGAACTAAGTTATTGGATTTAATTGTTAGGTTATCATGAGTTACAACTTCTTTTGTTAGGCTATGTACAATTTTCCAGGATTCTTTACTCACATTGGATGAATTAATTATTTTATTATTAAAAAACTTTTTCTTGCTATTTGCTACAAGTTGAGTGTGCAATTTCTTAGCTTTACTATATTCCATTTTTACTGTATTATCCTGTGTTATCCTACTTTGCCAATAAATATTTACAAGATTCTCTCGGGAATCAACCACTTCATCATCTATCCAAGCTGTGTCCTTTTCATTTTTTAACCTAACTACCTTTTTGGGGAAGCTAACCATAAAGCAGTACATAAAACTATCGTAAAAATCCTTAAAAGCTAAGTCACAATTATTAGGCCTATCATCATTTTCCTTGATCCATTCTTCTTGGTTCAATCTAAAAATAAACTCCTCCATGTTTGATTTGTTAAATTTATGCTTTTCTATTTTTAAGTTAACATTCTTCTTAATATCTAAGGTCAAATCTACAAAAAGCCACCGGTGATCAGACATAGGTGTTGCCATTACTCCGTGGTCTGTGAACTTTATGTCCTCGTTGACTGCAATATAGTCAATTTGTTTGGCAGTGGTGTCAGTCACCCTTGTGTCATCGGTAACTACCAAGAGCCAATTAGTCTGACACTCCTAGATCTGTGTAAGGCTTTCGACATTGTTTTACATTATGTCCTTTTAAGAAAGCTTGAATGTTGTGGAGCAACTAGTGTCGTACTGGAGACCTTTAAGTTTTACTTGAGAGGTAGGAATCAGGTTGTGGTTAGGGGTGCTTTTTACCTTTTACTTTTTACCTCTTCTTTCTTCGCCACAATCCTCAGATCGGGGAGTCGTCAAAATTTCTCCTTATCCATCTTCTTGGCAGCCTTTCAGCTGGGTGTAAGTGTGTATAAGTGTGTTCTTGTATGTATTTCTTTGTTGAGTAATATGGTTTGTTTATAAGGTAGTTTTTTAGTGTCTTTACAAATGTGGTATGATTTGAAATAGTTTTAATTTTTTCTGGCAGAAGATTTACTTAACTTATGTATTGTGATTGTGATAATGTGACCGGAGTGTTGGATTGGATTTTTTTGCTAGGATTATGGTTTCTAGGATGTATTGTGAGAAAACGGTGGGGATTTTGAGCTGGATGAAAAGGGATCTACAATGTTCCAGAGTGTGTCCTGCATATCGTCCGTAGTACTTTCTTTTGTAGGATAAGTAGCTTGTCCATATTGTTTGTAGACTATGATCCCCATGTTGCAATTCCGTAACTCAGGTGAGAAGCAAAAAGCGAGAAGTAGGCTATTCTGGAGGTTTCTTCGTCGGTTATGGTGCGAATTCGTTTGATGCCATAGTGTGCAGAGGCCAGTTTTTTACACAGATGTTCGATGTGCTGCTGCCAGGATACATTTTTATCAACAATTATTCCCAGGAATTTAGTGGTTTCTTGCGTTGTGATACTGATGTTGGTCCAGTCACTTTGATCTTCTAGGTTGTTGCTTGGTTTGAAATTGATGTGTGTAGTTTTACTGGTATTAAGTTTTAGATTTAGGTTATTGCATATTGTTGTTGCTTGTTCTACTGCTGTGGTTATGAGTTGTTGGTTATTTTTATTTCTATCTGTAGGTATTATTGTGGTGGTATCATCTGCAAATAAAATACATTTGAATTCTTTTGATAATTTTTCCGGTAGGCCTACATCATTTATCAGGAAGAAAAGTGGGCCAAGTATGGAGCCTTGAGGATGCCTTTTGTATTCTGTTTAAGTGGTGATTTGGATGCTATTATTATGTTGTTCACTTGCTGATCGGTTTCAACATATTGGTACCTATGGTCAAGATAGTTTTTTATTAGCGCCAATGCTTCTCCTTCAATATGTAATTTTTTAGCTTTTGTAGAAGTATATCCCAGTCCAATGAGTCAAACGCTTTTTGAAGGTCTAAGGCCCGCTGCATTTTTTCTGTCTACCCAAATACTTGTTTATGTCTTCGCAGAGTTCTGCAATTGCGGTATTTGTTCCTCGTTTCTTCCGGAAGCCATGTTGACAGTTTGTGAGTAGGTTGTTTGTTTCTAGGTGATTAATGATTTGGTCGTAAATTTCTCTTTCTAATAGTTTGGATATTGTTGGTAGGTTAGATATGGGCCTAAAATTTCCAGGATTTTCTTTGTCTCCTTTTTTAAATTTTGGGTGAATCTTTGAGATTTTTAAGTTTTTAGGTAGCCTATTTGATTTTTGTTGAGTGAGGCCTATTGATTATATGGAGTAAAGGTTCCGTTAACTTACTTCTTCTCTGTAAAGATTCTCTCTTCTGTAAAGATACAAGTCTTATTTTGTTGTTGTAAATAATTTATATTTATATTTAAAAATTGACGTAGTTTATTCAGCTATGCTGGCATTGACTTATAGTCAATGATGCTGGTCAACAACGCAGCTTTGGTAATAAGGTTTGATATTTCAGTAGCCGCAACTTAAGTTATGTCAAGTTATAAACAAGTATCTAATTTAAAGTTAGTACTGGTAGCCTAAGTTAGGCCTAACCATAATACTTAAGTTACAGTACTTGTATAGTACTTGTGATGATCCCACTAGAAGCTCCCCAGCCGCGGTCGTCAAAGGTATTTCAGATAGGGCCTGTCTTCTCTTAATCCTCAAAAAATCCGTCGAATTTGTAGTAGGCCTACTTAGGCCATTTCTATTCAGTTAGTTAATTGTTTAGCCTTTTCTTGAATATGTTTTATCTTGGCAGCTTCTTTTGTCTTCTAGCAGTTTATTAAATATTTTACTTGCTGTGTGATGTGTTCCCAGTATTAAGATAAGTTACCAATGATTTTCGGTGACAATTCTAATGTAGGCCAGTTTTATTGCCTGGTGTTATAATTATGTATTTCGTGGTTGCGTTTGAAGACTTCAGGAAATTTCCATATCATCATAAGTTAGGCCTAACTAATTCCAATATTTAAACGGAGGTAAGGGTGGGAACTTCAAGGTTACAGTTTAATGAAAATTGGCCTGCAAAGTTCTAAAAAATGGGTTTTACCTATTATGCTAATAGTTCTCTTTTGTAGAAGAAAGGCTCTGTTTGCTTCACTGCTGTTGCCCCCAAAGTACAATGCCATAACTCAATAGGGTAGCCTACACTCAGTGTTGGGAAGTAGCGAGATACTTTTTTTGTAGCGTGATAATTAGCTACGCTAGGTAGTTTTAAGATTTTGTAGCTTTAGCTGTAGCTAGCTACATTTTTGAAGTGGTTGTTGCAGATATTTAGCTACTTTTCTCGCTACATAAACATTGATTGATATTGTGATTTTTATCACAACATCACGTCCTCTTTCAAACTGAAATTTTCAAGAAAATTTGGCCAAACTACTTTCTTGGCTTCATACAGCTGGTTGCAGCCGTTGCATTAATACCGATTACAATTTTTTGTGGACATAGAGGCCATTATCTCAGTGTTATCCACATTTTTGGCTCTCATTTCCTCCATTTGCTACTCTATGATTCCTGTCAGATAAAATAAAATCGCCAGATGCAGACAACGTTTAAACGTTACTGGTGACAAGAGAACCTATTGAATGCTTGCAAGTGATTGACAGAGACATTTAGTAATCAATTTTGTTTCTTTATTTTATCGATAGTTTCAATTTGGGTTTTAATGGAAACCAACACTAAACCTTAAAATAATCAGATAGCTGGTCTATCCACCTTTGCTTCAGCTGTTGATTGTGTTTAATCATCATAAGCCCTTCCTTGGTTGGATTACAAAGATTTTTCTAAGGTTTGCATGTATGGATCTGTTTTTGTGTGTTAACTCCTTTCAAAAATGTCATTAGTGTGTTTGAATATGGTGGATGGATGAGCCTATATAACGCTAGGCACAAGTCCAGAATTGTTTTTCATATTTCTTCAGGCTAGACCTAGGGGTTGCTGCATTATCACTTAGGCCTAAATACAATCCATTGGTGACTTGGCGGGTTCTTAACCCAGCACCTCAGGGACTGAAGTCCTGCACTCTAACCACTACACCAGCACGCTCCCTCTATTTATTTTTTAGGTTTGAGCTGTACTGTAGACTCCCTCTTATCTGGACTCCTCGGGACCGAGGCCAGTCTGGTTAAGCTAACATTCCCAAAAACTCGTTAAAACGGACAATTTAAATGCATACTGGACTATATAAGTAGGTATTCGACTTAAATTTAGGAAAGCATTGTATTTAGACAAGTGATCACTGGTCTCTAATCTTTCTCATGAGAACTGTCGTTTCAGTACCGCCACTTCCTGCCGATCTTGTCCGGTTAAACCAATGTACTGATAAAAATTGTCCGGTTATAAACCTAGAGATGTCATTTCCGCCGAGTGTAGTCTGGGTAAACCGGTGTCCGGTTTAAAGTTGTCTGGATAAGAGGGAGTCTACTGTAGTCACATCCCGGTTTATCACAAAGCTGCCCAGACAGCCAGTAGTGTGTGTGTTAGTTTAGATATTCTATGTTGATGTTGATATATTTATCTCAGACAACGTTTAGAACGTCAATATTAATAAGGTGACTGAAATTAAGTTTCCTACTAATAAGCTTTTGATTAATAGGCCTAAATTTAATCTTTTATATCTGTATTAAAGTAAAGCTTTAGCTACACAGGACATTGCCTATTATGTGAGCACTAGCTCACAAGTAATAGGGTAATATAAATAATAATGAAGGTTAACTTCAGATATTTTGCCTTTAAGGTATTGTGAAGTACTGATTATCAGAAATGTTAAAAATGGATGATGCAAAAAAGTCTAAAAAGAAGAAAAATTATGTATCACTGGAGGATAAAGTTCCGAAGAAGAAAAGTAAGAGAATGGTTGAAGAAGAGATAGATAACCTTGATATGATTGTTGATAATAATCCAATTGATGAAAAGGTCGAGGACCTAGCCATTGGTAAGTATTTTTGTTTTAAGTAAGTCAATATTAATTTCAGATTAATTTATAAGCAAATCCCATTGGTTTATTGATGGGATTTGAACAATTTTGGTGCTTTAACCATTAAACTAGTCATCCCTCACTTATAAAAAGACTTATGAAATAAATCTCAAAAATTTTTTTTTAATTATATTTGTCGCATACATTTATGCCTCATTGTTCAATCTCTTTCTTCTTTACCATAACAAAAGTGTCATAATACTGGTTTATTTATGTTATTTGTTAAGGGGGTTATTTGGTTTTGACTTAAATCCTGCTTAAGAAAATCTAAAAAAGAATTGAGACTTAAACCATGCGTCAGTACACATCAAAGAGTAAAAACTTGAAAACAGGACAATTATTGCTGTCCCCAGCTATTTATACCTCTTCCGGTATCTATTCCTGCTCCAAATAGCTTTAAAATAATTTATTATACCTTCCTTTGAATATAAATGTTTATGTTTCTCGATTTTAATACTATGTAGTAAAGAAAAGTGTGTTTGAAAAGTTCCAAAATGGGTATATTTAGTGAAAAACCCTGTCCCCTAGGTTAGAAGTTGGATACATAAGCTTATATTTTCAGTAATATTAAGGCAATACATTTTAAATAGTTGGTTTGAATTAATTTATAATGTTAAAATATTGACAAAAATTACCAAACAGGCTTTTTAATGAAATTATACTGGCAATAACGATCATTAAAAGTCACGTCCCTGGCCGTGAATGTAATGCTGGGTTTGAGGGTCGAAATCAGTTCTCGTCAGGTCTTTCAACCCTATCGACTACGGGCGGATCGATATTTCGGCCTTTCTCAGTTCATTGTTGCTGTGGGTGAAGTAGGTTAGGCGTTATGTCATGCCAGGCTTTCCAGTTTATTCGGAAAGTCTTTATTTAAAATCTGTTTTGTAAGCGTTAAGTTTTTGTGTTATGGTCGGTACTGATAATAACTGTTACAATAAGGCAAATAACTTATTTAAAACTAAGGAAATATAAGCCAAACTTTTGGCCAGCAAAGGGAACCATGGCCTCTATATCCATTTTAGTAAATGATGTGGCATACTTTATGCCACACCTTGGCGATCAGGTCAGGCGATTCAAGATCCTGACCAAATCGTTCTTGTTGGAAAGGTTAACTAAACACATTATTTAACACAGAGGAGACAATTTACCGCAATTCACAGGCCCTAAGAGCCAGCTTTGATGAGAGTTTGATTAATTAAGGCATTATAACACTGAAATACGTGGATTGTTCAACTTAGTGAATATTTAGCATATAAGTCAACTGGACACAACGTGAACTACATTTGAATTAATAATCAATAATAAATGACGGAATAAAAGACATAATGAATTTGACTACTGTCGGGTCAAAAAGTATAGATACTCGAGTTTGAGCTTTTATTGCAACGTAACCAGTAGACTTAGAAAAATACAAGTTACATCATAATTTTACAAATTTATTTCCACGTTTATGTGTGTAGTTTAAAAATTTTTAATGCAGTTTCAACTCATCCTTTCAGCGGGTTGAATAAAAAAAGTACACGTTTTTCGGCACTTTTCTAACAACGGGCGACTTTAAAATTTTATAACAAAAAAACTACTGATCTAATCGTCATGAAACTTTGACAGCCTTTAGAACATATACTTATAATGGATATCTGTAAGTTACAGAATTTTTCATCCATTAAAAAAAATTCTCTTGTGGTTTTTGTAAAGGCATTTTATTTCAGGTACGGAACAAGTAAGAAACTACGACGAAAGCTTGAATTAAAGCTCATAAAAAGATATAAATGAAAAGTTAATTTACAGATTTGCTAAATGGCATTGAATAATTAAAATGTACGTATAATCAAAGCAGATTTGAAACGCAGTAGTGCGTGAAATTTGTACCGTTATCGATTCGCAGGCAGGGAGCCCGGGACCGGTTTTCGGCGGCCCGGACCAGACCGCCAAACCTCATCACCACAATAGTACCCTACCCCTAAACCATATCTTTTCTTAAACTGGGTATCTCTTTTCATTACATTTAACACCTTCGTTCTTGAAAAAAACCATATTGCACTTAAAATCATAGCAATTTCACCTTCGGATAAATGTGGCACTTTAGGCATCTTGACTGGTGTGATTATAACGAACAACGCAGACAGACTGAGGGAAATATGTTCAGACCAAAATAATAACATTGTAGGGATGGAATGTAGATAACTACTAAGTAAAGTATGACTCAGTGGTACGAGTAAGGGTGGTTTGTAGGCAGATAATCTCGCGTGGTATGTATGATTCATCGCTGGAACGTCCGGGCTATAATCAACTTTAAACATCAGATAGAAGTGGAAAAACATAAAAATCTAAACATCAATTTTTTAACTCGTACCAAATTATTGATTGCACAGTTTTTGAGTGCATAGGCTTCGCCCAGTAGCCGCCGCTCGTGAAGGGTAAAAATTCAGTTCTGCATAGGTCAAACTCTTTAGCAAGCAAATTATTGTGCACTCAATACTAATTTTACCGCAGGCCTACAGTACTAATTTTGCAGGAGTCAATGAAAATGGAGACACTTGGACCTCAGATGATTATAAAGAATTGATAAAAAGGATGGAGGCACAAATACCCAAACATGATTCATTGAGCTTTGGGAGTAGATCAGAAAAGCTGAACTGGGAACAGGTAATAAATTATACCAAATATTGTTTAAGCAAGGACTTAATATAAATTCTCTGTCTCTGAGCCTCATGATAATTGTGACTTTTAGTTTCAATCACCTTTGTCACATCCTACCATTTTGTAAATGTGTAATTTATTTTGGAGCAAAGGAAATTAGTTTTAAATCAATAGTAAATAAACAAATGGGGTTTCTCTTTCTCATAATTATAAAGGATCAAGTAAAAATTAACTAGTAATTTTTCCACTGCTCTTTGTTGTAAAAGGACTTAAATTGTGTAGAATGATAAAGAGAAAGGTATATTAGGTACAAAGGTTTTACTTAATACAAAAACACAACATAACTTTCCACAAAACAACATTTGGTATCAGCACACCAGATACACAGTTCCACAAATCCAAATCTTCCAGGTAAGCTTGTACTGCAAATTTCCATGTACCAAAATTCTCACGACCTTTAATCGTTCAATTGGTAATAAATTTTGAGTTATATTGCTGTTACAAACTTATGAAGTCGGTATTCATTAAATGGAGCACTGAATAAAATATCCTGGGCCCATAACCTGTTGTAAAAGGACTTAAATTGTGTAGAATAATAAAGAGAAAGGTGTATTAGGTACAAAGTTTTACTTAATACAAAAACACAACATAACTTTCCACAAAACAACATTTGGTATCAGTGACAACTAACTTGTACAGAACACAGGTGATACCAAAATTAACTATTCTCACAAATAATATTTCAATATCATATTTGTCCGTTTTAAGGTCAACAAACAAACAAACAAACAAATCTTACATAAAACTTTTTCGATATTGATGATAATAGACTTAATATTTTTTTCAGATCAAATTCGGTAATCATTCAATAGATGAGTGCTACGGCAAATGGAAATTAATCAAATCAAAGGTTCGTCACTTCAGATTGCTTAGCGAAATATTACAAGATGCCAAAGTTTGGGCTGAACAGCCTTGGTCAGCCCCACTAAGCAAGAAAAAGGTAACAACAATTTTTCATTATACTTTTTTATTTTAAAATTCAAAATTTTGATTGCCTTGCATATAACAGTGAAATGCTAAAACGGTTATCTAGCAGCAATGGTCAGGTGCCTCAAGGCTGATCCTCCGAGTCTGGTTCTGGGCTCGCCCCAAGGTCAAATCCTGGGTAAACCCTACAAAGCACTCATCGTAATACATTAACTTCGAATTTAAATCCTCCAACTGAGCAGAAGAGGGTCATAACGCAGGCACATCTTGATTCTTAGGAACTGAACACCCAAAAAGGCCTTATCATTGTCCAAATTATGAAACAGCGTCACTCATTGTCCTCATGAAGTGACACTCATTGTCCTTATATCAGCGTTCAAGAGCCTGTTGCCGGTTAGCGGCTTGAAACTAGGTCAACCGCTCCAGTCCATTCTACAACGATTTGGATTGAAGTTCTTAACCACCCCTTGGCAGGCGATACTTGTACGCTCAGGTTTGGACGCTCAGGTGGTGGACAGGTTTGTAGGGCGCGCTCCATAAAAACTAATAATCTATGGTTTAGGTGATCAGTCTAACCACATCTGTCAAGTGGCCAGAAACGAGCGTTACAGTCTGGGCCGATTATGGAACCTTTGGCAGCACCAGAAGTGACACTCATCGTCCGCTGGCCCTCTGTAGTGTCATACGTGAGGAGGCGGAACCGGAGATAATCCTCTATGATGCGCATGAGGTATGCCGGAACGTGAATTAAATGCACCTCGCGGAATTAAATGCATTTTGCACATCCAGTGTTACAAGCAGCACAACCCTACGAGAGTAGATGGTTAAAATCCTCAGCTCTCATCACGGCTTGCTTCACCTCCTCAATCGCATCAACCGTTGAGCAAGGTAGGAGATTAGATTTCTTTAATTTTCAAAATAATGCTAATCCTTCTCAAAATAAATTTTCTTCCAAATTGGTAACTGGATAATGATATGACAAAAATAATAAGATCCCTTAATCCATCAAACAGTAAAGATGGTTACGGTCTTTCAAACAAAGTTGTAAAATTAAATGCCCCTTACATTATGGAACCACACTGATACATCTTGTAAATATGGTGTTTTCTAGTTTAACCTTTCCTTACCTAAAACCTCCAAATCGTGGCAAAATCATGAACGACTCCTTTGGCCATAAAGTAATAGTCAACATCTTGCGCGAATGTGGCAACGTCATCTCTGTCTCCTCTAATCGTGGCAAAATCATGAAAGTGTTCTGTGGCCGCGGAGAAAAAGTTGATGTCTTGTGCGAGTGCGGAGACGTCATCCTCGTCTCTTTTGATGATATTGAAATCGTAAAGATCATCCAAGTTTTTTGGGATATGATCTTTGATTCCCAGGGTCGTGATAAAATCCTAGACATCTTCTGATTTCATCAACATCTCCCGCAAAACAGATTATCGCCTTTATCGGTTAGCTAAATTTATCAAGAAAAATATTTGAGACCCAAAGTGAGGCCCCCTGGCAACCGCATTAGGGGAATACGGCCCTGGTTCTATTCAAAATTCACATAAAGTTAAACATATGTTTTCCAGCCTAAATCAACATATGATTCCTGGTTTCTTTGGTCTCTTAATCAGCTGGACACCCTCATTAGTACTTAAGAACAAAATCATAGCTTTGTTTTCAACTAACCTTTTACCCTCAACACAGCTGAACATTCAGATCAGCGGGACTCTAGTGAGAAACATAGTATTAATAATATCAAACACTTTCAGGTTCGTCATCCAGATCAGCCTCCTCGTCCTTTGTCTTCATTCATGTTGTTTTACATGGAGAAAAAAAGTAAAATCATAAAAAAAAATCCAGAACTCAAGCTGGTAAGTTGCTTTTCAATATAAATTTTATATTGTTTTTTTTTTCAATTACATCATTGCCAGATTAATGTTCAAACATATATGTAACAATCTAGTTAAAAATGTATTTCATATTTTAATCTTAACCCTTTGCTGTCGCATTTATCTTTCTCTTTTCCTTTTCTATAGATCGGGAAGGCCACACTTAGTGGCCCTCTCCATTTTGAAATGAAATGAAATGAAAAATGTCTTTATTTAGCCAGCGTTATTCAAAGAACAGTTCTTTGTTTTTCAATACAACTGTTGTCAAACTAAACTTAATTAATCAGCTTATACTAGACTTATTGCAACAATACATTTTAGATCAACTGGGTAATTTGTTGGTAAAAAATAAACCTTTCAAACCCCTTTTAAACTTAGAGAGGTTTACTAATTTGAGGTCAGTTGGAAGGGCATTGTAGGCTTGGGGCCCAAAGTAAGAAAAGGCTTTCTTCCCTAATTCCGTTCTGACCCGTGGCAAGTGTAGCAAGCCTTAGTTAGTGTGATGACAGTGTCATCTGCATACATTGTGGTTTGGCAGTATTCTTGTGCAGATTGAGCTTAGTTGCAGATTGCAGATACTTTAATCTAATCCTCATTTACAGTTCCCACACTCCGGACTGCTCGCATTTACTACTTCCTTCACGACTTCCTACGTCACGCACCTGTTTCCTTCCCATTGCATTTTAAGATTGCAGATACCTTAATCTAATAGGCATATAGCCTACAGTTCCCAAACTCCGGACTGCTCGCCTTTACTATTTCCTTCACAACTTCCTACGTCGCGGACCTGTTTCCCTCCCTTCCCATAGCATCTTTAGGATTGCAGATACCTTACTCTAATTGTTATAAAGAGTTCCCACACTCCGGACAGCTCACCTTGACTACTTCCGTCACAACTACATACGTCACAGACCTGTTTTCCTCCCTTCCCATTGCATTTTAAGATTGCAGATACCTTAATCTAATCGTCATATACAGTTCCCAAACTTTTAAATTTAAACATCTTTGCCACCAAGACTGATAATAGTATAATAGTACCTTGTTCCGTCTTCAGTCTTAACTTAGTCAATGGATGACTAGTTTTGGGAACAAAGTCCCATTATCAAATCCTTATTTAAAACATCATATTGAATATGGTCAAATATCCGACGTAAGTCTTCATCAATGTATACATGCAGGTTGACGACACATAAAATTTACACGTTTTACAAAAATAAAAGTTACAAATACATTTACGATAGGCCGGCCACATTGAATTGAAGTTCCCACACTCCGGACTGCTCGCATTTACTACTTCCTTCACCACTTCCTACGTCGCGGACCTGTTTCCCTCCCTACCCATAGCATTTTAGGATTGTAGATACCTTAATCTAATTGGCATTAACATTTCCCACACTCCGGACTGCTTGCCTTTACTACTTCCTTCACCCCATCCTACTTCGCGGACCTGTTTTCCTCCTTTCCCACTGCATTTTAGGATTGCAGATACCTTAATCTAATTGGCATTAACATTTCCCACACTCCGGACTGCTTGCCTTTACTACTTCCTTCACCACATCCTACGTCGCGGACCTGTTTCCCTCCCTTCCAATAGCATTTTAGGATTGCAGATACCTTAATCTAATCGTCATAAACAGTTCCCACACTCCACACTGCAAGCCTTTACTACAATCATAGATAAAAAAGTCCTGCTACAATGTATCGAGTAATCTTCAGTATAATCTTATGCTCAATAGTAGCAACTGATGTTTTTCCTTTTGTACTGTATTTGTAATATGCTAGTATACTGTGGATAGACAACTAACTTACAAGTCTTTTGTTTACTTTTTCCTTGTTGTTTAATTCAGCCAAGATGGTTACTTAGCAACCCATAAGACTAATGTAGGTGAGTGAGCGTAGCGAAAGAACTTCAACCCGTAGGCGAGGCAGCGTAGCGAACGAGCTCCAACCGTAAAGGTGAGTGAGTGTAGCGAACGAACTTCAACCAGGACGTGTGAGCGCAGCAAACGAGCTCCAACCTAAAGGTGAGTGAGCGTAGCGAACGAAGTTCGACCAGGACGTGATTGAGCCATGCAAACGAGCTCACATATGAAGTTAAACGGGGCAAAGCCCGCGGGTACAGCTAGTATACTATAAAATTTAAATTTTAATATTTTAAAACGTTTATAATTTTTTATAACTTTTTGATGCATAAACTATAAATTTTCGGAAACATACTTATGTTATGAGACCACAACAACAGTTCTAAGAAGAAATATTCATAAATAAAGATATAATAAAAAAAAAATAACAAAAGGTGTATTTTTCACAAAAAGGCATTTTTGGAATCTTTGCTTGGTACAATTATTGCTCTGTAACAATTTAGCCATTGCAGTTTTTCTTGTGAAATTATTACATCTACAGGGTGTCCCGGAACTCTCTACCAATATTTTAGGGCATTGTTCCTGGGTAGTTAACATACCTAAACAGGGTGTCCACATTCTGGAAAGTCAGGGATAGTCATGGAAAGTCATGGAAAAAAATTTTGGTCATTGAAAGTCAGGGAAATAGGCAAGAAGTCATGGAAAGTCATGGAAATTTCCAATTATGGATGGATTTGAGGGGACCATTCAATGCTCTAGTCAGCCGTAACCCGGACTGTTGTAGCATTTTTCAGGATTTTTCACAAATGTTCGACAATTCAATTTATTACAGTTGTATTATTTTATGAGTTTTCGGTTTGTTTTAGTTCATTTTTGTACCTATTGTACTCCATTGTTATGTGTTATTACATATTTCAGTATTTTCTGCAAAATAACATGTCCAGGCAGTATTATTTGTGTGTGTATGTTATATTATAATTTGCGTATAAAGATCGTGAGTCATGGAAATCAATGGTAAATGGTCATGGATAGTCATGGAAAGTCATGGAAATTAATGACAAATCTTTTGTGGACACCCTGCTAAATATCATATTTAAATTGTCCGGAAGTCCTTAGTCACTCACACAGCCGCCATTTTGTTTTTTTTAAGTCATTAATTTTTTTCTAAGGAATGGTGAAACATATGAAATTGAAACTTTGCACAAAAATTTATGACAACTAGACAAAGCTACCTAAAAATTATGACGATTTTTGAAATTCATAAAACAAAATGGCAGCCATTTTAAATTTTGTTTCTTTAATAACTCGAAAACCGTTGATTTTACAAACATTTTACAAGAATAACTTTTTTAAGGCAATTTTATTACAAATCGATTGACACCTTAATTTTGAAGATTGGACAAGTATTAACTGAGATATGGAAGTTTTAGTGATACGTGACCGCTTTCAGCATGCGCTGCAACTAACCTCCAGTGGTCTAACTAACTAACTCACTTAAAATGAGGTTACTAACCTGTCGTCAATCAGTCCTATATTGTCGTTGATGACTAGTTTCGGGGCTAAAACCCTATTTTCAAATCTTCTCGTTCAGTCGTCATATGTCAAACATATCTTCTTGCACAAGCTGTCGTCAAAGTTATTTCACACATAAACATAACACAAATACGAAAACGTTTATAATACAATACAAAGACATGTACATTCGCGTGTGGCCAGCCAAGGACAAAACCAGACTGCGGGGTTTGATTAGACTGTAGGTTAGCCGATGCCTACTTGATGGTGTTGACCTTGGGGGAGGGGAATCAGCTGTTTATCTCGTCTATTGTTTTGTAGGTTTGTCACTCTGTCAAATAAAATGTTTGATCCAAAATTTAACTTCTCGTTCAAAACATCATTTGGGGAATTTTTGATTGCCTTGTAAATTTCAAAGGTTTCAAGAGCGTTCATTTTGTTACCTTTATTACATTTGTGTAACATCTCTAAATTATCTATGCAACTGTTGACATTGTGATTTTCGTTCATTAGGTGTTCTGCAAACTTAGATTTTTGTGTTTGCAATTTAGGCTTGGGGAGATGTTCTACATACCTTTTACGAAATGAACGACCTGATTGACCTATATATACCTTGGGACAATCGTTGCATGATAATCTGTACACGCCGGATGTTTCAAGGCTGTTACTATTATCAGGAGGGGGTGTGTTCAATTGTTGTTCTAGTTTATTGGTAGTCTTACATGCAAGAATGATGTTTTGTTTTTTCAATTCATTTTTCAAGGTGAAATGTAGATTATTGCCAAACTCAATGGATACGAATTTAGAATTAGGTTCATCTGGAGACTTTTTGTTCTTCTGTTTATTAATTATTTGATCTTAAATGCTGCTTGAGTAACCATTATTTACTGCTATGTATGTTAGAATTGTGTACTCAATGTTGTAATCTTCTTGGGTCATTGATTTTCCTGAAGTTTTATTAGAATCATTAAAACCAAAAGATAGATAAATTGTTGCGAAATTATGTTTCTTGTCATTCTTGATTAGTTTAAATTTAGAATTGCTTTGTCATTTACAATGTCAAAATTTGTGGTACTCTGTGATGAAATATCAATAATTTGAGTTGTACAATTAAAATTTCCCTCTAATTGATCACAAACACTTGACTCGTTGGAGGACACAGATAGGCACTCATCACTAGCACTACACACTGCTGGGATGGGTTGAGGTAGGTCGTCTCTAGACTCTGCATGGCTGTGCTCCACAACTGGCTCGGCTCCGTCACTTCCACATGGAAGCTGATTGGAAGATCTCACTGCAGACTCCTTTACCATTATTTCTGCCACTTGAATTTCTTGACGAAGCTTGTTTATGAAATCGGGAAAGTTTACTCCGTTATAAAGTTGTCTGGATGAATGTTCTTGCTTTGCAACTACACAAACTGCTGCTCCTGTATTAATATGGAGTTTCACTATATTCTTGGCAAACTTTTCAATGGAGATGCGGTCCCTCACACAACCCATTGGAGAGCATACCAAGCTTTTGAAGTGGTTTGAGTTGATACTTCTAATAAGGTGTGAAAAACACAAATTATAGTCTTCCAGGTTTTGCTGAGAATTTTGATTTTGTTATCAGTCCGTAAATCCCTGCTCCATTATTGGTTTGCTGGAAGGATAAATATTTGTTGAGAAGGTCAGAGGTCTGTGGTCTTCCAAAAATCTTCTTAAAAACTCCAGCCACGCCTGCGCTCATATTTCTTTCTTCATGGAAATCACTGGATATACAATGCGCAAAAGCAACTGAGTTGTTGTTCTTAAAACGGCTGATAACGTCAGACATATTTCCTTCTAGTATTTGTATACCTTCCCATTCATGTAAAGACTTGTTGGTTTCAAGGTTATTACTTTTTCCAGCTGTGGATTGGTTTTCATTATTATCGGGTTTAGCATGTTTAGTTGTTGAATTTATTTTCATAGTTTGCCTTACAATACTAACTATTTGTTTACCAATTCTATTTTTCCCTAAGTGGTTAAAGTGAAGACCATGGTTTGTGTAAAAATGTCTGGGTAAACAATGAAGTGGAAGTATTGAAGGTTTGTGTGGTAATGTTTCTATTATTCTCTCTATTTGACAGTTTATATTAGTTATTTTATCATCCAGGTCTGGGTTGTCATGACGAAGAGACAATGTTGCAATGATTAGGTTGGTGTGTTCTGAGACCTTTGCCAGATTACCAATTTTTTTAGGTAATTTATATGCACTTTTTGTTTAAACATCATTTGTACCTCCAATTACCACGACAAAGTCATTCTTGGTAAAACCTTTTGTTGCTATTTCCACATCATGTGTGACTTGGTCAAAAGTTGCGTTAGGTCTTGCAGTTGTTGATACAGAAAGGAAAGTCTGTTCTTGAACGTATCTGTTAATTTCTTTACCATGGCTGTCAGCGAGTATAAGGACTTTACCATTTGTTAGGCCCTTCGAATCGGTCGGAAGTCGAGTTAGACAATTCCGAACTAAATGGTTTCTTTTCTTTATTTTTTTGCCAGATTTCTTTTCCATCCTAGAATTTTGCTTTGTCTATTGTTTTTGCTCACCAACGTCTCATCATGGTCTTCTTGATCAGCATGGTTCAACATGGTGAATCTGTTGATTGTAGTAATAGATGTACTGTTGTGTTGTGTGACAGGTAGGCCTAACTTGTTTGACTTATCAAATCTCACCTTAATCCAGTCTTCATTGTTTTTATTTGTGCTTTGTGTTTGTGTGGTTACATCACATGTAAGAGGCTTTGAAGATGCGGTAGAGTTGTTACTGGCTGAGAAATCTTGTTCGGTTGTAAGTAGGCGTATTTCATCATTTGACAGCATTACGCTGTTTTTTAATATGTAGGCTAAGAGGGATGTTTTTTTAATGAGATCAGTCAGGGACACTGTAGGTAGACTGTAGGTAAAGAGTTCATTCAAATTTAATGTACTGTGATTAATAGGTTTTGATCCAAAGACTAGGAGTTCAACAAACATACAGACATATATTCCGCAATCATAAGAGTTGATCTGCTTAGGTCCATCGACAATTTGAAAATGGAAGCCAGGCACATCTAAATACTGTGACACTTTATTTGCTACGACTTTAGCATCTTTCAAGTTATGTTCACCCAATGAGTCATAGTAGAGGAAGCAGTTGTTTGTCTGTGTTTACACAAGAACACTCCAGTGAGAGCCACTCACACCGTCCAGTTGCTTTGAATCATTTATTGGCATGATCAAAGTTTTAAAGTCCTTTACTTTAAGGGAGTCAAAGAAGTGTGTGTAATCATCCATATTTTTCACGGTATGGCATATTAGTGGATTGATGATCAAACATTTATGTACAAAAAAATCTAGAATTTATAAGGTCAAAGTATCGCTGCAAAGTTAAGTCAGAGAGCCATTGGTTGCTGAGTAGCTCATCTGTTACCAAAGTGTTGTTGTAGATATTTTCTGTCTGTGTTTCAGTTGAAATAAATTGGATTTTCTGACTTGTACTCAGTGATACATCATTCAGTTTACAACTATTTGAGAAACTTAATTCACTCAAAGAACTTGTTGAGCTATTGAGTGATAGATTAATTTTACTACCAGATTTTTTTGAAGTGGAAAAGTTGAAATCTTCTATTTTCAAGTTTAAATTATTCTCTTTTATGTATTTTACAAGCTCAGTTTTTGACCTGAAAAGTTTCCCATTTGGGGATTTGACATATATATCCGTCTTTCCTTTGCTTAGACCATTTTTCCTAACATGTTCTTCTCTAATCCAACCTTTTGGCATGGCAGAAAAAGTATTTTTATTTACAGCCATTATCAGATTTTAAGAAAATATATTTTTAAAATACCAAATCAAAACAAACAAAAATCAACAAACTATTATAAAGAAACAAATTAAAAGTCCAGTCTTAAGATAGCAATGTTTATTGTTTGTAAACAAAGTAATTGAGTTAGAGCAACAGGTGCTCTTATCTCGCAGTACAAAGGTCAGTAGCTTGCACCTTGAGCTGGTCCCTCCTTATCAGCAGGCCTTATCAACTTTGTAAAAGTAGTTCATGAAAAATCATAAAAATCCTTTATCTTTTGTTATAGATTATGATAGTAAAAATTCTTTTTAAAACATACTATACTTACATTTTCATAAACATAAACATTAGCTCCATGTTTGTAGCTAAAAATATTTGAAAAAGATAGAGTTTTACCACTGATATATCGAAAAAACAAGGGAGCACAAAATCACATGCTGTTCATGTCAAATACTAGTGGATGTTACGTCATCCATGGTGATTTGTAGAACACAATATAATCAAAATCAGCCACCGAACCTCACCACATCACAATAAGAGAGCAACTACCTTGTCTCCCAGTTGTAGTCGCGGGACTTGTGCCTGGAATGGAAATGGCACGACAAACTACGCGCGACATGTGCCACGACATGGCCTCGACATGTGCCGTAACTTGTATCTGCGACTTGTAGGAATGGAAACGTAGCTTTATGATAAATCCGCCGCTGGTGGCCACACATAGTGGCCTACCGACCATTCAGGGTTAATAATGCTCCATAACCAGATCTTGTTATGAAAGTCTTTGTTATTTTTTGAAATGTTTGATGGTACAGTAGACTCCCTCTTATCCGGACTCCTCGGGACCAAGGCCAGTCCGGATAAACTGATGTCCCCAAAAACTCGTTAAAACGGACCGTTTATGGTGTTATTCGACTTAAATTTAGGAGAGCATTGTATTTAGACATGTGACCACTGGTCTCATATCTTTCCCATGAGAACAGTAGTTTCAGTACCGCCCACTTCCTGCCGATATAGTCCGGTTAAACCAATGCGCTGATAAAAATTGTCCGGTTAAAGAGATGTAATTTCCGTCGAGTGTAGTCCGGTTAAACCGATGTCCGGTTAAAAGGTGTCCGTATAAGAGGGAGTCTACTGTAATTAACATTTAATATGTATGCATAGTATGCTTGGATACAAAATCTTAGTTATGAAAAATGGGGTACAGATCACCGTCGAATCTGATGGTAAGATGACCTAACAAAGCTACCCATACTTGTTGCAGACTGAAATATCACGAATAATTGGAGAGAAGTACAAGGCACTCACTGATGAAATGAAAAATTACTACAAGGAAAAGGCTAGAGGCATGCAAGAAGAATATAAATTAAACTTGGCCAAGTTTTAGTAAGTCTATATGGTGGTTGTTTGGTGGTGGTTTGTGGTTGTTTGTATCAATAGTCATAATGGCTTGTCCGTAATTGAAAACTCCTAAACCTCCAGATAATTCCAGAGGAGGTAGAAAAGGTGGTGAGCTCAATAAAAATTAAATACCCCAGCCATAGCAAACCTGCAGAATAAGCGAATTTCCGTTTGCCTGATTGGATTTACACTAAAATATCTCATTAAAAATATCACATTTTTATTACCTATTTAAATAGCATTAGTTTAACGTTGTACTTGGGTTTGCTGCAACAAGAAGGGTAAAAAAAGAGTTTTTAGCAAAATGTTAATAGTTTAGTATGAAATAAATGCATTTTCCAAATTTGATCAAAATATGTTCATAAACAAGCAAACTACAACAAGTTTACTTATTCTCCATAAGAACAACGAGGGAATTTTAAATTTAAAATTTTTTTTGATTTTTCTCTGTAATTGTTAGGCACATAACAACGCTTCAATATACTAAATTGATTGTTTTTTTTTTAGCTCTACAAAATGGTTTTGAAATAAATTGCAAAATTTTATGTTTTTAATTTTTGACCCCCATAGAACCCCCCATAAACCCCCGTTCCCGTGGTCCGATCATGCTGGTTCGCAAACTCGTTCGAATAAATGTAGGTTTAAATGTTTGTACCAAACTTCATAAAATCGGATCATTTTTGCTTGAGTTATCGTGCTAACGGACATATATATATAAATAACTCGCCTTTGGCTCGCTGGGGGCTCCGCCCCCAGGCCCCCTAGCTGTTAGTCGTCATTAGTAGATTAGAGTTAAGTTGTAACAAAGCAAGAAGTGAAACCGTCAATATTAAGTTATATAAGTTAACTTTGAGTAAGATAACTTCTAGCTTAAGGAACACCTCATAAAAAAATCATTTTTTAAGTTGCGGTAAGTGAGTATGTTAGTCAAGTATTTTTACAATTGAGTTTTTGGTCAAAGGAAGTAATAATATGAGGAGAGAAGGGTTCGTTATAGTAAAAATCGACATTAAAGTAATAACGATTTCATGAATTTATTAGAGGAGATTGATAAGTTAATAAGTTGATAATAGTAAAGTATTATATGAAGTAAATAGATTATAGTAGATATTCAAGTATATAATTACGAAAATAGATTAAGTAAGGTTTGTTTCCCTGTCGGTTAGCCATAAACTTTATGGCATATCCAGTTCCGCCACGAGGAGGCCAGGAAACGTCGGAACCATATTTGCAATTATTTGCTCCCTGGTGGAACGACCCAGCAGGGAATTCGAATTTTCGGGGGGGTTAAAATTTGAAAATGCGACTTTTTGGAATTTTATGGGTGGTTTGGGCACTAGACCTACAACCACCGAAAATTTCAAGTCTCTAGCTCATCTAGAAGTGGTCTAGAATTTGTATCCCCAGTCAGTTACACATCGGATTGTATAGTATTTAGATTAATGAAATTCATATATATATATGAATTCATATGAATTTGAACGGATAGTGTTTTTGGCCTCTATGAACCTCAATAAAAGTAAAACTGTCCCGGGTCCAGGTCTTACCATGAGTACTACGGTAATAGCTTATTCCCTATATGGGAAATTCGCTAACATTCCCTATATGGGAAATTCACTAAAACAGCACTGGCAGTGGTTACTGCAGTGGCGTAATTATTTCATCGAATTTCGCCCCCCCCCCCTGCACCACATGAAGATGGCGCCACCCCCTACGAGATAGCATCACCACTTATGTTTTATTCTTTTATCTCAGCAAAAGCCGTGATTGCGGCAAAATCCAAAATCTCTCACGGAAGTTTTTTTAGCGTCTCCCTCGGTCATGGAAACATCGTCATGGTTTTTACGCAATTGCAGCAAATTCATGAATTTTGTCTTTGGTCCAGTAGACATTTTGTTCGTCTCACGCGGTCACTATAACGATGTAAACTTTTTTACACAATCGCGGCAAATTTATGAATATTTTTTTGGTCTTGTAGACATCATGTTCATCTCCCGCGGTTTCGGAACGGCGACATAATTTTCCGCCTTTTTTGTAAAATCTTTAATATCTTCTTCGCGCTTGAAGATATCATCAACATCTCTCAAGGTCATGGAAAGAAATATTTCCGTGATTGCGGTGAGCAGTGACAGTCGGATTTTGGTGCTCCCTGGACCTCGGCATGCGGGGTAGCTATTTACTCCACTACTCTACTGGCCATGACAAAATCCCTGTAAAAGTGCTAAACATCACCTAAGTGAAGTTTTAAATCATCTCATAAATTCCTCATTTGTATCAGGAATACTTCCAAATAAATTAAAATAGCAAAAGTTAGCTGAAAATACAGCATGCGGCAAAAATCCCGATCTATTTTATGCAGCGCACTGTTCAGCCTTGGGTCCAGGTAAGACAATGTTAAGGGTTTTCAAAATTGGGGTTTAGAGTCTTTTCCAAATTGGGGTTTCGGTTTCTAACTAAATGATTAATACAGTTCCAGTCTACTCCACCTTTTTTGATGGCTATTTATCTTTGTGTTCTTTGTTTTGTTTAAATTATGACAAAGTTTTGGTTAGAGAGACAAAATAAGGTTTTAATATGGGGTTTTGTGAAATAATGCGCAAGAGTCGTCTCACCTGAAATTAGTCACACCTTAAGATTTGTAGAGATAGCCTAGCCTACAATGAGATAGATTCCAGAATTCTATTGTGTTGGTTAATTAATTGTTGTTTCGAGTTTATTGACTCAGACTTGGAATATAATTACAACAATGCTAATAACTATATTAGCTTATCTTCAACAAGTGATCATCACAGCCACTCAAAATAAGCGTTGAGATTGAAATTTTGAATTAAAATAACGCACAAATAAGAATATAACCATATTATGATGATGTATTTTGACTGTGAATGCTTAGTGAACAATTATTTTATTTTTCATTTCCTTTTTAATTGTCATCATTAATCTTAGAATTTGCTTAACAGTGAGAAACATCCGGAGCTGATGAAAATCAAGAAGCCCGTGGCCCAAACCAAAAAACCACTGCCTCCATTCAAGGTTGTATGACTTTTATAATCTCTTTAAAAACTATATATGTACTTAGTTCAATCAATAAAAGAATTGTTATTGTACTTTCGCTTTTGCACAAGAGATCATAAAAATCATTGTTGAACCCCGGAACTGTAATATATAATATTTGATTTTAGGCCTACATTACCATTTTTCAGTTCCAAATAGTAACCTCGTCAAAGTGTTACATGTTTCGGCGAGCTGCCATTAACAAACACTTTTCATTAGGCCTACAAGAATATACATTTACTAGCAGGTTTATATAAAGTTTTATTTTGCTTGTTCCCTGCTGAAAAAGCCAACTCGCGTTTAACAAATGAAACTGACCATCGGTGCAATCGGGCAATCCAAAAAAAGAGCAGTAAGGGCTGTCGACGCAATCGTATAGTGTAGGGTGGGACTAATCCCTGACCATCGGGGGCAGTCGGGCTACTCCCGTTGACTCGCCGTGTCCGACCGGCAATATTTCTTTTCCGTCGGCTCCTTGACATGTATAATAGAAACTATAATATAAAACATTTCTCCCGTTGTGTCCTATACAGGGTGATTGATATAAGTGTGCCAGCCGTTTTATTCAAAAACTAAGAGATATCAAAAAAAGTTAAATGGTAAATGCCTTGGATTTTTTATTTTAAAAATTGTAGTCAAGTCAAAAAAATTATTTTATCCGCCATTTTTCCAATATGGTCGCCAACTTTGATTTTTGTTATGGAACATCCTGTATTTTATGATGTATTCTGGTAGAAAATGTAATTTTAAGACGATTTTATCCTTGTAATTTTTTCATAAACCTAACCGTTTCAAAGATAATAATGGTTAGAGTTTTGAAATTTCTGCATGAGAAAGAGTTTCGATAAAGGCCTAAGCAAGCATGCCAGCTGTTTTATTCGAAAAACCATTCAAAATTTCACAACTTAAACCATTATATTATCTTTGAAACGGTTAGGTTTATGAAAAAAATTACAAGAATAAAACTGTCTTAAAATTACAATTTCTACCAGAATACATCATGAAATACAGGGTGTTCCATAAGAAAAATCAAAGTTGGCGGCCATATTGGAAAAGTGGCGGCTAAAATAATTTTTTTGACTTGACTATTATTTTTTTAATAAAAAATCCAAGGCACTTATCATTTAACTTTTTTTGATATCTCTTATGGTTTTCAAATAAAATGGCTGGCACACTTATATCAATCACCCTGTATAATAGGTAAAATTTCTTTGCAGGGTTTATAATTATTTTTAAAAACATGCAAACTGTTTACATTTCAAAACCAAACATAGCAGCTGGGATTTATTTTTCTTTAAACTAATTTATTGACATCTGTTTCAGAATAAAATAACACTAGTGTACATGTTGCTCGAATTCGAGCAATTACAAAGTATTACAGGAGTTATTTCAGATTGAATAACAGTCATATTTACAATGAATTTAAAAGAGTCAACTCAAATATTACCGTTGTGTAACTCAGACCCTGTTTATCTTCGTTATTGCTAAACCTAAAGCATTCCGGACGGTTCTCTCCTTCTCAAAATGCCTCGCTGTACAGGCAACACAGGTCATTAATAGAGGGCCAATTGAGAACGAAAAGTCGTTTTGGGGTAGTGTAAGGGCGCATTTGTAACCAAATAGTTGAAGTTGTCCAGGTTCATGTTCAGACTGTTAAGCTGATGAGTTAAGCCTATTACGCGCCACTGTTCTGTAGTTGCGGTCGTTATCACGATTGCGCCTCCTGTCAATGTTTCGTTGTCGTTGCGTCGGAGACATTTAAAAGAAATAAACAACAAATAATAAACAAATTATAGCTACACAAAACGACGATAAATGCACAAATTTAAGTTACAATCATGCTAACACAATCCATCATAGCGACACAAAACAACGATAAATACACAAATTTAAGATACAACCATACTAACACGATCCGTCTTGGGGGTTATGTTTACACAAACTCAAATAGTAAATAAATGTACTCAATGTGTTTCATTGAATTGAAAAGTAAATAACAGCAATAAAATTATACAGCTGATCAAAATGTAAACAATTATGTTCTTCATAAGGATAACATGGGAACTTTTAAAGCCACTGGGGCAGAGCCCAAGGGACTTTTTCAAAAATGTAAGGTCAGTTTGCAAATCTACGCGACACGCTCTTTCCAATGAGACGTCAATGGATAAAATCGGTTAAGAAATGGCGGAGGAGTTCAACCGACAAACTTTCGTGTAGCGTATTAATTATATAGATTCAAATCAATCTCAATGTTATCCTTATGGAAGGAACTTTGAGGGCAGCCCATGCCCTTAAAAAGATATATTTCGAAAATCTAAAGCTTGTTTGCACATCTACACACCTACACGAACATTTTGGTATATAATACGTGGGGTTAAATCTTAAAACAAAAAAGCCTTATTGTTCACAAAGTTTCATGTCGCGTATTAAAGATAGGGCCTATAGATTCCACTTGAATAGCTTCGTCATGGGTACACAAGTGTTCAATTTTCCTAAAGTGTGTTGCTATTGAGGTTAGAAAGATCCAATAAAAAATATTAACCAATTAATTTTGGAACAGAATATATTTAACTTGAGACAGTACAACATATTATTGAGATATAACATAGGCATAATACTAGGGGGATGGATGGGTCCTGAAATTTTGAGAAATTTTCAGGGAAAATATTCTCAATTTTTAGGACGGGATTACATTTGATTCAGGAATTTTTCGGGGCGGGATTTATTTATTGAGTTACATGTCAGTACTTCATAATAACAGGACATATTGTCAATGGTTAAATAAAGACTTAAAACTAATAGATAAAACTAATATATCTGTATTTACACAAAATCAACAGAATCTCCCCAAAATGCAACGTTGTTACATGTTTTTCAGTTTTGTCCTGCTGTATACTCCAGGGTGTATGAAATAATATATATTTGGCCCTTTTTTATTTTTTTTTAAATTGACAATTTATTCTCTCACAAGAAATAATAATGCTTTAATTATCATTATTTTAAAATATTTTATAGGTTTCTTTAAGATTTTTTTTGTACAAGTACAAATAATTAGTTATTTTTCCCATGAGTAAGTTTCGATCGGTAAATTTTTAATTTGTAACTTGGAATAACACTCGACTTTTTACCCCTAGTTTGCTGGATTGTTGTTAGGTGTGCTTTATTCAACAATTTTTTTTTTATTTCAGCTCTACTTGAGAGAAAAGCTGCTTAAGCACGAAAATGATGAGAATTTCAACCGACAAGACTTTACTGAAAAGTACAAAGATTTGTGGAAATCGTTAAGTTTCAAAAAGAAAGCATATTGGATCAGATTAGCAAAGGAAGAAGAAGATAAATTCTTGGTAGGTTCTGATTTTCTTCTACACTGACTTGAACGAAATAGCATCAACTCAATACCCCCCCCCCCACTACTACTTAAACTTAATTTTGTTTTTTTGCAGGCCAAATACAATTTTGTTTATGTATTTATACTAATCAATCAATAATACATTTATGTAGTATTTTTTTAATTTTATTTGTATTTACGTCGTACAATTTTATTAAGGGCGAGCCTGTAATAATTCTGTATAGCTAAATCGTGTATGTCTGCTAGGTATTAACAAAAAATCAAAAAATCAAATCAGGCTTTAAATCGTCACTTTATCCTTGAACCTCTTTTATCTAACATTCCAGCTATCTTATAAGTCAAATTTATATTAATTCCAATATTACCAGTTCTTCTTGAAGATATAAAGTACTACTAAAATTAAAATTACAAGCTACAACTAAAATGTGTCAGACTAAATCCTAAAATGTTGATTAAATTCTACATTTATTTACTCTTGCTGTATAATTGACTGAAACAATTGAATGTGATATCAAACATTTTGGGGATGAATAGTGGCTTTTTTGGGGTGGGAGGATGACATACCGTTGAATAAAATTTCCCTCTAAATTTTGAAATTTTGATTTGCCATTCATGGCCGGTAACCAATCCTAAAGTAAAAAGTGCACTTTGACAATAAGAATAAGAATAAGAATATTTTATTTCCATTGATCTGTTTGTACAGAAATAGGACAAGTAAATTTGTCATACAAATGTAAAATATAACAAATAAAAATAAAACAAGACATTAATGTATTCAAAATAAATACAAACTTGTGTTTCACAAAAATCCTCAAGTTTATAAAAGGGATTTTCTACCAGCCAGCTGTACAATACAGATTTAAACCTGTTTAAACTAACCTCTCTTGCATTCTCAGGCGGCTTATTGAAAAAGTAAATGCAATTTAGTTTAAAAGAAGTTTTAGTTTTAGTAAGCCTATGTGGTACTACAGTAGACTCCCTCTCGTTCGGCCATCTCGGGACCGAACCACCGCCCGAACTAAAAAATGGCCGAACTAACCGATGATATATAAAGAAGACTACTTTTACTGCCGTAAATGGACTTACTGTACAGTATAAAGGATATATATACACTAAACAAAAATAATTAAGAATAGACTTAGGCTAAGTGTAGATTTTAAACTTACCCTCAGAAATGTTGGTATTGTTTAATAAAAACTAGGGATGGACGAGATTGAATTTTTAGTTCGAGACGAGACGAGACGAGATTTTTTATTTCTCATAAAATTTCGAGACGAGATCGAGACGGGATTTCCCTTCTCAAACACAATGGGAAATGCACGTTCAAAATTTGTACCTGATTTTGTAACATTGTTAGATGACTGTTTAAATACAAAAATAATGATAATAGGCAAGAATATTTACAATCTTTTATTAAAAAACATCAGCATAACATTTTTTTATTAATCACGCCTAACTTATTAAAAATGCCTACGATCAGGAATCATAGTGATATCAGTTAGGAGAGTTCAACTTATCCTAAAATAAAATAAATCATAAAATAAAAGCAATATTAATTTTTATAAAATAGTTACTTGTTTTGACTTTTTATAGTAATAAAACATTCCTCACACTGCTTACACTTGACAAAACATCTCAAATGTTAATAAAATAATATTATTAAAATAATTATAGTAATATTTTCATTTATAGAATTAATTAAATAAGAACGCCTTCGCAAAGGAAACGCAACTACAACACGCTCCTGTATTGCGGGTATTGCATTGACTTTCTGCAGGCGTTTTAAATTTTTTTTTTTTTTATTCTTGTCTCGATAAAAATCTCGGCCAAAAAGAAATCTTGTCTCGTGTAACGAGATTTAAAATTTCCCGAAAATTTCCCGAAATTTCAAGACTTGACCTAAAAAAACACGTACTGAACACTTGACACTGTACTGACATTATTAATTTATTTCACACAATAGACAATAGACAATAAACAATAGACAATTAATCTTTATTTACACATTCATTAAGAATAGTAGTAGCGTCAATTTACAATTTTTTCTAAATGTGTGGTTGAGGTGTTGTTTAGTCAAAGACCTGTTGATGGTATTCTTCTAAGGAATAGAAAGGTCGATTAATGAGCCATTGATGCAAAGCTGGTTTGAGGTCATCTTCTGACTTGCTTCTTAGATCTGGAGGTAGCCTGTTGTAGATTTTCATTCCTGCGTATGAAGGTTTCTTTTCAAACTGTGCCGTGCGATGTTGTGGAGGGTTGTACTGCATGGTGTTTCTCAGGTTGTGTTGGTGCATTTCGCCACGCCTTGTAGGGTTATTTCTTACTGCAAATAACACAACTTCCTGGATGTAGAGTGCTACAAGGGTAAGTACTTTGAGTGACCTGAATGCTTCCCTGCAGCTGTCGAGTCTGTGGAGTCCTGCAGTTATTCTGACTGCCTTTTTTAGCGAATTTCCCTATAGGGAAGTAGCTATTACCGTAGGTGGCACGGTAAGACCTAGACCCGGGACCGATTTACTTTTTCATTTTGATGTCCCCAGAGGCCAAAAACACCATTCGTTCAAATTTTTATATATGTATATATATATATATACTAGCAGAGTACCCGTCCTTCGTACGGGGTTGGCATATAAGTATCAAATGCTTATAGCAGTTATGAGTGAGGACATGGTTTAAGAAATTTCGGTTCTTTTTGAAGTTCGTTCGCTACGCTCACTCACCTTTAGGTTGGAGCTCGTTCGCTGCGCTCACTTTCCTTCAGGTTAGCTCGTTCGCTACGCTCACTTGCCTTCAGGTTAGCTCGTTCGCTACGCTCACTCGCCTCCAGGTTGAAGTTCGTTCGCTACGCTCACTCACCTTTTGCTGTTGTCATAAATGTAAAAGAAATAATAGTGCTAGTGTTGCACCCTGTTGGTAATCCTTGTAACTTTTAATGCTATTGAACATCATAGAACATAACCAACTTGTTTAATTGAAACAGCTGTTAAGATTCATTAATTCCATTTCTCATAAGGTTAACATGGGAAACTCCAGAGCCACTGGGGCGGAGCCCCGAAGGATTTTTTGGGATAAAAATATGCCTATATGTTAATCAGGAATGTGAGCTATCATCATGCCAAATTTCAGCCCGATCCGACCAGTAGTTTTTGAGATTAGCTCATACAAACACACACACAGACACCACCTCTTCTTTATAATAGTATGGATATATATAGACTTATATATTACTAAGCAAATCAAAATACGACAGTACCCTAAAAACTTATATATATATATATATACGTCCGTGAACGCGATAACTTGGGTAATTTTTGTCCGATTTTGATGAAATTTGGTTTAAAGGTGTACAGCGGGATAAACTTGAATGAGTTCGCGAACCAGCACGATCGGACCATGGGAACGGGGCTTTACGGGGGGTTTTATGGGGTAAAAATTGGTTTTTCTCACTTTTGACCCTCAAAACACAAAATTTCCCGATTTCTCTTTAGACCTTATTAAAGAGCTTAAAAAACAAATAATTTAGTATATAAAAGTATTTTTGTTCGATTATTAGTAACGGAGAAAATTAAAAAAATTGTAAATTTAAAATTCCCATGTTATTCTTATGGAAAATATTGTCAAATGTTGTAGTTTGCTTGTTTGTGGATATATTTTGATCAAACTTGGCAAATTTATTTATTTTGTACTAAGCTATCAATATTTTACTCAAAAACACACTTTATTAGTTTCCTTGTAGCAGCAAACCTAGGTACTCGTTAAACCTAATGTTATTAAAATATATTTAACTGAAAATCAATTCAGACAAATGGAAATTCGCTTAGTCGGCAGGTTTGCTGCGGCGGGGGTATTTGTTTTCTGAGAACTCTTTGCATGTTAGTGGCAGAAGTTCCACCCCATGCTACAAGTCCATATCTCATATGCGACTCGAAAAGTGCAAAGTATGCTACTTTTGTTGTCATATCATCTGTTGCATTTTTTATATGTTTAAGAGCATAGATGGTTGAACTTAATTTTTTACATATATTGTCCGCATAAGGGGTCCAGGTTAAATTCTTGTCGAGTGTGATGCCCAAAAACTTAGCTTCATCTTCCACTTCTACATCTGGGAGTCGTGGCACTTCTTGAGATTTACGGCCAAAAGCTATTTGAGTTGTTTTAGACGTGTTTACTGCGAGATCATTGTTATAGCAGTATTGGTAGGCCATACTGAGTGACACATAGGATTTTACTTCTAGATTTTCAGCTAGTGGTTCATTAAACACTAAGGAACACACACAACAAAAAACATAAATAATGTAGGCCTAAATACAATAAAATACCCCCGCCGCAGCAAACCTGCCGTCTAAGCGAATTTCCATTTGGCTGAATTGATTTTCAATCGAGCTATTTAAATAACATTAGGTTTAACAAGTACCTAGGTTTGCTGCTACAAGGAAACTGATAAAGTTTGTGTTTTAAGTAAAATAATTATTGCTTAGTAGAAAATGAATATATTTGCCAAGTTTGAACAAAAGATATCCATAAACAAGCAAACTACAACATTTTACAATATTCTCCATAAGAATAACATGGGAATTTTAAATTTACAATTTTTTAGTTTTCTCCGTAACCAATAACCGTACAAAAACACTTTGATATACTGAATTGTTTGTTTTTTTAAGCTCTTTAAGAAGGTTTAGAGAAAAATTGGGAAATTTTGTGTTTTGAGGGTCAAAAGTGAGAAAAACCAATTTTTACCTCATAAAACCCCCCATAAAACCCTGTTCCCATGGTCCGATCATGCTGGATCGCGAACTCATTCAAGTTTATCCCGCCTTACACCTTCAAACCAAATTTCATCAAAATCGGATAAAAATTACTCAAGTTATCGTGTTCACGGACACATATATATATAAATCTATATATATATATATATATCTATATATATACATATATAAAAATTTGAACGAATGGTGTTTTTGGCCTCTGGGGACATCAAAATGAAAAAGTAAATCGGTCCCGGGCCTAAGTCTTACCATGAGACCTACGGTAATAGCTACTTCCCTATAGGGAAATTCGCTAAAAAAAGAATCCATACAACACTGAAATTTTACTGGAATGATGTTTAAACTACAGTACTGCACTGTAATGACAAAGTTTAAAAGAAATCAGTAATTTTTTGCTGTACCTAAATAAATAAATAAATAAATAATTCTTTATTGTCACATGACGTTTTAAATCTTAGCATTGCTAAAAAACAGATGACATTGTCAAGATTAAAAACTCACCTAAAATATACAATAATATGTCTTATGCACTAAAATACCTTTAAACAAGATGTAAAAATTTGCTGAACAATAAAATTAAAAAATGAATTTCTTTGAATAGTAAGAATAAGACATATAAGAAACTTTATACAAAATAACGTCATATTGTTTCATTGGTTTTGTTTAGGTATTCATTTACACTGTAATATGTTTTACTAGTCAGAAAATCAGCAAGGCTGCTTTTAAAAGATTTATTATGAATTAAAGTTTTTAGAGTTGTGGGTAGGTTATTAAAAAGCTTTTTCCCCATATATTTAGGAGTTCTTTCTACAAGCTTCAAAAGGTGTCTCGGGTATTGAAAATTATTCTTAAATCTGGTGTTATAAATGTGGTCAAAGTTTTCACTACTATAGTCATCAAAATTTGACTGCACCGCTAACAATGTTTTGTAAATTATTAAATTTGGAATGGTCATAATATTCAATTTTCTAAAAACTGTCTTGCATGAAGATTTCCATGGTAAAAAGGTCATGATTCTTATAATTTTCTTTTGAATTTTAAAAACTCTTTCAATTTCAGAGGAAAATCCCCAAAATTCAATTCCATATTGTGCTATTGAGTAAAAGTATGCATAATATAGCATGATAGAAGTTTTTAAATCTATGGAATTTCTTAAGCACAATATTTGAAAACAAGCTGAATTTAATTTTCCAATTACTGACTGAATGCACTTACTCCAGGTCAAATGTTTATCAATATACAGCCCTAAAAATTTTACATTATCATCAGTTGGTTGGGATTGATCAATGATTGCAACTGATTGAGGTGTACAAAATCTTACAAATTTGGTTTTCTCTTCATTCATTTTCAAACCATTGATCTCAAACTACTTTCCCAATTCAGTTAGACTTTCTTCAATTTTATGTATTAATTCATCATTGTTTTTTGTTTTAACTACTGCTGTAGTATCATCTGCATAGAGAATTAGATTATTTGTGACATTTTTTGGAAGATCATTAATATATATAAGAAATAGAAGTGGCCCCAAAATCGAACCTTGAGGCAAACCCTTTTTAATTTTTTGCCATTTTGATTTTGCTTTTAAATTATCCTTCAAATTACTGTTCTCTGGCGATTATTTAGGTAGGATTTTAGCCATGATACTGAATTTACAGAAAAGGGATATAATTCTAGTTTTTTAATGAGTATATCATTGACACAGTCAAACGCCTTGGATAAGTCACAAAACACACCCATTGTGCTATGTGACCCATCCAAGGCCCATGACACCTCCTCAACCAAGTCTGAGAGCGCCCTCATGGTACCTAAACCCTTTCTAAACCCAAACTGCTTGTTAGAAAAAAACCTTTATTCAGTTGTTTTCTTTCTAGCATAGTCACGCCATTTTCTAAAAAGCATTAAGTCAACTGCTGTAGAACTCGTCTGCTGTTCGATGTAGGTTGTGGCCAGTTGCAGGGCTGCCATTCCCTCTGCGTGACTCATTTTACACTCGTCGTCCTCATCACCGTCGCCACCTTCTTCTTCTCCTTCTTGGGTTTCTTGACACTGTAAAACTGATTGAGCGATTTCTTCGTCATTCAAAATTTCATTGTCAACCTCCTTTTCAACAGTTACCCACTCCAAAACATCTTCAAGCTCAACATTTTCACTGTGAGGCAATTGCTGTAGATTATTTAGGATATAAGCTTGGTCGTCTGCTTCACATTCAAGGCTGTGCACATCAACAACATTGCCTTCACTTGCAACAACTTCTTCAACATTCGGCCATACCTTTCTCCACGACTTTACTAATGTTGAAGGTTGTACTTCGTCATAGGCCTTTGCTACCATGAAAATCACGTCCTTCATGTTGATTGTCTTTAACACTTGGATAAGATCGGTGTTTTCATCGCTCTCTAGTTTGTACAAAACTTCTGGAAGAAGCTTTCGACGATAATTTCTCTTGAAACACTCTATTACCCCTTGGTCCATTGGCTGTTGTTGGAGGCTTGTTACGTTAGGGCGCAGATAGTACAGTTTTATTTAGGGGTCTGCGGGTCAGACTTTTTTGGTTCGGGTCGGGTCGGGTCGGGCCGATAATTTTGGTCCTCGGGTTTCGGGCCAAAATCGGGTCGGGCCAAAAATTATTAATTACCAGATTTTTTTTCTTTTTTTAACTCCTATCTGTGTTTATAATATTACTTAAAAATAACATATGAAAAACGATTGTATTTATGTATATTATTTCATGTTCATAACTTATTTACAGCTTAGGAGTTGCCTCAACTGCAAGAAAGAAGAAAATAATTTTTTTTATCAAGCCATTCTTTCCCATTTTCATAACTGTTGAAATATCTAAACAGCTATATTACAACAAGTTTGTAATGGAACTTAATATAAAAGGATCATAAACAAATCAATTAACCTTATCTCAAGTTTAGGGCCTGTGGACTGGCTTAAAGACTGCAAGCAAGAAGAAAATAAAAATTCTATGTTTCCACCATGCAATATGAATCATTCATTCCCTGCCTCCTAACCTCCTAAGTATAAAAACCTCACACTTACAATAGCATTATTAGTTACATCATCATAAATAAAGAATTATTTATTATTGGCATTACTAGGCCTACAGCTTTACATAGGAATTATTTTTTATAGGGCCTATAGACAATAGACAATAGACAATAGACAAATAATCTTTATTTACACATTCATTAAGAATAGTAGTAGCGTCAATTTACAATTTTTTCTAAATGTTTGGTTGAGGTGTTGTTTAGTCAAAGACCTGTTGACGGTATTCTTCTAAGGAATAGAAAGGTCGATTAATGAGCCATTGATGCAAAGCTGGTTTGAGGTCATCTTCTGACTTGCTTCTTAGATCTGGAGGTAGCCTGTTGTAGATTTTCATTCCTGCGTATGAAGGTTTCTTTTCAAACTGTGTCGTGCGATGTTGTGGAAGGTTGTACTGCATGGTGTTTCTCAGGTTGTGTTGGTGCATTTCGCCACGCCTTGTAGGATTATTTCTTATACTGCAAATAACACAACTTCCTGGATGTAGAGTGCTACAAGGGTAAGTACTTTGAGTGACCTGAATGCTTCCCTGCAGCTGTCGAGTCTGTGGAGTCCTGCAGTTATTCTGACTGCCTTTTTTTGTTTTCTGAGAACTCTTTGCATGTTAGTGGCAGAGGTTCCACCCCATGCTACAAGTCCATATCTCATATGCGACTCGAAAAGTGCAAAGTATGCTACTTTTGTTGTCATGTCATCTGTTGCATTTTTTATATGTTTAAGAGCATAGATGGTTGAACTTAATTTTTTACATATATTGTCCACATGAGGGGTCCAGGTTAAATTCTTGTCGAGTGTGATGCCCAAAAACTTAGCTTCATCTTCCACTTCTACATCTGGGAGTCGTGGCACTTCTTGAGATTTACGGCCAAAAGCTATTTGAGTTGTTTTAGACGTGTTTACTGCGAGATCATTGTTATAGCAGTATTGGTAGGCCATACTGAGTGACACATAGGATTTTACTTCTAGATTTTCAGCTAGTGGTTCATTAAACACTAAGGTTGTGTCATCAGCATACATAAGAGTAAGGCAGGCGTCTCCTATTTGTTGCGGCAAATCGTCGCCTAAAATAGTAATAGACTAAGCAACATGACAAGTGGAGAACTCATTGAAGAAAAGATTGTGTGTAAACTAATTCACTTTTAAAACTCTAAAACAGTAAATAACACACATACATTGTTTATGGTATAGTTAGTTATAGTAAAGACGGTAAAAATTGCATATATCATGTCACACACAGTTATAGACCTACGGTATTGCAAGAGATTAAAATCCTAAAACAACTGATTTTAGCTAATAAATGAAAAGAATTAAAAATCCATAAACTCAAGTCAAACAATATCACAATTATTAGGTACCTGAAAAGGAACTCTTAATATATAGAAAATTATATTAAATCAAGAGAAAAGAAAGTTAAATGCTAATTTGGCAACATAAGCAGACAGCAGAGACATTATAGTGTCCTAATTAGCAACACAACTCAATGTTTTTATACTGTAAGTCGATGGTTTTGAAACTGTAGGGTCTTTTTCTCGGAAGGAAGGGGGAAGGGTAGTAGAATGTAAACAAAAAACCATGAATCACTCTCACAGCCGGGCCCGGAGACACTCAAGGTTACAGACCCTCCCCCTCCCCTCCCCGCCACTCTTACACAACCAAAGCCAGGCCCGGGGACACTCAAGGTCATAGACCCTCCCCCTCCCCCACCCCTATTACACCACCCGATTGTTCCAATTGCTGACAAAATGCAAGTAACGAAACAAGGAAGTAGAGACAAAAAGATATATTTTCTTTATTCAAAAATATAAAACTGTTACAGATAATTTCCAAAGAAATTAATTCATGGTAGTTTGTGTCTTGTAAATATTGTATTGGATCTTAGAAATATCTTTTTTGAAACTCAATCTAACTTAAGAAAAAAATAATTTTACTGATAAAAACTTTCATAAAATTATAAAATATTTAGGCCTAACCTCTTTGTAGACTTGCTGATACTTGATACTTAAAAAAAAAATTAAATGGTGACCATACAATGCCGAACCAGACGATCAGAAGTGTTGTTTTGTTTTGTTACTGAATGACAAAAAAGGACACAGGAAAATAAAAGAACAAGATACAGATCTGTACACTATATCAGATATTTCTTTTGTTTATAATTTATTATGTAAATAAAATACTAAAATATATTTTAAACTAGGTATGGAATAAACAATAAATAATTAAACTGGTACCTCTGGATAAATAGTCTTTCTTTTGACTTCGTTTTCTTTGCACTGTTGCGTCACGGCTTTTGTTTTGTCAGTAGACGACTGGCTCTGGCTAGTGACAGTACGGCATTTGCTCTGTTGTGTCTTTGTTCTTAAACGTGAGCAAACTTAATATTTAATTATAATTTTAACGTTTTAATTCCTCTGTAATAATATATATAAGAGTGTTTCTTTGAAAATTACTTATTATAACTTTGAGGTTATGTTTTTAGGAAAAAGCATTTAGCTTGGATTAAATAAATAAATATAGGATGGAGAGGACACAGCTAACTCACCTGATGAAAGGTTGCAGACGAGTCAAAGAACACATAAAATCACACACATAATATACTTACTATTTCGCCTCTTTCAGAGGCTGAAATATTAAGCCTCTGAAAGAGGCGAAATATTAAGTATATTATGTGTGTGATTTTATGTGTTCTTTGACTCGTCTGCAACCTTTCATCAGGTGAGTTAGCTGTGTCCTCTCCATCCTATATTTATTTATTTATTATAACTTTGAAAATAATAATTTTTTTTTTGGCCCGACCCGATCTTGGCCCGAAAAAATCTCTGACCCGACCCGGTCTCTCGGGCCTTCCGCTGGCCCGACCCGACCCGAAAAAATCGGGGACCCGCAGACCCCTAGTTTTATTCCAGACTCACTATCACATTCTAACTCATCCGGATGGGTAGGCGCATTGTCAAGAACAAGAAGTGGGTTTACAGGGAGTTTTAAACTAAACAAACGACTTTTTACTTTAGGCACGAACTCACTAATAAACCTCTTTAAACAAATACGAGTCCATCCAAGCAGACTTCTGAGCCCGGTAGTACACTGGTATTTTTGATATGTCCAAGTTTTTTAATGCTCTCGGTTTTGCTGATTTTCCGATTACAAAAAGGGGCAATTTATGCGTCCCCGAAGCATTGGAGCAAAGTGCCCCTGTGATCCTATCTTTACTGACCTTAAACCCAGGGGCAGACATTTCTGTTGCTTTCCATGGCAAGAGTTTATAGGACAGCCCCGTTTCATCGATATTATAAACCTGTTCCGGGCTTAGGCTTTTGTCATCAATAATTTGCTCAAATTTTTTTGAAAATTCAGCTGCACCATCAGGGTCTGCCGACAGCTTTTCACCACACACTCCAAGAAGATGTACACCGTGTCTCTTTTTCCAAAGGGAAAGCCATCCTTCACTTGCCACAAATTCCCCCTCCTCTCCAAGTTTACCATGTAAGATAACAGCCTTTTCCTTTAAAATAGGGTCACTGATCGGCGTTCCCGCATAAACCACTTCTTCGTCCCTGCATAAACCACACCCAAAGAGCATCGTTCACCAATTCATTTTTAGGTTTTTTTACAGTGCAACGTGATGAAAGAGCTTTTTCCGATTCAATCTGCGTACAAAAATCCTCGATCGATTTTCGGTTTCGACACCAGTCATTGGTCGGTGCTTTTACCGACCCCCAAATCTGTACAAATACTTTGGACCGATTCACCTTTGTCTATTCTCTCTAGAGCTTGCAACCGCTGTTGCATTGTCAAAAATGTACGTTTTCGTTTAGCACTCATAATAATGTAAAGTACGTACAGTCACTTATAAAGTAAAGTTCAGTAAACACAACACAACCAAATCAGTTCACTAAGCAAAGTCACAACAACTACTGTAAATGTACACACACGAACGTCCGGTACTGTACTGAACAGTGAACACGTGTGCAGTGAACTAGAGCTAAAACGGAAGTCAGATAAGATAACCTCAATAAAAAAAAAAAAAATTCTATCCAGGCGGCCGGCCGAACCATCCGAGGCCGAACGAGAGGGAGTCTACTGTATATCCAAGTTCCCCCTCCCCCTGGTATAATGATTATGAATATTTTGCCTAGTATGAAACATATTTAAGTTATTTTTAGCATAAACCAGAACTTGAAAGATGTATAGATTGAATACTGTAGGAATTTTGAACTCTACAAAAAGTTTAGTTTTGTTTAGTTTAGAACTCTACAATCCTACCATATTTAGTTTTGGTTCAAAATCGTTTTAACTCATTCGGCTTAAAGGTGTATTTTTATTTAACAACGGTCGGAAAGAATGAAGAAGTATTGGGCGGACAAGAAGAAGAGACAGAATTTAAAAAGAACCTGACCATTATATTGACTTAAGTGGTCCAATGCTGGCCATAAAATAATAAAATAATAAAATAATAATAATAATAATAATAAACTGCTTTTTGGGTTTGATGTCGAACTTGTGAGTGATTTAAAATGAAATAAATGTGTTCACCTTTTAACCCATTTGCATCGGATGACGTACCAGTACGTCAATTTAGTGATGTTCAGTATCACGGCTGACGTATTAGTACGTCAGCTATTAAATTGGAAAATTAGGGGTTTTTTTTTTAATATGAACCATTTATACTTACAATATATACATATAATATTTAAATTTGTCCATTAAAATATTACATTCCTTGAATGATTTCATATTTGCGTAATACAGGCTGCTATTTAACTATTTTTATGAAAAGTATGAAAATTAGTAAAAACGTGTCCTAAATACATATACATATACACATAAAATACATAATTTTGTGTACATTATATGTTTTATATTATTTTCAGCTATAAAATACTATAAAACATAATAATAAATAGTCTAATATTTTTTCAGGCAGGTATGCAACTATTTTTTTGAGAAATATATAAAATAGTGTAATCATATCCTAATCCTAAATACATATAAATATACATACAAAATTCAAAATAATATAAAAATATAATTTTTTATTATTATTTTCAGCTTTAAAATACTATCATATAATCATCATAAAAAATAGTTAAGTGTATATTTTTTTTATTTTTTATGTTTCAGTGATACTGGTAATTTTGGTAAATAAATAAAACTGTGCAAATGGGTTAATATTGTAAAATGTAAAATGTGATATACAGACTGTCCCAAAAGTCCCGGACCGGTTTAACTAAACGACAACAGATAAATCAATAAAATTTGGTACATCAACACCACACCTAAAAATCTACTTTTTCAAGGAAATATCAATTTTCTGTCACATCATGGGGACGTCCCGTAAGGAGTCAGAAGGAAATCTTAAATAGAAGCATAGGTTGACATGTACATCAAATTAAAGGTCTTTACTAGCAGAATATAATGCCGCAAATTGCTGTATAATTTCCCCTAAAAAAATAAAGTTTTCTTTATTCTAGTTTGAAAATAAAATATTCTGTGCAAAATTGAATTTAAAATTTCATTTTATGCTGTTGTAAATTGAATCTTATTAATTTCCATTTCCTAACGTATCTAGTTATGCATGCTCAGTGCTCCGGCCGCCACATGTGGCCTTCCTGATTGCCGGTTGGTTTCCTGTTTGAACAAAGTGTTTGCCGGTTTGAGACACGTCCTAATCCCCTTTTTATATTTAATTTTAATTTTTGATTTTTTTAAAGCTCTGCTACCTATATATGGTGAAATGGGGTTGTATGAATGTTTATTAAGATACCTGGGCCCAATATATTTTCTACCATCCACCGCTAAATCAAGCACATTTCATGTCGCTGCTTGAACCTTATTCAAACAAACCTAATAAACTTGTCAAAGTGCACAATAAGTCAAAGGCTGCTGAATGTTATTCTAATAAGATTGTTTATGATTATCCCATGCCAGAGATTTTCATCTATGATTAAACCTAAAAAATTTTGAGTGGTCTAATTGGGCCAATACATTATTATCAATTTATCCATGTTTGCCTCCTGGATTGAATAATAATAATAATAATAGGTTAAATACCTTGTATACGTCCTCAATCCAAGTCGTCTTTTAAAATGACTATAGTTTCGGGGCCAACAGCCCCATTGTCAAATTTTCTGTCTTGTTAATTACTGTTTATAGCATTGGTCACCGTTGAAGTACATATATACACATACACTGACACACGAAACATTTATATTTACACGTAACATTGAAAAATTATGTTTTTTGGCCGGCCTAAACAAAAGTGATTACATCATTGTGCGGACCGGTACACTGACTGACTGACTGATTCATGTTAGCCGATACCCTGGAGACGTTGACCTTGGCCTTGGGGGAGGGGGGTGATCAGCTGTTTGTCACTATTTCTATTGTTCAATGAATCGATGCGATCGAACAGAATGTTGGAATTGAAAGTTAGTTTTTCGTTTAACACATCGTTTGGCGATTTTTTGAAAGCTTTATAAATTTCATAGCTTTCTAGGACGTTCATCACGGGGCCTTTATTGCATTTATGTAAAATTTCTAATCCTCCATTGGAACTTTTTATGGAATGGTTTTCTTTTTGCAGGTGTTCGGCAATCTTAGAACGCTGTGAATGCAATTTAGGTTTAGGGAGATGTTCATTAAACCTTGTTCTAAAGGAACGACCAGTTTGCCCTATGTACATTCTTGGGCAATCATTGCAATTTATTTTATAGACACCCGTGTTGTCCAAGTTGTTATCGATATTATTACGCCGATTCGTTTTCAAATGACGTTCTATCTTGCTTGAGGTTTTGCATGCCAGGGTGATATTTTGTTTCCTAAGTTCATTTTTAATAGTGAAGTGGAGGACATTGCCGTATTCAATTGATACAAACTTATGATCAGACTTATCAATTTCTCGTTTAACGGTTCTGGATTTCTGTTTACTGATTATTTTATCTATGATATTACTTTGATAACCATTTGTGACTGCAATGTGTTTTAAAATGATGTATTCGTTGTCATAATCATTTTTCGTTAATGGAACTTTCAATAGTCGGTTTACAAAACTATTGTAGGCAGCCATTTTGTGGGATTGGGGATGGTTAGAAGTGGCGTGTATCGTATGATCAGTTGCCGTGGGTTTCCTGTAAATTTTGTATTTGAAGCTGTTATTGTCTTTTAATAAGGTCAAATCTAAGAAATTAATAGAATCGTTCTGTTCGATCTCCAATGTGAATTTGAGGTTATGGGAAATACTGTTGAGATAGTTGTTGAATAAATTAAGTTGTCTTGCATTACCGTTGAATAGTACAATTGTGTCGTCCACATATCTTTTGTAGAACAATATCTTGTTGGCAAATTTGTTGTTATGAGAAAAAATATGTTCATTTTCGAAATGGTTCAAATATATCTCGGAGAGAATGCTTGATAAGGGTGAACCCATGGCCAAGCCGTCATTCTGTAGAAAGTATTTATCATCAAAAGTGAAGTAATTCTGCTCTAGGACCGTCTTAAGAAGGGTTATTACTTCATTTATGGCTTCAGGGCTAAGTTCTGAATTATGCAACAAATTATTCATGGTTATGTCGAGGGTTTCTGGAATCGGGACATTAGTATATAAATTAATAATGTCGAACGAAGCAATTGTGTGTCTGGTTTCCACTTTCATGTTTCTTGTAAAATCTATTAATTCTAGACTGTTTTTGAGGCTGTGGTTGTTGTTAAATCTTAGGCTCTTATTAGACGAGGCAGCCAAGTTGCGCAACCAGCCGGGCAGCCAGTCGCCTGCCTGGCTGCCTAGCGTAGCAACCAGTAGAGCAACCACAGGGCAGCCACCACAAAATTACAAACTAGGCCAGTCTCTTCCTCTTGTTGACAGTGGAACAGTGTTGGTGGAACAGTTCTGTTGGGGAGAGACGCCTTTTTGGTGCAGTAGTTTTAGAGCCATCTCCCTGTTTCTTCTTTTTAGATTTATTGAAACTTCCAACCACACTCACTTCACTATTCTCGTTGTTTGCTACAACATTCACTCTCACTTTACAATCAGACGACATTGTTCACCAAAAGAATACTGAGGAAAACAACACACAATGATGTGACCGGCAGAGATGAACGCACTTCCACGAGTGATGATATTATACTACTGATGTGTGGCAGCAGGCGACTGGCTGCCCAGTGTAATAAGATCCGTAAGCTACACAGGAGCGCGACCAGACCGAGCAGGCAGTGGTTGCCTGTGCGGTCGCCGGGCTTGGCAACCAGCCGGCAGCCAAACAGTGGCTGTGCAACTGGCTGCCCTCGTGTAATAAGCTCCATAAGAACCAATGCCCAGTGACTAACTGGCCGACTGGCTGCCCGGCTGGCTGCGCAAGTTGGCTGCCTCGTCTAATAAGGGCCTTATATGAGTGCGGAGTAATTTATCCAAAACTTTAGCTAACTTGTAGGAAGGTGCAGATGTAAAATTAACTAGGGGTCTAAAGGGCATACTGTCTTTGTGGATTTTTGGCAGTCCTCTTAGTACCGGTGCTCGTGGCTTAATCATTTTAAGGTGGTTGGACTTTTTGCCATCGAAGATGTGTTTGGTCCTGTTTAGAGTTGTTTTTAATATAGTCTGGAATTTGTCAGTTGGATCAGAATTAATTTCTTGGATGTCATTTTTATTTTAAAAATCAAAAACCTTCTCTTTGTAATCACTTAGTTTCAAAATTACTATTGACTGACCTTTGTCTGCTTTAGTGATGATGCATTGGTTACTAATTAATTTTTCTTTAATGCTTTTTATGATTTTAATTCCATTATCAAAACCGTTTTTATGATTTTTGACATTCAGAGTTGATTTAATTTTCTTATCAATGACATGTCTAACATAGTTTCTTGCGTCTTCATTGTTGTTCATTGTCTTCATTGTTGATTATTATCAACAAATATTGTAGATTGTAGGCTTTATTTCGTTCATAGTTTTTTTTGTTAAAAATGATACAAAATTGGACTTTTCTGAAATTAGAAGGAGATTCCTGCCATCTAAAAAGTCTTTAATTAATGATAAGCCAATATTGGATGATAGGAAATTATGAAGTGACAGACTCATGACATCCAAGATATCGGATGCTGGGCTTCAAAGGGTTAAAGAGATGTATAAAAACCAACGATGTAAAGAACTACTGGATTGCGCTCTCAGTGGCGTAGCGGGCGCTGTTTTCGGTCTTGCTTCCCCCACTCTCTACTGGCAAGATAGCGGCGGCGTACCTCACGTGCATGCTAGCTGTCACCCATTTCAACAATTGTTTGATGTAACAACAGTGTGTGGTTTTTTTAAAACTGTGATTAAAATGAATCAATATCTTTAATTGTACGCTAAGTATGTGTTTAAAATGGTCTTGTTTCGCTTACAACAGCACCAACATAGTACAGAAAGGCAGTGGTATTTCGTTTCACGTGTAAAGTACTTAATCTAATAGTTTATAAACAAGGTGTCTTGTCCGAGTAAGTGATTCATTAACTCGTTACAGCATGTTTAACTTAACTGAAATATGTATTTGTTTTTATTTTGTTGATAGGGTTAAACTAAAACTGTACATTGTAAAACATGCACAATGAAATAAATGCGTCCGGGCTTATTTTCTTAGAGGGCAGTCAACACCATGGGTTATGATAGTAGGTTGGGTTGATATTCATTAGACATAATGTACTATTCACATCTTGTGCAATAAATCCCAACTAAAAAAAGAAAAGGGCAATTTGAGTTATTATACTCAACTAACTGATTATGTAACTAAAGGTAAGCTCATTAAGGCACACGAAGATGTTTTAAGGTAGTTAAGTACGTTTACAATGTATTAGTCAGCTTCAACATAAAGTAAACTTTAACACAAAAAGACAATTTGTAGCCGCGTGTTCCTATTTTGTGGCCTTGTGGGCACTATTTTTTAAGGGATACGTCGAGAATATTTCTTTTGAGGAAGACACCCATGAATTGCAATTGATTAAGTTTATTTGTGTCCTTTTTTATCAAAATATATTGCCACCACTCAGCTAAACAAAAAAGTATCACGTTTAAGCCTAACATAGGTCTCCGACAGAAACTCACCAAAATTATTTTATTCAAAAATATTTAATGTTTTTTTCATTCATACATCGAATATTACCTCTAAATGTTGTACTTAATATCCATTCTTTGCAATTACTTATTATTTTACCATGTTTAGTTTTGAACTAGTCATATCAGTTGTGCGAAAAACATCTAAAATCAAGTATCGTTAATTTGTAGTTTTAAAGAGTTCAAGTGGGTTATTCTATGCAAGAAAGAAAACATACATTAAGTTTTTAATTGTAGAAAGAGTTTGGCATGCATTAGTAATTTTTCATCCCTACATATTTAAACAGAGCAGCATCTACATCTAAAAAGGTGTGTTTAATACGGCGAGTGCATGGGCTGCACCGGCTTCTTCCAGTAGAGAGTGGGGGAACGCCGGACCGCGCGGCCAACACTGAGCCAGCGATCCATGAGTTGTTTATATCGTTGATAAAAACACACAAAATAGCAGAATTATAATGTGTGTAGCCTATTGAAACAATGTATCATTGTGTTTTAAATGATTTTGTTACAAATCAGGAACATTTGCACGATGAAGAGGGAGATGAAGAGAACAAACCTGCATTGATCTACAAAACTGTCATCTCTAAAGAAGAACAGTCCATACTAGACAGGTGATGTACTGTTAACAGTTAAAACATCTATGTAGGTTTTTTGGTCAATTATTCAGGCGCAAGAATTGATAATTGATAATTGAAGAAACAACTCTGGTGGTATAACTTTTAATTGAGTGTAATTGAATTTACTAAAAGAAGCTATAATACCCCCGCCGCAGCAAACCTGCAGACTAAGCGAATTTCAATTTACCTGGCTGGATTTCTACAGAATATTCCCTGAAAATGGTCATATCTTTTTCCTATTTAAATAACATTAATTTTAATGAGTACCTAGGTTTCCTGCTACAGGGAAGGTATTGAGGTGTGTTTTTTTTTATTGAAATGTTGATAGCTTTAATGTTAGTGATAAGCCAATTCCTGAATTGGTCGATAAAATTTTAAAACGAGAAAAAACCAACATATTCGGGAAATAAATTCTTTATGCATTTACCTAAAAAATATAGTCTGAAAAGAATATTGAAAAATTTAAGAAGAAACTCAAAGAGTTCGTAGTAAACAAACCTGTTCTATTTCTTATTTAGATAAAAATTAAAAGATCAAAAGAAACTAAACTGTTTTTAATCAAGACACAAATACAAGACAATATTATTAAAGAAAGTAAATAAAAACATATGGTGAAATAATAATTAAACTAGTGGAACCCCGTCGAAATCGACGGTTAATCTTGAGGTTTTATGTAAATTCAGCTAACTGCGTTCGATAGAGTGAAGTCATTAAAATCTTAGTTATATGAAAGGAGGATAAGCAATAATAAGTACGACGATTGTGTTCCCTAAAAAACATGATTGATGAATTCGTTTAACACAATATTTCCTACCTTTCTTTTTATCCGCTTTAGGTTGCCCAAAAGGTTTTTTAGGAGTCTTATAATTGTTTGTTCATGAGTTTGTTTCATACCAAAGCCACTTTCACTATATGGGAGAATGAGTTCATATAATTAGTCTATCATGTTACGGAAAGAGTCAATATTTATTACTAACCACTAATTCCATCTGCTTTAGGAAAATCATTCAGATTGTATCCGGATTTATAAGTAAATCTTCATCTTTTTTTTATAAAAATATCTGATTCTCCAGAAAGCAGTAACATTCTTACTTTGATCTCAGCAATTTTAAATCCTTCTCTTGCCACATCGACCCATGTATTTAATCATCCTGTTCTTACTTGATAATTCATTAACTTATGGGGTAGTTTTGCCTTGGCCATATAGATCACATAAAGCTGTGCATGTATTTCGTGGATTGGAATGAACCATAATTGTAGGAAATTTTATCACAAATCTTGAACATTTGCGGAACCAAATCCATAACCTAGTCCAGCATTGGTAACAAATTATGCAAATGCGATGAGATGTGATGACACTGTTGTGTTTCCGAATGTTTTGTATGTAGTGAGGTTTAGATGCGTTGTTCAACCTAGCTACATGTGTACATCAAAGTAAAAAACTGCAAGTAAAAAATCAAAGTAAACTGTGTACACATCTTTTTTAAATACCTGAATTGACATTAGTTCACCTACTTTACCAAAACCATAGACTCCGTAGTTAGTCTATTCCAAAACTTGAACACAGCTCTCATCCTCAAGGTACTCATCTATGACAACCCGATTATCAAAAACTGTTATAATAAATGAATCTCAGGTGTTCTTTCTGGAATTTAAAAATAAATGGTGATTGAAAGTAGGAAAAAAAGGCAAGTGCCAACCTTACAATATGTATAAGCTAACCCAATAAGGAATAGTTATATGTTCCTTTGAAATTGATAAGTCACACTTATTTCATAATTTAAAATTTTCTAAGAGCAATAAAGCATAGATTTTTGAACAAAACATTTCAAACGTATCATAAATTCATCATTTTGTTGAAACTATAAAAAACTTGCCATGCAGTGGAGAATCCATTTAAAATCATAAATAATAATGTAAACATTTAATTTTTACAGTTTCAGTAGACCTTTGAATACAATTTTAATGTTAACAGCTGGTCCATTAAAAGTAGTGTAAAATTATCCATATGGTCGAATTGTAAACAAAATTGCAGAGTGAACTTTAAAGGCATCTGGGGCAGAGCCCCAAGGAAATTTACATCGTTTCTCTTTTGAGGGCTCACCTACAGACCAATACCTTTCTTTAGACACCCCTACCAAGTTTCTACGCCCAGCTGTTCTCTCAAATTAGCTGTGACAAAAACCTCGTTTTCCTCCATAAGAATAACATGGGATGGGAATTTAAAGGCCACTGGGGCAGAGCTCCGAGGGAATTCTCCATGTTTCTCTTTTTATGGCTCATCTACAGACCAGGACCTTTCTTTAGACACCTCTACCGAGTTTCTACGCCCAGCCGTTCTCTCAAAATAGCTGTCACAAAGAAAAACAGTTTCAAATTAATATATAGATAACCATAGAGGTTGAACATCTTTCCCTTTGAGTTTTTTTTTTCAAAGTTTATTCAGGAAATCGTTTGGTTGGTCTTATAATTCTGCCTCTTGATGATTTTTTAATTGCAGCTTCTTGATTGGGAGTTGTTGATTGTGAAAAAGATTTACTGTAATCTTGGGTTGTTCTAGATGGAGTAGTAGTTGCTTTTTCAGTAGTATTTGATAGGGATGAGTTGGTTTGAGTAACAGTAGTAAATGGCAGAGTAGCTGGCATTGTATCTTTGATGGATGAATAGGATTGCTCTGTTTGCTTGTATTACCTTTGTAAGTCAAAAGGTGGTGTCGATTCCTTCTCAACGTAGTGTTTCCTGTCTTAACCCAGTATGACCTTGGTTCTTGTCCTAAGCTGATAATAATCCCCTCTCTTTTTAAGTCTTGGATATATACTTTTTGACCTACATGCAGCGATGGAAGTTCTCTTGTAGCGTAGCGTCTATTGTAGTTTCTCTTGTAAGATGCTCTGTATCTTTTTCCTTTAGTTGAGAGAGATCGGGTTTGATTTCAAGTTGTTTAGGTAAAACAGGCAGGTTATCTCGTAATGATCTATTGTATACTAGCAGAGTACCCGTCCTTCGTACGGGGTTGGAATATAAGTATAAAATGCTTATTGCAGTTATACTCAAGCTTTGCATTTGCAATAAGGGAGGACACAGATTGATAAAATTTGTTTTTTTAAATTTACAGTATTCTATAGTATTACACATCTACCATAGCCATTGTTCTACCACTTAACCTTAACAATAGAGAAAAATAAATTATCAACAATTCGCAAAATATCACAAATTATTCATGAAATGAAAAACATAAACATAACTGTAAATAATTCTACTTTGACAGTTCTCATTGCGAATCACAGTTTTTTGTTGCTGCTTAGTTCAAATTAGCTTTTTCATAAATGCAAAAAAATATAGTGCTGCGCCCTGTTGGTAAATCTTATAACTTTTTAATGCTTTTCCATATCATAGAACCAACTTTTTTAGTTGAAACAGCTGACTAAATTCTTTAATTCCCTTTAAATATGAATACTCATAAGGTTAACATGGGGAATTACAGAGCCACTGGGGCGGAGCCCGAAAGGATTTTTGAGATAAGAATATGCCTATATGTTAATCGGGAATGTAAGCTATCATCATGCCAAATTTCAGCCCAATCCGTCCAGTGGTTTATGCGTGATTGAACTTCAAACAAACAAACAAACAAACAAACACACAAACTTTCACATTTATAATATTAGTAAGATTAGTTGAGCAGGACTGTATCCATTTGTGGATAAGGGTGTATTGCGATAAGTCAGGAGAGCTAAATATGGATCTTCTTTTAGCGAATTTCCCTATAGGGAAGTAGCTATTACCGTAGGTCTCATGGTAAGACTTAGGCCCGGGACCGATTTACTTTTTCATTTTGATGTCCCCAGAGGCCAAAAACACCACTCGTTCAAATTTTTATATATGTATATATATATATATATATGTGTCCGTGAACACGATAACTTGAGTAATTTTTATCCGATTTTGATGAAATTTGGTTTGAAGGTGTAAGGCGGGATAAACTTGAATGAGTTCGCGATCTAGCATGATCGGACCATGGGAACAGGGTTTTATGGGGGGTTTTATGGGGTAAAAATAGGTTTTTCTCACTTTTGACCCTCAAAACACAAAAATTCCCAATTTTTCTCTAACCTTCTTAAAGAGCTTAAAAAAACAAACAATTCAGTATATCAAAGTATTTTTGTACAGTTATTGGTTACGGAGAAAAATAAAAAAATGGTAAATTTAAAATTCCCATGTTATTCTTATGGAGAATATTGTAAAATGTTGTAGTTTGCTTGTTTATGGATATCTTTTGATCAAACTTGGCAAATATATTCATTTTATACTAAGCAATAATTATTTTACTTAAAACACACACTTTATTAGTTTCCTTGTAGCAGCAAACCTAGGTACTCGTTAAACCTAATGTTATTTAAATAGATCAATTGAAAATCAATTCAGCCAAATGGAAATTCGCTTAGGCGTCAGGTTTGCTGCGGCGGGGGTATTTTTTCTTTAGTACACTTTTTGCTATTTTGACTGCAGCTTCAGCTGTACCGTTACTTTAGTGGTAGCTTGGGCTGCTCGTCACAAGTTTAAAGTTATAGCTTTGAGCGAACTTTTTTAATTCAGTGTTTTCAAGACCAGTGTATCTGGAAGCAAACTGTGTGCCACAATCTGACCGCAGCTCAATTGTTATACCGTGACGGCAAAAAACAGATTTGCATTTCTCGATTATTTCAGCAGTTGACAGGTTTTTTAATGTAGCTATTTCGAAATAACGGGAAAAACAGTCAGTGATTACTACGAACCATGTTCCTTCGAGTTTGAAGAGATCAATCGCTGCCTTTTCCCAAGGACGGGAGTGACATTCCCGGCCACCACATACTATTGTTGGCCCTAAGTCGACATTTAGTAATTCCTAGGTGACCTGTGTGTATTCTTGTCAACATTTCTTGTCTAAGAGTTTCCAGGATTATGCTATTATGAAGTGAAGTCCGGGCGCAGCATCGGACTTATGTTTGGTCTCATGTGGCGTCCCACACGGATCGATTCTGGGTCCTTTGCTGTTCTTATGTTACATAACCGGACTTCCTGATGTGCTACAGACTGTTCCCTATAGTAATTTATGTTTATATGCAGACGACGCAAATTTAAAAATCTCAGCAAAGAACCAAAATGAAATTCAATATTAAAGTTTTATAGAACTAGCTAATATAAAGCAATACAGTAGACTCCCTCTTATCCGGACACCTTTTAACCGGACATCGGTTTAACCAGACTACACTCGGCGGAAATGACTTCTCTTTAACCGGACAATTTTTATCAGCACATTGGTTTAACCGGACTAGATCGGCAGGAAGTGAGTGGTACTGAAACGACTGTTCTCGTGGGAAAGATTTGAGACCAGTGATCACGTGTCTAAATACAATGCTCTCATAAATTTAAGTCGAATATCACAGTAAACAGTCCGTTTTAACGAGTTTTTGGGGACGTCTGTTTAACCGGAAAACCCGTTATCCGGACTGGCCTCGGTCCCAAGGAGTCCGGATAAGAGGGAGTCTACTGTACTTCAATAATAATAGTCTTTTGTTAAATCCAAATAAAACTAAATTTATCACATTTATCACATTCATTAGAAATCCACTTACAGTTAGTATGTTGTCTTGAGAGAGTTGATGGAAAGAATGTATTAAAATAATGCATAAATATTTCATAAAAAACATCATACTTGCATTCCACAGTACATAAATAAAGATTAAGCCATATATTTAGCTTTTTATTTTAACAGTAACTGTTAACTGTAAACTGTTTATGACTTACTTTACTATCAATCAAATAACAATGAATTACTAATGTTTACACTCACTACATATAGGTTAGCAGGAAAGCCTGAGAAGCCTCCAAACTCAGCTTATAGCCTTTTTTCAAGACTGATGCTCCAAGACAAAGACAAACACTTTGTTGATGGAGAACCAAAAAACAGGATGAAGGAAGTTGCTTCCATGTGGAAAGAATTGCCGGATGATCAAAAAAAGATGTACGCAGAAAGAGTTCAGCATGTACGTATATTGTGTATCTAATTTTTTAAAGTATATCTTGTATTCAAATCTGCTTTATTTCCAAAAAATGTTTACAATATATACATATACAAAAAAACGAACAATAGTCCCGCATAGGCCGTAAAAGACCTGTGCGCGGGACGAGCTCTATTACAAATTAGAAATATTCTTAAAAATTAAAACTAAATTAATCAAAATAATATTTACAACTAAGCTATGAGACAGCTACAGGAACAGTTAATGCTAAATAAAAGGTAGTCGAGTGAATGGAGTTGCAGTTACTGATATATGTACGCTAAATATTGTTTGGTGTACCTGTGTATAATTATTGTTAGGTATTGTATACTGAACCGATAAGTGTCTCAGACTGATCGAGCCCAATCTCCATATGTAATTTATATTAATTAAAAAAATATATATTTTCATTAACATTGTGCGGTGTAGTTAATTATAAGAGATGAAAAATTGAGGGTTTTTTTTAGGGATGGATGGGATTGAATTTTTAGTTTGGGACGGGGCGGGACGGGATTTTTATTTCCTTCCCGATTTTCGAGACGGGATGGGACGGGATGGGACGGGACGGGATTTTTTTCTGTGCATAAAAAGAAAGTACTGTATTGCAGTAACCAAAAAAACCCCCTCCGCAGCAAACCTGTATATATTGATATATAAAAATTTGAACGAATGGTGTTTTTGGCCTCTGGGGACATCAAAATGAAAAAGTAAATCAGTCCCAGGCTTAGGTCTTACCATGACACCTATGGTAATAGCTACTTCCCTATAGGGAAATTCGCTAAAAGACATACAAAATCAATTTTTACAATTTGTGGCATTGATCTATAAATACCCCCGCCGCAGCAAACCTGCAGACTTAGCGAATTTCCATTTGCCTGATTGGATTTACACTAAAATGTCTCCTTAAAAATATCACATTTATTCCCTATTTAAACAGAATTAGTTAAATGAGTTCTTAGGTTTGCTGCAACAGGGAGGGTAAAAAAGTTTTTTTTAAATGTAAAATGTTAAAAGGTACTGTAGTTTAGTAAGAAATTAATGTATTTTCCAAATTTGATCAAAATATGTCCATAAACAAGCAAACTACAACAGTTGACTTATTCTCCATAAGAATAACATGGGAATTTAAAATTAACATTTTTTGAATTTTCTCCGTAACAATTAGGCGCATAATAACGCTTCAATATACTAAATTATTTGTTTTTTTAAGCTCTACAAAATGGTTTAGAAAGAAATTGTGAAATTTTGCGTTTTTAGGGTCAAAAATGGGAAAAACCTATTTTTACCCCATAAAACCCCCCATAAACCCCCGTAAACATAGTCCGATCATGCTGGTTCGCGAACTCATTCAAGTTTATCCCGACTTACACCTTCAAACCAAATTTTATCGAAATTGGACAAAAATTACTCAAGTTATCGTGCGGATGGACACATATATATATATATATATATATATATATATATATATATATATATATATATCTCTATATATAGATATATAAAAATTTGAACGAATGGTGTTTTTGGCCTCTGGGGATATCAAAATGAAAAAGTAAATCGGTCCCGGGCCTAGGTCTTACCATGAGACCTACGGTAATAGCTACTTCCCTATAGGGAAATTCGCTAATATAAAAACAAAAAAATGGGTAACAATTTAAAGGTACCTATAGTAACTTGTGACTCGCGGGTCACGGGGTGATCGTCTGTATGACTCACGGTCACGGCCCGATCGTCGGTATGACTCGCGATCACGGGGTGATAGTCTGTATGACTCACGGTCACGGCGGTCGCTATGACTGCGTCTCTTGCGTTTGCGGACCTATTGCTCGCAATAACGGCGTTATCGGCACTCGCGAAGCGGAAAAATCGCCGACGATCGGACCAATTCCCGTCCCGAAAAATTCCCGAGTTAAATGTAATCCCGTCCCGATAATCGGGAATATTTTTTTCCCGAAAAATTCCCAAAATTTCGGGACCCGTCCATCCCTAGTTTTTATATAAATGAGGATTATTTTACAAAAGAGAAAATGAGAACATGTTTGTGTTAGGTGATTCACAATGAATGAATGCAACAATAGAGATTTATATATGGTCAAGTGATGAGAATCATAGATAGACTGTTAAGGAACAAAGTCGTTTAAATTAATACTAAAACACAAAGACAACTTGACTGAATAAACATGTTGGTGGAGACAACCATTGTATGGAGTTCGCCTATTGGGTCTGATGATGATTAGAGTGTCCGATCGAAATCGATCACCACTTACCATTTTTTAGCGAATTTCCCAATAGGGAATAAGCTATTACCGTAGTACTCATGGTAAGACATGGACGCGGGTTAGATTTTTTTTTCGTTTTGAGGTCCCTAGAGGCAAAAACACCATCCGTTCAAATTCATATATATATATGTGTCCGTTAGCACGATAACTCTAGCAAAAATGGTCCGATTTTGATTAAATTTGGTATAAACGTGTAAACCTACATTTATTCGAACGAGTTCGCGAACCAGCATGATCGGACTATGGGAACGGGGGTTTACAGGGGGTTTTATGGGGTAAAAATAGGTTTTCCCATTTTTGACCCAAAAAACATAAAATTTAGCAATTTCTTTCCAAACCATTTTGTAGAGCTTAAAAAAACAAATAATTTAGTATATTGAAGCGTTATTATGCGCCTAATGGTTACGGAGAAAATAAAAAAAATTGTAAATTTAAAATTCCCATATTATTCTTATGGAGAACAAGTAAACTGTTGTAGTTTGCTTGTTTATGAACACATTGATCACAGTTGGAAAATGTTTTTATTTCTTACTAACTATTAACATAAAAAAAAAAAAAAAAAAAAAAAAAAAAAAAACTGTTTTACCCTCCCTGATGCAGCAAACCTAAGTACTAGTTAAACTAATTCTATTCAAATAGGAAATAAATGTTATATTTTTAAGTAGACATTTTAGTGTAAATCCAATGAGGCAAATGGAAATTCACTTAGTCTGCAGGTTTGCTGCCGCGGGGGTATTTTGTATATTACCATCTTGTGAGTAACAGTATAAGCGTAAATATATGTTTTAAGTAGGGATGGACGGAATTGAATTTTTAGTTCGGGACGGGATTTTTATTTCCTTCCCGATTTTCGAGACGGGACGGGACGGGATTTTTTTCTGTGCATAAAAAGAAAGTACTGTATTGCAGTTACCAAAAATACCCCCGCCGCAGCAAACCTGTATATATTGATATATAAAAATTTGAACGAATGGTGTGTTTGGCCTCTGGGGACATCAAAATGAAAAAGTAAATCAGTCCCAGGCTTAGGTCTTACCATGACACCTATGGTAATAGCTACTTCCCTATAGGGAAATTCGCTAAAAGACATACAAAATCAATTTTTACAATTTGTGGCACTGATCTATAAAAACAAAAAAATGGGTAACAATTTAAAGGTACCTATAGTAACTTGTGACTCGCGGGTCACGGGGTGATCGTCTGTATGACTCACGGTCACGGGGCAATCGTCGTCACGACTCGCGATCACGGCGCGATCGTCGGTATGACTCGCGGTCACTGCACGATCATCGGTATGACTCCGCGGTCACGGCGCGATCGTCGTCATGACTCGCGGTCACGGCATGATCGTCGGAATGACTCGTGATCACGGCTCGATCGTCAGCATGACTCTGCGGTCACAGCGCGATCGTCGTCATGACTCGCGGTCACGGCATGATGAAGGGTATGATGAAGTTCCTGGACCAATAATTAAAAAAGCAAAAGAAGTATTGATTAAACCCATTACATTTTTGATCAATTCATCATTGATAACTGGAATTTTTCCACAAATATTGAAAATAACAAAAATTAAACCAATTTTTAAAAAAGGGAAGTCATCAGAAGTTGATAATTTTAGACCAATTGCTCTAATCACTATATTTTCAAAAATTTTTGAAAGAGTTGTTGCGAACCAGCTGATTGAGTACCTTGAAACTAACAAGTTGTTTGATTGTTGCCAGCATGGTTATCGTAAAGGAAGGTCAGTGGTAACTGCAGCAACAGAGTTTATTGAATCTGTGATCGACTCAGTTGATAAAGGCAAGAAAGTTGTAGGCATATTTATGGACTTGAGTAAAGCCTTTGATAGCATTAATCATGGGACTTTATTACATAAATTGAAATTGTTTGGGATTGAAGGGAAAGAATATAATTGGCTTAGTACATATTTATGTAACCGACAACAGTTTGTAGAAATTTTAAATTTAAATAACAATAGATTGCTCAAATACAAATCCACTCTTAAACAGGTAATAAGAGGTGTTCCTCAAGGGTCCATATTAGGACCTTTGTTATTCACATGCTACATAAAAGACATGCCAAAATTACATAATAATTATAGCTTATGTCTTTATGCTGATGACGCTAATCTTCAAATAAATAGGCACTCTATTGAGGAGGTTGAGTTGTCATCATTTTCAAACCTGGCTCTTTTAAATCAGTTTTTCCAAAATAATAGTTTAGTACTAAACTCTGCTAAAACAAATTTCATTGAATTCAAAACTTATCAAAATAATAAAAATATGCTGTCACCTACCATCATTCTAAATGAAACTGAATTAGAGAAGGTGTATGAATCTAAATTTTTAGGATTAACTATAGACAGCAACTTGTCTTGGAACAGCCATGTCAATAATCTAGTTTCTAAATTAAACTCTGGGGTATATGCACTAAGGAGGCTCTCAAAAATTCGTTCAACAGAGACTCTGAAAATAGTGTATTTCGCCTATATTCATTCAAATATCGCCTTTGGTCTTTCATTATATGGGGCAACTTCCATTCAAAATTTGAACAAAATACTAAAAATTCAGGAACAATCAATTCAGATTATATTAAAATTAAATTATAATGAATCAGTAAAACTCTTTTTTTCTAAAATTGGTATCATGACTGTATATGCAATGTACATTTATGAAACTATAATTTCTGTGAAAAACCGTCAGGACCAACTTCATTTTGTTGGAGATACTCATAATTATAATACAAGATTCAGGAATAGAATTGGCATTGACAAACATAAACTTGGATTTTATGAAAAAAAAGCCAATGTATATGGGGTCAAAATTTTATAATATGTTACCAAAAGCCATTAAATCTGAGAAAAATATTAATAAATTCAAAAATCAACTAAAAAAATATCTTATTGATTTAACATTATATTCTTTCTCCGAATTCCCATGTAAAAATGATGTGTAAGGAAAGTTTTTAGTTCTGTTTTTCTTTTCATGCCGATAACTATATCTTTTGTTTTAACAGCCTTAGTATTAACCAATCTTAGTTATAATGTATCTTAGTATTAATTAATATTGACACCATTCTATGTACAGAGTACTAATATTGAATAAAGATTTTATTGATTGATTGATTGATTGCACGACACGGCGCGATCGTCGGTATGACTCGCGGTCACGGCGCGATCGTCGGTATGACTCCGCGGTCACGGGGTTATCGTCGGTATGACTCGCGGTCACGGCGCGATCGTCAGTATGACTCACGATCACGGCTCGATCGTCAGCATGACTCCGCTCGTCGGTATGACTCGCGGTCACGGCGCGATCGTCGTCATGACTCGCGGTCACGGCACGATCGTTGGTATGACTTCGTCTCTTGCGTTTGCGGACCTATCGCTCGCAATAACGGCGTTATCGGCACTCGCGAAGCGGAAAAATAGCCGACGATCGGACCAAATCCCGTCCCGAAAAATTCCCGAGTTAAATGTAATCCCGTCCCGATAATCGGGAATATTTTTTTCCCGAAAAATTCCCGAAATTTCGGGACCCGTCCATCCCTAGTTTTAAGTGTTATAAGACGTTTCGTTTATTTACTTTCCATTATTATGCCACACATGCGGTGTACGATGATGATGTTTCTGTGAACGTGGGAGATGCTCAATATTTTGCTAAAATTGTTGAGGATGATGATTATATTTCTATAACCCCGGGAAGCAAACAGGATTTTACGGCGGTCACAAAAAAAACAAAAAAAAAAACGATGATGTCCCTATAACAGTAGGAATTGTTCTCAGTATTACTAAAATATATTTTTGTGTCTTTTTACTGCCTGAGGTTTCATTCAGGTGAAATATTTGTCTCTCTTAACTTTTTAAATTAAACTAGCTGTAACCCGCGGGCTTTGCCCCGTTTAACTTCTTAATTTTCAAGATGATCTCGTTTGCATGGCTCAATCACGTCCTGGTTGAAGTTCGTTCGCTACGCTCACTCACCTTTAGGTTGGAGCTTGTTCGCTACGCTCACTCACCTTTAAGTCGCGGTCACACTAGGCTGTTTAGCTGCTAACCAGCCGCTGGTAATATCACCAGCAGCCAGCTGGATCTGAAGGGTTCACATTATACAACTACTAGCCGCTAGTACAGTTGCTCCTTATGACTTGAAAACATTATGTTGTGTATGTGTTTTCACCATATCATCTATTGACACCACTCTTCTTTGGTATTTTTTATAAACTTCATTTCGATACGTATCGCGTAAACTTTTTTTTTTTCTTCAATGCTGCTTTAAGTCCTTGTTCTTCAAGTTTTTCCAGTAACTCCTTGTAAGCTTAGTTTTGGCATTTCTGTTGATGTAGTCTGCAGTCGAAGGGTCCCACAGGCAAGGATAATTTCGAAATATATCTAGGAATGTAATTATGTCTTTACCTGTCCACTTGTTGCTGTCAACTATATTCACTGTTAATCACAAAAATAAATAGGAAAAACAGTAAACGAAACCAAAACTGCAAAACAAACTATATACGTGTTAATTAACCAGCCGCTTGTTAGCTACTAGGGGTTCACATTGGCTGGCTAGTGCCAGCGAGGAGATCACGCAACGATCACATAAGACCAATAGATGGAGCACGCCTATCTAACTAACATTGAAGCAGGTGAAGCCAGGTCCGCCATCTTGTTGTAGGAAAGAAGCGCTAGATGTCGATAAAAACGGCACGAAAACTCAATGTTCCGCTTCAAAATAACTCGACATTTAGCCTACTTAGACTTGAGTTATATGGTTGAAACTTCGTATGAGTGAAGTCAATAAGTCTGTGACACTATTGGTTTTAAATAAAAGCTTAAAAGTTAGTATTTTCTATTTTAAATATTCATATAAAGTCTAAACTTTTAAAAGAGTTTTGAGATATGACATGAAATAGTTCGTCGGCTACTATTTTTATTTTTTGGTCAGGTAAGTTATGAAACGGTGGATTTTGTAGCTAAAGATTTGAATTTTTTTGATAATATTTTTTTAAATTTTTTGCTGCTATAGTTTGGTTGTAATTTTGGTTATACCATACTCGATACCCGCCGCGGCGCTTCGTGTCGCTTCGGGCAGGCCTACTAGAATCCACAATTATGATACTACTGTGGTTATAACATTTGGCATTGTGCGTACAATGATTAAACATTAATAGCTATTAGTGGAAATTATATCATAACTGTTTGCACTGAAAACACTTGTGTAAAAATACTCATACTTATGAATAATATTTTATAGAAATCAGATTACTTCAAACCAAAACACTAGGATTATGCCCTGGAATTCAAAATATGCCTTATACGCTAGATTTGATTTTATATGATATAGAAATTCATTAAAGTATTCTTTGAAATAAACGATCCGAATACTCTTTATTAGTACCTAACAGTTTTTTACCACTGAATTAATAAACGAACTTGCAAAGATGTGCACTCAGTAAGGCGATTATTGTCTAACTGAAAAGAACAAATTGATTTTGAACTGGGTTTAATACGGAAATCATAAAATCACAGCTACAAAATTGGTTGGTAATGAGTCATAAAATTGTACATTATGTTAAGGCACTATCTGAATTACAATAGCTCAAAGAAGAAAAACAACTACGTTTGTGAAACAAAGTAATGGAAAGTAACATACCTAGTAACCGCGGTACGGAAGAGATAAATTGTAATAGAAAATATTGAGAATTAACAATAAATCAATAAACAGTTTGATGTTACTTTTATAAAATTGAATAATAACCTTCTCAAACAGTTTGACATATTCTGGCATGAATATAAAATTACACTGAATAAAAATCATGGAAATAAAACAAAATAGACTAAAACACTTAAGCACGTAACAACAAATTATAATATACAACTACATAGAATGAGACCAACGATCACATGAGATCAATAAGACATAGAGGAACATAGATTGACATACAAGATTACTTCTTTTACTGGCCCATAAATGTGACTGTTTTCAATAGATGCCGTCTTATTTTCGCCTTATGTAAGGTGTCGCTTAGTGTTTTTGAATAATGATGCAACCTCACTTTGAAATATTTCTTACATATTGCCTTCATCAAAAGAATGATGTGATTTTGTTCTGGCTCCTGTTCAAAACAATGTTCTCCGGGGAAAAAATTCACCTCAACACACTTTCTCATAACTGAAACTAACATTACTTCAACAAGGTTTTTTACACTGCTAATGTCTCCCCTTTGAATGTGGTATTTAACAACAGTGTCTGCTATCAAACAAAGTTTCACTACCCCTTCGGAGGGCTGCAGCAGTCCACCTCTGTCTTTGGCATGAATCAAACTAAGTTTGTTTGTCGCATTTGCCAGCAGTAGATCGATACAACTCTTGCAAATAATTTCCTTTCTTAATGATCTAACGACAAAGCCTCCAATGTATTCAACGATGTCGACATGCACATTTGAAGTGTTTCCCACAAGAGTTAGAAAAACTTCATCGCTTTCATCTTCATTGCTTATATCACAATCTTCTAGAGACCTCCATCCAGGAGTTGAGCAATTTATCTCTACTACTTCATTCCTCTTCTTTGTCAGAGGAAGAATGTACGTCCTATTTAAAATAAGAGCATTCCCAGTATTTGATTCCTGTAGTTCTCTGTGCAGCAGGATTCGTTTGAATGATCCTGTGAACTCTCTTGATGAAGGATTATTATTATAGCCGCCACGAGCACCCAAGGTACCCAAAAAGACGTTCTAAGTGGTCTTGACTCAATTTGTAAAGTGGCAAATAATTTAGCAAGGGAGTTTTACCTTCAACAGACTCGACATATTCACTATACATTGCCAGAGTACTTGTTATGCAAGTTATAAAGCCGAGAAATCCAGTTCTTCTTGGTGACGAAACTATTGCTTGAGTGGTTCCATACTTTAGGTTTGAAATGTACTCTTTTGCCTTAAGAAGGAAGTTACAGTGTTTCTTATAATTCCCTGGGTAGAGCGCTTGTTTACTGTATTTAGCTGCAATGTTTCTAGAATTCAAAATGTCAAATAGCATATCGAACGTCCTTAAGAATTCAATCGTACCAGAACAATTTTCGAACCCTTCGACTTTATTTACAAATAGGTATTCCAGTGAGTCAGCGACAGATGCACTTAGAAGTTGTGCAGCCAATTTTGTTTTCATCTTTTGTTTGGCATACATAACATGACTTGTTGTGATCTTGTTCCCGAGGCAAAGTCCTTCTTTTTGCTGGAGGTCATGTAGCTTCTGAATATGCTGCCATTCAATACGCCGATTTTCATTATCAAACAAAACTTTATAATCGCCAAGAGTATTCCTCACCAACTTGAGCATGTGGGAAGGATCAGGGAAAAAATAGACACATTCTTCCGTGTTAGGGTGGGGGAAGCAATGCATTAAATTATTAGCTTCAAAAGAACATCCTAATTTGTTGGCCATCGTTATATTGCACCCCGTTCCATCGCAAGTCAACGAAGCAACTTTGATTCCTGTTTCGTGTAGAAGGCAAAGGCATTGTTTTACCAAGCCACTGAGCTGTTCGCCTTTTGTCGATGCGACAAAAAAGTGCCCAAGTGGTACTTTCCAAGAAGAGTTAATGGCGACCAAGTGAAAAACGAGTGCTTCTGCAGCAACTGGGGCTGTGTCAACATCAATATCTGTGTCACCAACGTTTACGGTACCATGGAACCGGTTGCCATCCCATTCCAACTTTTTCCTGATGGCCATACAGTCAAAGATCAACGAGCAAACTGGCTGTTTGGGTGCATTACTAGCATGCTCTTTTAGCGCTCTGAATACCTCCTTAGAAAATCCAGGATCGGCGTTAACACTCGAATACCAACGTCCTAGAGTTTTGGGGTGGGGTAAAGCCGTGTTAAACGTTTTTCTAACAAACAAGTAGGCTTTTGGGGACAGAAAGTGCAATGTAATTGCGAAAGATTTAAGTCTGTCATCATAAACTTTCTTCAAATGAGGATTTTGTGTCTTTCCAATAGCTCTTTTAATTAAGCATTCGGAATTTTTAGAAAGCGACATTAAGAATGAACAGTCATCTGATGAAAAGTTTTGTTTACTTTTTAAAGACTCTAGTATGGCTTCCAGATTTGCCACCCTTTTAATCAACCTTCTCTTACTCTGCTGCAATGTCTTTACTTTTTTTTTGCTATCTAAGAGTCTTGACCTGGTCAATTCTAGCTGCTTTTTTAATTTCTTGGTTGGTGAGAAACTGGTACCAGATGTACTTGTACTTGCTTCAGGCACATATTTCCTTTTTAAAGGACGACGTTCTTTTACCTGCGTCTCCTCCGGAAAAGCTTTAAAAATTGCAGGTACTGCCCCTTCTCGAATACGCACATAACACAGTGAAGTACGGTCAATGTCTTCTTCCCGAAAATGTTCAGAGCATACCCTGCTATGCGATTTCGGCTGCCAATCTTTCCTTTTGATTGCGTTTATCCATTTTTGTTTAGTATCGTAATCTTTCGGAAATCTGGAAGAGAAAAAAAAACGTGATGTTGCGCTACTAAAATGGCAGATTCTTTAATATGGTGAGAATGCTTCAATCAATTATGTTACCAAAGAATTAACAGAATTATTGTAAACAAGAGTGTGGGTTAGTAAAAGTGCCAGACATCAGGGTATCGTTTAAAACAATCACAGGGTGATTTGAAAGTGGTGTTACTAAATTATAATCTCGAGCAGTTTGTAAATGGAACACCAATAACAGATATGGAAGTATACATGTTAGAGCCCTTTTTTTAGTTTAAAGATAAAGATTGTTCTGTTCATTTTGCATATTCATTATCGTGACAACTTTATGCTATTTTCAGAAAAACACTGCTATCCATAAATTAAAAACAGTGAACACACTAGAGCAGCAAATGAAAAATCACCATTAAAGTTTTAAAAAATGTCAGTAAGACATCTAACTTAACCATACTTATCGTGAATTCAGCCTCAATTTTCATTCAGCCATTCTATGTAATATTATACAACTTCATATAATAGTAAAGTCAAATATACTCACGAGTGATAAGTAATCCCCTCTATTTTCCCTTTGTTGAAACACCCGTAGGCAACACACGAAGTAGGCATGCTAGAGTTAAGAATAAAACATTGAAAACTATGATAAAATAAAATATTTAACCATAACACAACTCACAGCAACATTGACCACTGTAAGACCGTAATCAACTGGCGACGATCAAGGACATTAGGCTTAAGCTCGCGCTCGCCACGAGGGTGTGTGCGTGTCGCAGTAAACATTAGAATAAACGGTATAAACAGACGGGTCTCTTATCTACTCAGATAAACATGGTGTACATTCATCTGTTCATCGTTTTATTCTATCTATTTGTCTAAAAATGAATATTTTTTGCTCTATAATAAAAATGTATATGATAGTCAGAATATAAAAGAGTGTTGTTTTAAGAGTTTCAAAAAATATCATGTGACTTTGAAACTTCATACGCTGTAAACCAGACGTCAGAACTTTATCAAACTTTAATACAATATAGATACATATATTATTAATTAATTTGTAGGTTTTCAGAATTTTTGTAACGCCCAAAAAGTTTTTGTTGTTAATTATGTAAACTAACTTTTTCTAAGAAACGGTAAACGCTAGAAAAAAAATTAAAAGCGTATTTTGAAGGTCATTGTGTTAGTAATAGATATATTTATATCACAAAGGCGTATTGTCACGAATATCATTGATATTAACTAATTTGCGCTCGCTAGTAGGGGTCATCACAGCCGGCAGCCGCCATCTTGTTGTAGATTAGTGAAAAATACTGGCTTCACGTCGCGGCCAACATGCTCCATCTATTGGCCTTATGTGATCGTTGAGATCACGTGACTGCCAGCGGAGGGTAGGCAGCACTCAAAAGTTAAACCTGTTCAACTTCTGATTGTGGCTAGTAAACACTATCGCGCTGGCATTCACCGGCCGCTGGTTCTGGGTCAGACTAGGCTGCTTGCTGGCAATATTCAGCAATATTACCAGCGGCTGGTTAGAAGCGGTTACTAAACAGCCTAGTGTGACCGCGGCTTTAGGTAGGAGTTCGTTCGCTGCGCTCACTTGCCTTAAGGTTAGCTCGTTCGCTACGCTAACTCGCCTCCAGGTTGAAGTTCGTTCGCTATGCTCACTCACCTTTTGGTTTCAAATTAGCTGTTGTCATAAATGTAAAAGAAATAATAGTGCTGCACCCTGTTGGTAATCCTTGTAACTTTAATGCTATTGAACATCATAGAACAGAACCAACTTGTTTAATTGAAACAGCTGTTAAGATTCATTAATTCCATTTCTCATAAGGTTAACATGGGAAACTCCAGAGACACTGGGGCGGAGCCGATTGGACGGATCACGAAATTGATGGTGTATAAACCTATTCCAGGAAATTCTACACGTATGTACCAAGTTTTGTGGCAATCGGTTCAGCGGTGTCTGAGTTTATCACTGCCAAACAAATATACAAACATCCTCTTTTATACTTAATACTTATAGATTATAAAGCCAAATGATACCCTTAAACTAAAAAGGGATTTATAGTCTTAGCTGAAGCAATAAGGTTTGTTTGTTTTGTAGATGCATGAACATTACAAGTTAGAGATGGCAAACTACCTAGACACACTTCCTGAGGCGAAAAGAATTGAAGAGGTAGCCAAACTACAGCCTAAAAAGAAGAGAATAGCTAAAGTGCGACAGAAAGTTGCTAAAAAGGTAAGTAGATGGTGCTGTTTAACCATTCCCATGGTATGAAGTTTGAACAGTGTACCCTTCAATTCTTGTACTTGCAGTGATATCAGATAAAGTAGAGAGTCGAAAATCCAAACGTCAAAAATCTGAAACGTCAAAAATCTTAACTGCTCCTGAGGGTTTGAAAATATTGGAAATTAGCACGGAGACAACAGATGTTTTACAATTTCACGGGCCAAAGAGTCAGCGCCTGGCAGGGAAATGAGTGAATGTGCCGAGCCAGTCTGTGTTTTGTTCGATTCCAATGTATAAAGTCAAAGTTTACATATTTTTTCAAGAAACGAATTACAGTAATGTAACAAAAATACCTAAGCACAAAACTCATTGTTTTTATTTCATTCACTGTATCCTAGAACTGTTATTTTTATTACTGAAGGTTTAATTATGTGTCTATTAGGCATTTCTAGGCTATGTTTGAAAATCCGAACAAATCAGTAATGTGAACTACCTACCAATTGGTTCGGATTTTTGTCTCACTACTGTAAAACCCTAAATCTAGAATAAGGAAGAGACCAAATTAATATAGTACTAGTGGCGTGTAGGGACATAAGTCCCCAAAATGCTCAATAATATAAAACAAATTATTCTAATATTTAAACAAACAAAGAAATATATTATCTATGTGTCAGAATAGATATCCCTGTATATATGCCATATCTTTTGTGTAAAAAACAGTTTGTTGTTTGTCTTTGTTGATGTTATTTTCAATAAATCATTCGAATCACTACATAGATTTAACTCTGCTGAAGCAAGGCCACACTATAAAGGCAGCAAACATATAATTGGTTGTGAATAAATACTGGTTTATTAAGGTAGCTCGTTAATTATTTATTCAATGTGGTTATTTCTTGTTAAACACAAGTTTGAAAAGTTTCACGGTAAAATTATATATTTCCATATTCTATATAACGTAACTAAAAAGTCTTAATTATTATAGGTAACGTTATCCCTGGTTTTATATAGTACATTGCTGGACTTACTGGCAAATAAGTATAATCCAAATGTTAACATTGCGTACTGGCTTGATGATAAATCACGATCAGCTGTATGAAGTAAACAAAATTAGCAGAAAATGGCTTCTAATGCTATTCTTATGGATAACATTTTACGTTATATCACGTTTTCTGGTAACTTTATGGAAACTCTGCTATTTTTCCCGAGTCCCTGGGGTCAAGATCTTTAATTTAAGACCCCTCCCACTTTTCTGCGACTTACCAGACGTCCAAAATTTTCTGGTAAAGATTTTGTCTTACAGAATTATATATAAGGATTATAGGCCCTAGTATTGAATCTATTTAAATATTATTAATATGAGTATAGTTGACAACCGGCAAAATTTAAAATATTTCAAAAATTGTTTTACAACCATATTGCAACAGTTTTACAACAATTTAAAAACTGTTTTGACAATAATTTTAAAATTGACTTTGCAACAAGTTGAAAATTGTTTTCACATAGGACCAGCCATCCCATGGGCATATCCTAAACACGAAATGATAACGATTTTGTGTGAAATGCATATATATCAGTTGAGCATTTTGATTAAATAGTTCATAAAAACAAATTTTGAGAAAAAACTAGAATCAAAATTATCTTCCCAAGCGGGTCTTGAAGCCCACAATACAAGAAATAAAGGACGTTTTAAAAACATTCAAAAATGGCAAAGCTCCTGGTGAAGATGCGATCCCAATAGAATTAATGAAAAATGGAACCGAAGAACTTTTCATCCATCTACACAAACTGATTCTACAAGTATGGAAAAGCGAGAAAATGCCAAAAGAGTGGACTGAAGCAGTAATAGTCCCACTGCACAAAAAAGGGGACAAACTAGAATGCAAAAATTATAGAGGTATATCCTACTAATATTATGAATGAGAAAGTTTAGATGTATGGATGTATGTTTGTGACAAGTGAACGTGAAAAATACTGGTCGGATTGGGCTGAAATTTGGCATGGTGATAGCTCACATTCCCGATTAACATATAGGCATATTTTTATTTCAAAAATCCTTTCGGGCTCCGCCCCAGTGGCTCTGGAGTTTCCCATGTTAACCTTATGAGAAATGGAATTATTGAATCTTAACAGCTGTTTCAATTAAACAAGTTGGTTATGTTCTGTGATGTTCAATAGCATTAAAGTTACAAGGATTACCAACAGGGTGCAGCACTATTATTTCTTTTACATTTATGACAACAGCTAATTTGCAACCAAAAGGTGAGTGAGCGTAGCGAACGAACTTCAACCTGGAGGCGAGTTAGCGTAGCGAACGAGCTAACCTGAAGGCAAGTGAGCGTAGCGAACAAACTTCAACCAGGACGTGATTGAGCCATGCGAACGAGATAATCTTGAAAATGAAGAAGTTAAACGGGGCAAAGCCCGCGGGTTACAGCTAGTCCCTTATAAATACAAAATACAAAATACTATCTAAACTTATCTTAAACAGACTTGGAGACCACCAAGCAGGTTTTATGAAAGGGAGATCAACAACAGACTAAATATTTATTCTAAAACAAATAACCTCAAAGTATTGGGAATACAACAAAGATATATATGTAATGTTTGTTGATTTTAGCAAAGCTTACGACTCAATAAACAGACATAAACTGTGGAAGATGATGAAAAAGTATGGATTACCTAATAAAATTCAGTTGGAAAAAATGTGTATAAACAAATCCAAAGGGAAAGTAAAAATAGGGAAAGAATATACAGATACATTTAATATAAATACCGGAGTGAGACAAGGTGATGGTCTATCGCCATTATTATTCAATATAGCACTAGAAGAAGCTCTCAAGAAAACAAGAAATAGTGAAGGAGGGGCAAGACTTACTGATAAAATAAACCTTCTAGCATTCGCAGATGATGTAGCCATTGTAGCTGAAAACAAAAATACAGTAAAACGCCAATTATCCGAATTAATTGGGACCGGGGTCGATTCGGATAATCAAAAATTCGGATAATCAGACACAGAATGGTAATAAAGAAAAAGAAAGTGTTACACAACGAATGAACTTTATTGAGTGGATAACTAAGACATAATAGAGATGTTAAATTGAATTTAAGTACAAGTAGAGAAACAAATGCTGATATTTATAAAAACAAAACTACAGTACAATATAAAGTTCTTTACAAAAAGTTCTTTTACAACGCTTACTTGTACATCTCGATCAGCGTAAGTTGCCGTGACCTTGTAGCTCGTTTCCGCGCAGCTAAATCACGCACTCTGGTTGCCGCTCCATCCATTTGAGGGCGTTGTCAAAGCACGTAAACGCCTCACTATGTGATGGTACACTTTCGTCTCCTGCATCTTCGTCTCCCCCGGTCTCATTGCTTTCATCTCCATTGTCCTGTTCATCCATGACACTCACAGCGATTTCATCATCAGTCATTATCTGGTATCCTTGATCGTTCCTATCACATTCCAACCACTCTTCCATATCATCGACATCACACTCCGAACAACCCGCAATCTCCTTAGCCATGTTTACTAACTCCCCAACTGACGGCAATTCCGGTTCGTCTTCATCAACGCCAGCAGCTTCAGCAGTTAGTTCTCGTTCTTTAGCTTGCTTTTCAAACTCGAGTTGCTCTTTTGTCGACGTACCGTTTATTTTGTTCCACGCCCGTTTAAGTGAAACACTTTTAACCATGTTCCAGGAGTCTGCAATCATGTAGCAACAGTCTTTTAAGTTTATTTTTTTGTACGAATCCAAAACTTGTTCCTCGTCGTTCTCTTCAGCTAGGAGCAATTTACGAAGCATCTGTTGTCTGTAAAGACGTTTTGTGCACTCAATCACACCCTGATCCATGGGCTGGAGCAGACTTGTCACGTTAGGAGGTAAAAAGAGACACTTAAATCTCCCCTTTTCTCTCACGAGAAGATCTAGTGAAGGATGCGTTGGCGCATTGTCCATGATAAGTAGAACCTTTCCCTTTTTTCCTGTTTCTTGTTTAAATTTTTTCACTTGAGGAATAAAGGTTTTGTCGTACCACTCCAAAAAAATAGTGCTCTCCATCCAAGCATTCTTCTGGTTGGTGTAAGTCACTGGTAAGTTGGCTACGTTCTTAAAAGCCCGTGGCTTCTTTGCTTTGCCGATCAATAATAAAAGAAGGCGATGGGTACCAGTAGAGTTAGCCCAGACCATTATAGTGACGCGATCTTTACTGACTTTGTGTCCGGGAGCACTTTGTTCTCTTTTAGATGCTAGGGTTTTTCTTGGCAAAGCTTTCCAATTCAAACCAGTCTTGTCAGCATTATACACAAGATCAGGGTCGTACATTTCTGTTTCTTTTTTAAATGTCTCCATAAATTTATTAGCAGCTTCACTATCAGCAGAAAGTTTTTCACCGGCAATATCCAATTCTCGAATGCCGTGCCGATTCTTGAAATTGCGTATCCATCCCGTGCTTGCCTTAAAATCAGCTACAACCATTTTTTCACTGAACATTCGCGCCTTTTCACACAAAATAGGTCCTGAAATCGGTTGTCCAATAGATCTTTGTTGCAAAAACCAAGTAAAAACTGCATTTTCCAGCTGTTCATCTTTAGCCTTTTTCATCACTTTTCGTGACGAACATCCATCATCACTTTCCAACGTAGTCACAAAACTTAAAATCTTTTCACTGTTATTTTTTATGTCAGTAATCGTAGCCGCCCCGACACCAAATCTCTCCGCCAATACCTTTCCCGCCACTCCTTTTTTTAGTTGGTTGATTATTTCCACTTTGTTCTTTAGCGATAGGACAACACGTTTTCGTTTTGCACTCATTTTACTTGGTTATTTAACACACGTAACCATACAGTAATGAAGATCACAAGTTTGACAATCTCACAACTCTATAAAAAATCAGCGATCCGCACAATAGAAGAGGGAGGAGCTAACTGACCTAAAATCCGCCAAAAATCGATAGTTCGCGTGTCATTGGGTAGGGGGAGTGGCTGCAGGTGCATGCGCTGTACATTCTGCGCATCTAAACGCTGTCTCGATGTCAATTCACTACACCGCCGCGCGGGGTGGCGACGTCATTGTGTCTACGCGGCAGTCGGTCAAATTTTTGCACTTAGTTTTAATTTTTAATATTAAGCTTGGAGCCGATTCGGATAATTGGCGATTCGGTTAATCGGCGTTCGGATAATCGGCGTTTTACTGTAATCTCAAAGTGACATAGACATAGACATAGACTTTATTTGCACAAAACATTCCATACATGTCATAACATTTAGAATAGGTGCATTGTCAAAATTAAATCCATACATAAAATATTTAACATTAAAACTTTTAACTTAAAATTAAACACTTAAAAAAAAAAAAATTTCTAAATTGTAGTTCTGTAAAAATCTTCAATTAAGTAAAAAGCCTTGTCAATAAGAAAATTATCTATTGTATCTTTAAATTTGGTTTTGCTTAATGACTTATAGCATGGCGGAAGCACATTGTACAATCTCAGCCCAGCGTACAATGGAGATTTTTCATATAGGGTCAAACGATGTCTGGGGAGTTTAAATATATTTTCATTTCGGGTTTCATACCTGTGATTAAAATGTATTGTTTCTGGTAGCTCATTTTTAACTGAATGTATGTAGTTTAATAATTCTAGAATATACAACCCCGTTAATGTATGAATTCTTAAATTTTGAAAATGTTTCTTACAAGAACTGCGTGGATGAGAGTTGGTAATAATACGAATAATACGTTTTTGTAACCTGAATAAAGTTTTAATACCAGTAGCTTGACCCCATAAAATTATGCCATATCTTAACACTGACTCCACATAAGCATGATAAACTACTTTAAGTGTCTCAATAGAAACACAGTCCCTTAAATGTATGAATAAAGATGATATCGACCTAATTTTGTTACGTAAATAATTCAAATGTGAATCCCATTTAACTGCGTCATCTACGTAAACCCCTAAGAATTTATGAGCTTCAACTAAATTAAAGGAACAGTTTTCCATATTTTTGTGTCTAGTAGAAAATTTAATAATATTTGTTTTTCCAACATTAAGTTCTAACCCATTTTCTAAAAACCATTGCTCCATGTCCTTTACCACACTTTGCAGAGAAGAAAACATTTCAGCTGTATTATTATTTTTGATCAAAGCAGTAGTGTCATCGGCAAAAAGAATTAGTTCTTTATTAATAGCTTTTGGAAGATCATTAATGTAAATAAGAAAAAAAAGTGGGCCCAATACTGAGCCTTGGGGAACACCTGTGGATATAATTTCCCATGGTGAATAATGTTTGTTGTTATCTTCTAAAATTAAAGTTCTTTGTTTTCTTTCAGAAAGGTAAGATTGTATTAAAGAAAAGCAACTTCCCCCAATCCCATAATCAATAAGTTTTAGCAACAGGAGTGAGTGATCCACACAATCAAAAGCCTTAGACAGGTCACAGAAAACACCTGCTGTGGCCTGAGACCTGTCCAAGGCCTCTGCAATCTCATTAACAAACTGAGTAAGAGCAGAAACTGTGCTTAAGTTTCTTCGGAAACCAAATTGTTTATTGTAAAATAAATTATTACTTTCAAAATAATTAACTAGTCTATAGCTTATTACTTTTTCAAATATTTTAGAAAAATTACTTAATATTGATACTGGACGGTAGTTATTAATATCTGATTTTGAACCTTTCTTAAAAACGGGAGAAATTTGGGAGTACTTGAGTTGATCCGGAAAAATACCATTCTCTAAACACTGATTTATAATAAGAGATAAGGGTGCGGAGATAATGTCAGCAGCAGATTTGATCAATTTAATTGGGATTTCGTCCCAGCCTACTGAAATTTTGTTCTTTAGAGAAAGGATGATCTTTTTTATTTCATCTTTATTAGTGGGGCTAAGATTGCACAATGTAACCCCACCATCACTGCAGTATGATTTTACAGACGAATGAACACCATTGACAGAAGCCTTTTTTACATTCAGATTAATAACTGTATTACAGAAAAAACTGTTAAAAAGCTTAGCTACATCATCAGGATTATCAACAGTGGTTTGGTTTGTATCATCTTTTAAAATAATTTTGTATCTCTGAGTACGGTTTAAACCCAGTTCATTGTTAACAATTTGCCAAGCTGCCTTAGACTTGTTTTCAGATTTTCTAATTAGGTTATTATTTGAGATAATTTTTGAATTTTTTACAACTTTATTAAATATTTTTTTGTATTGCTTTACATAGGATAAAAACTCTTGGTTTCTACTAAACTTGGCTTCCAAGTGCAATTCTCGTTTCCTCTTACTGGAAATTCTTATACCTTGGGTCACCCAATTCAGAGTAGATTTATTAGTTTTAGCATTCTTTTTTAGTGATTTAACAGGAAATATATGATTGAAAGATAATAAAAAATTTCTCAAAAAACTATTGTAATTTTCATTGGGGTTTAAAGCGGGGTTAAATACAAAATTATTATTAGTGCTCTGTAGATATTTGCAAAATTCATCTGTATTTCTATCAGAGATGATTCTTTTCTTAAAAGAACTAGAAGTATTCTTGATGGTTTTACACTTGGCTAGCTTAGGGAGGTTTATAAATATAGCATTGTGATCAGAAAGACCTAACTCAGTGTTTAACCTGTAATGGCAACTAAACGTTTTGGGTGTGATAAAATTATCCAAACAAGTAAATGAAGTATTTGTTATTCTAGTTGGCTCCTCAAATTGAAAACAAAAACCATTACATTCGACAATTTCTTTAAATCTACTTGTGAATGTGTCATTCGTTAAAATGTCTATGTTAAAATCTCCAGTTACAAAAACAGTATTTTTTTTGAATTTTTTCTGTATTATCAAAAAGAGAATTTCAAGTCTATCTAAAAAATGTTAACTTATGTTGAAATTTGGTACTGTATAAATAGAAATTAAAATTGAATTAAAATCCACAAGTTTAATAGCAGAACATTCAAAAATAAAGTCTTCATTTAAATTGGAAAACTGTGTTATTGTTACATATTTACAGTTCTTATCCACTAATATGCAGGATCCGCCCCTACAGCCACTTTCTCTTATATAAGAACTAGCCAATTTAAAATTATTTATTGTATTTAACAGAGAGGCTGAATTATGATCTAACCAATGTTCATTAAAAGATATAGCTTTAATATTCAAATTGGCCGCAGATAAAAATAAATTGAGAGCTGAAATTTTTGTTAAATTTAAACCTTGACAATTGTAATGCATTATTAAATCACAGTTAGTTGAATAAAAAGATTGATTACATAAACCTTTTAGTTCGTTATTTTGAGCCAGTGAATTTGTTTTGTGCAAAGAATTATCTAAGTTACTTAATTTAGCAGGTACAAGGTCATTGTCAGAATGAATCAGTTTAAAATTAAAGGAGAACTATCATCTAAACAGGAATCTAACTCTAACACTGATGGATCACCCTCAACACTTGACACCACACATTTGCTCTGCTTTTTCACAACACTCGATGGTTTTGACTTAACAACTTCGTTATAGCTGAGACCGCCTGGAACCAACCGGGGGCTGATAAGACCAAGACCAGTGCTAACAGAAGTACTAATTAAAGAAGCAAGAAAAGTGGGTTTACAAATAAATGAAAACAAAACCAACTACATGAAAATAAGTAGGCAAGATGACGAGGAAGACCACTTAGAAGTATTAAACTATAGGTTCCAGAAAACTAGTATAAGTATTTGGGAGTGATGATCACAAACAATAATAGAGAAGAAATAGAAATTCAGAGCAGACTCAGCAGCAGAAAGATCATACTGGAGTTTAATAAAATTATTCAAAGGCAAACTGCTATCAAAAACCACTAAAATAAGAATGTATAAAACTATAGTGCAACCTGTATTGCTATACGGGTCAGAAACTTGGTCTTTTACCAAAAAATCCCAGAAACGCCTTATTACTTTTGAAAACAAAATTTTGAGAAGAATTTTTGGACCAGTAAAAGAAGGAAATGCATGGAGGATAAGGAAAAATATAGAGTTAAAAGAATTATATGGTGAACCAGATATTGTGGGAATAGTTAAGAGTAGGAGGTTGAGATGGATGGGCCATATTAACCGTAGAAGTGAGAGAGAGATGGTAAAGATGGTACTCAGAGGTATACCTAGAGGTATAGGACTTGAGAGGAATGGGAGCAGACTTGGAGCTGGCAGAGGATAGAAGAGCTTGGAGGCACATGGTTGGCGAGGCCAAAAACCACCTAGGTTTCCAATGGCCACAGGAGTAAGTAAGTAAGCGGGTCTTGAACCCAGGACCTCCAGGCTGTGAATTCCTTACCTTAGCACTGAACTATCTGTGGTTGTTGATAATTTGTTTTCAATCGGTTAAAGAGGAGCGGACAGTTGCAATGGTTGCAATAAATACTTTTGATACTATGATTATGTTTAGGCCTCAAGTTGTTGAATTGATTTTCTGGGAGTTGAGGAGGATACCGGTATTTGAATGTAGATGAATTAATTAACATTGCTAATGTTATTATAATTATTGAGATTAATTCATCTTCCCCCCTTAAATTGTTCAACTACAAAAAAAATTGCTCAAATAACTAAAAAATAAATATTTGCATTGTTATTATATGTTAAGCAGTGTTCCATCACTGTATCTAGTATCACAACTATCACAATTAACGTCATCGGTAACTTATCACAAAAATCTGTAACTTATGCATTAAACAGATTGCAAATAACTTCATTTTGTGATGTTCTACAAGCCTAGTGTAAGTGTTTCACAAATTGTATGTTTGTCAAGTGTTGGTTTTGGTTAGGCATATGCCATCCACCATGATTGTAAAGTTGAACAGTATTTATGTTGGTAAGTTATTTAGAAAACTTGATCTTCAACTAATGTTTCTAACATGTGTTGGATCCGATTCACCATTCATTAATGTAATTACTTAACTTGTTTCATTTTTGAGTAATCTCAGGATTGATAATGTTACACCATGTACATATAACAGATCAATTTAATTAAATATTATTCACCCTGTTTTTGCTTATTTTTCATGAGCATTGTTCCACTATTTTTCTTTCGTACAACACTTTTTTACTCTTCGCATTTTTGCGCTAAACTTTCTCGTTTAGGAGCTGCATGATACAAAAAGTAGACCGGAAGTCATTTTTTCACAGGCTGTATCTCCTAAACTAGTGGGTTTATGGAATAAATATCACGAATAAAAAAGTTTTTAAATTGCATGTTCTATCCGAAAACATGATAAACTATAGGGTTTTAATAAGAAATTTCAATTATTGCTTTAGAAAATGTTGTATGATCCTTGTTCCACTTCAAAACTTTTGTTTCAAAGCTGATTATTTTCCCATAGCATTCTCTATTATATAAAATTGTAACAGGCTAAATAACCACCCTAGATAAACCCACTAACAACGAAGAGCAGTGAGCAAAAACGAGTGTTCTAAGTAAATAAGCGATGGAAGTGACTTAAGTGCACTCTGTCACTCCGAGCAGGAGCAGGGTTGAATCGCCGTCGAGTCGAGTCCACTGACACAGTTCGTTCATCGCCAGTGCTAATGCGGCGTTGCCTTACATTGCTTAGCGCCTGGCGAGGGTTCGGCAACACCGCGCCCGCGCCGTGAGTCACTTATCGATCGATACATGCCTGTGACGTCGAGGAGACTGCCACGCACGTAGTTCAACAAATGTCCGCTCCACTCCACGCGCGCTAGTGTGCCAATTTCGGCCATTTCGGGATTTTGTTTTACTGGGACCCACTCTTAACATTAGGTATATGAAAATTGAAAAGTTCTCTTTAGAAAGGAATTACGACCTTAAAGGACAATTTATGAAATGATGGATAGTTTTGCGGGAGGTTTTACAATGTATATTTAAATAATCTCTCAGCCTCTTTACCGAATAAATGAACGTATCAATGATTATAGTATTACACATAGTATAAATAAGTCAACCCAACGTATGTCATTTCATTTTCATCCAAATGCTGAATTTGTGTCAAAAAAACTGAATGTTTACAGCTGTTAAGTTAAGCAAATGGTATTATACCAAAAGCTAAATTAGAATGTTAGCGTCGGCTGCTAGACTTTTTAAAATTTAAAACTTAATTTATAAGAAACTGAAACCTTAAACTAAAAGTATGGCTTCGACATTCCCTAGTTCTCAAAATTATCTTTCTTTCTACACAAAAATCATAAAAATCCGTCAAGTGGTTAATTCAGAATCGTAAAAAAAACCCTGTCACGTTTTAATATATATGATTTATTTAAACTAGCTGTAACCCACGGGCTTTACCCCGTTTGACTTCAAGGTATTAATAAAACTATTAATCGGTTAAGTTAACCTGAAATAAACAAAATACAGTAAAAGAAACAAATAATCACACCTGATTTTAATAAGGTAATACATTGAAAGAATAACAAACAAATAAGTACAGCTGAGGTATTTTTAACATTAGGTATATGAAAAGTTCTCTTTAGAAAGGAATTACAACCTTAAAGGGCAATTTATGACATAATGGATAGTTTTACGCAAGGTTTCTCGTCATGACGAACATTTTAAGTATATGGTTTATCGGGGTGTGATTTGTAGTTTTTTCAAAAGTTCATGGGTACTTTTGTCTTTATATATAGACTAGCAGAGTACCCGTCCTTCGTACGGGGTTGGAATATAAGTATAAAATGCTTATTGCAGTTATACTCAAGCTTTGCGTTTGCAATAAGGGAGGACACAGTTTGATAACATTTGCTTTTTTAAATTTACAATATTCTATAGTATTACACATCTACCATAGCCATAATGTTCTACCACTTCACCTAAACAATAGAGAAAAATAAATTATCAACAATTCGCAAAATATCAAAAATTATTCATGAAAGGAAAAACATAAACATAGGCTAACTGTAAACAATCCTACTTTGACAGTTCTCATTGCGAATCACAGTTTTTTGTTGCTGCTTGGTCCAAATTAGCTGTTTTCATAAATAAATGCAAAAAAAAAAATATAGTGCTGCACCCTGTTGGTAAATCTTATAACTTTGTAATGCTTTTCCATATCATAGAACCAACTTTTTTAGTTGAAACAGCTGACTAAATTCTTTAATTCCCTCTAAATATGAATACTCATAAGGTTAACATGGGGAACTCCAGAGCCACTGGGGCGGAGCCCGAAAGGATTTTTGATATAAGAATATGCCTATATGTTAATCGGGAATGTGAGCTATCATCATGCCAAATTTCAGCCCAATCCGTCCAGTGGTTTATGCGTGATTGAACTTCATACACACAAACAAACAAACAAACAACAAAAACTTTCACATTAATAATATTAGTAAGATAAGATAAGATATTAAAAAATCAACATGGACTGTGCGTATGATATTTTTTAATCCATACACTATGTTTATAGTAGCACTTAAAACTTCACTTAACTCTTTAACTAGGTAGATAGTACAGATAAAATATGGATCTCCTTTATGGGGCAATATAAGACAAGCCTAACCCTAAGACGATGTTGAAATTAAATCTAATTTTAATAATGATGTGTAATGCAGGGATGAAACTGAACATTGCAACGTGTTTAGATTAGTTATTTTGTATTAAAAAAAAAAAAATACATCTTAAGGTCTAACTTATTGATACAGAAATTGTTTAGCATAATTTCTTCTTGGCAGGACATTCGCGCGCCAGTTGTCTGAGTGTGACTGTCTGTCTGACATCTTGAAATTTAGATTGTGTTGTGCGATATCATATTCTGCATAGAGACCAGCTGAAGCTAAACTAAGGCACCGTACCTGTTTTGAGCTAGTTCTAAGTTAGCTACTAAAGTTGTTAGCTGTGATTACAAAACTTATAGCTATAATATAAATAAATGTTAAAGTAAAATATCTTTCCCTGTCGGTATCGGAATAAACTTTTGGCATTCGATTCTTGATACCGATCCCAATATCGAAGTATCAGTGGCATCGATAATTAACATATCCCAATCTAATACTCATTTTAGAGGCCTAAATTAGTTTTATATATTCACCAGGACGTAATCTATGTCTGGGTTTTCCGATGCATCGGGATTTCGATGAATGTTGAATCAAATCAAAATTTCGATGCATTGCACACCATTAGGTCCATCCATACTTAAAACTCAATAATGTTCTGGGTATGCCATTCCACATTAGGAACAAAGGTTGTTGTTGTAGAGAAGAAGAAGACAGTCGACAAAACGTTGACAAAGAAACTTTTTTATCTGAAAAAGATGTCCAAGAGATTTTATTTACTAATGTACATGTTTTGTGTTGAAGGCTGCTGCAGCAGAAGGACCTGTACAAGATGGCGAGGAACTCTGGAAAAATGAGCCGAAAAAGCCTCCAGTGTAAGTAAAATTAAGTTGTAATCCATCTTGGCAACATTTACTGACATATTGTATATGTGGAGGGGATTGTAAAGAAAATTTGATTTCTCTTATCCTTATAAACAAATCAAAGACACACGTAATCTTTAACAAACCCCCAGACAAAAAAAAAACCAAAAAAACGCTCCACATATTTTGTTTTTATAAACCATTCAATACATTGTGCTCTCAACTACATCTCCATATTGCAATTGCATGTTAGGAAAATTCAAACTTACCAATAACCACTATGGAACAGCTAATAACTATATTGAAGGGCACTAAAAATATTTAAAGATGATTTTTTATAAAATGAGCCTTAATTGACTTGTCTACGCCCATAGTAACACGTATATTAGGCTGTATATTGATTCATTCTTTTTGGGACACGGTGTATGCAGGCTCCATAGACCTGTAATTTTGACTACTAGTAGTACGCTTATTCTGCGTGTAACGGGATGAGTGAACATGAGCGCAATAATGAAAGAGTCCACCCACACCTAGCATACTTACCGGTGTCACTAGTGAACACAATAATGTTATTTGTATGGACAAATCAACCCATGAGTCGGGGCAAATAATGGTGAGTCGGTGGCTCAGTCGGTAGCGTCACGCGGACTTCGGGCCCAAGGCAGCAATGTCGTGGGTTCGGATCCTGGTCACTGCCACTAAATTTTATCAGTACAGTTCACCTTTGTACCGTACCGGCTCACCCCTTGCTTTGCTGTAAACGATCCACGCACGGGCGCTTAGTCTATGTGGACGGGCAAATGCAAGGTTAAAAGAGGCTGCCAACCTGTTAAAAAAAAACCAAATCTCAGTCAACAACAATCCTAACTTCTCGTCCATTAATTAACCAAAGTCATTGGTAATATACGTAATGTATTTCCTGTTTCCCTCTCTTCTCATAGCATTTTATTATTGCAGATACATTAATCTAACTGTCACAAAGAGTTCCCACACTCTGAACTGTTCACCTTGACTACTTCCTTCACCACTTCCTACGTCGTGGAGCTGTTTCCCTCTCTTCTCATAGCATTTTATTATTGCAGATACATTAATCTAACTGTCACAAAGGGTTCCCACACTCCGGACTCCTCGCCTCGACTACTCCCTTCACCACTTCCTACGTCGTGGACCTGTTTCCCTCCCTTCCCATAGCATTTTTAGAATTGCAGATGCATTTATCTAACTGCCACCAACGGTTCCCTCACTCCGCACTGCTCGCCTCATGCTCGATACTGTACATTATTCTAATTATCACAAAGGGTTTCTACACTCCGGAATGCTCGCCTCGACTACTTCCTTCACTTCTTCCTACGTCGTAGACCTGTTTCCCTCCCTTCCTATAGCATTTTAGAATTTCGAATAGATTAATTTAACTTTCACAAAGGGTTCCCACACTCCGGACTGTTCACCTTGACTACATCCTTCACCGCTTCCTACGTCGTGGACCTGTTTCCCTCCCTTCCTATAGCATTTTAGAATTTCAAATAGATTAATTTAACTTTCACAAAGGGTTCCCACACTCCGGACTGCTCACCTTGACTACATCCTTCACCACTTCCTACCTCGTGGACCTGTTTCCCTCCCTTCCTATAGCATTTTAGTATTGAAGGTATATTAATCTAACTGTCACAAAGGGTTTCTACACTCCGGACTGCTCGCCTAGACTACTTCCATCACCACTTCCTACGTCGTGGACCTGTTTCCCTCCCTTCCCATAGCATTTTAGAATTGCAGTTACACTAATCTAACTGTCGAAAAGGGTTTCTACACTCCAGAATGCTCGCCTCGACTACTTCCATTACCACTTCCTACGTCGTGGACCTGTTTCCCTCCCTTCCTATATCATTTTAGTATTGCAGGTATATTTATCTAACTGTCACAAAGGGTTTCTACACTCCGGACTGCTCGCCTTGACTACTTTCTTTACCGCTTCCTACGTCGTGGACCTGCTTCCCTCCCTTCCTATAGCATTTTATTATGGCAGATACATTAATCTAACTGCCACAAAGGGTTCCCACACTCCGGACTGCTCGCCTCGACTACTCCCTTCACCACTTCCTACGTCGTGGACCTGTTTCCCTCCCTTCCCATAGCATTTTTAGAATTGCAGATGCATTTATCTAACTGCCACCAACGGTTCCCTCACTCCGCACTGCTCGCCTCATGCTCGATACTGTACATTATTCTAATTATCACAAAGGGTTTCTACACTCCGGAATGCTCGCCTCGACTACTTCCTTCACTTCTTCCTACGTCGTAGACCTGTTTCCCTCCCTTCCTATAGCATTTTAGAATTTCGAATAGATTAATTTAACTTTCACAAAGGGTTCCCACACTCCGGACTGTTCACCTTGACTACATCCTTCACCGCTTCCTACGTCGTGGACCTGTTTCCCTCCCTTCCTATAGCATTTTAGAATTTCAAATAGATTAATTTAACTTTCACAAAGGGTTCCCACACTCCGGACTGCTCACCTTGACTACATCCTTCACCACTTCCTACCTCGTGGACCTGTTTCCCTCCCTTCCTATAGCATTTTAGTATTGAAGGTATATTAATCTAACTGTCACAAAGGGTTTCTACACTCCGGACTGCTCGCCTAGACTACTTCCATCACCACTTCCTACGTCGTGGACCTGTTTCCCTCCCTTCCCATAGCATTTTAGAATTGCAGTTACACTAATCTAACTGTCGAAAAGGGTTTCTACACTCCAGAATGCTCGCCTCGACTACTTCCATTACCACTTCCTACGTCGTGGACCTGTTTCCCTCCCTTCCTATATCATTTTAGTATTGCAGGTATATTTATCTAACTGTCACAAAGGGTTTCTACACTCCGGACTGCTCGCCTTGACTACTTTCTTTACCGCTTCCTACGTCGTGGACCTGCTTCCCTCCCTTCCTATAGCATTTTATTATGGCAGATACATTAATCTAACTGCCACAAAGGGTTCCCACACTCCGGACTGCTCGCCTCGACTACTTCCTTCACCACTTCCTAAGTGTTGTGGACCTGTTTCCCTCCCTTCCCATAGCATTTTTAGAATTGCAGATACATTATTCTAATTGTCACAAAGGCTTCCCACACTCCGGACTGCTCACCTTGACTACTTCCTTCACCACTTCCTACATCGTGGACCTGTTTCTCTCCCTTCCCATAGCATTTTTAGAATTGCAGATACATTATTCCAACTGTCATAAAGGCCCCCCCACACTCCGCAGCGCTCGCATTGACTACTTCCTTCACTATTACCTTCACTACTTCGTACATCGTAGTCCTGTTTCTCTATTTTTCCATAGCATTTAAGTATTACAGATACGTTAATTTAACAGTCATAAAGGGTTTCCGTACTCCTTTCTTTTCACTGCTCACCTTTCCGCTTCCTTTACCACTCTCTACGTCGGGGACCTTTCCCCCCCCCCCTTCGCATAGCATTTTAGTATAAAAATATACCAACATCTTTGAATATTTAATATTTAATGCCAACATTAAATTGAATAATGTAAAAAGCTGCTTTGTTCTAAATACATACATACCTATTACTTTTAATTTAAAGGTGAATTTTAATACTGAAAATAAACGGTATATAACTGCCGACTAATATTGTTAAGTTCAATTTATTATTCTAAAAGTTGTGAAATTTAATTAGCTTAAATAACATTATTCTGAAAGCTGTGAAATTATAATGATATATATTCATAGACGCCAAACTGTTTACTCCTTGAATGAAAGAGCTTAGAGTAAAAGTCGTTCTCTCTGTCTTAAGTAGACAACAAAATTGTTGGTCGCAAAACGTAAACAAATAAAAAGAAGAAGAAGGTAGCTCCTAATGTTATTCTTATGGGACGAATTTAAAAATGTTTTTTAAGTATTTTATTATTACTACTGAGTGGAATCGTCTAGAATTTTAATGGTGTCTTTACACTGGTGTCATAGCTATTTGTGCAAAATTTGAACGCTATAAGTGCAACGGTTCTTGAGTTTTAGGTGCGAACACACACACACACACACACACACACACACATACTCCAGCGGACAACTTTTCTCCTACTCCGCTATACACGATACATAGATATTATTATAATATTGAGCAAAACTTTACACCAACCTAATAAGCATGCAATTAAAATCCTGAATTTATAATGTGCAATGTTTTTCGCTGAACTGTGAGTCACAACACAGTATATAGCCTTGTTACAATAAGGCGTATTCACGGCATTTCTGTTTTAGGAATCTCATTTGGAACCTTACAAAGACAACCGAGTGAGACTGAGAATTTCATTTAGCCTGGTGTACAGTCTGTTTAAGAAATAGGAGTGTCCGGGTTCGTCGTTTGCCTGTATGTTAAACTTGGACACATTTGAATGTGTCCAGATTTATCGTTGTCTGTTTTCATCGCTGTTCACGTTTATCGTTGTCCAACTTCGTCATCGTCCCATTAGGATGATCCAAATGAGTAACGTATATTCACTATACAATTAAAAAGTACAACATGTAGTAAAACGAAACTTGACTTAAATCATGTAAAAACTAACTGATAACAAAAAAATCTGGTTATTTATAACAGATGGCAATAAATGTTGTGAATTTGATACAGACAAAAAGCACAAACACTTCACCTTCCATTTTGCTGAGATTGAACTACTGTCCTTGTCTTCAAGAAGTTTTTTTATGCTTTAGTTGGTTGGCGTGTTTTTTAAAGACTTCCATTGTTACCTTCAACTTTCCACTTGTTTCGCCCACTATAGCTATCTGCAGCATTATCGACAGCGTTACTACCGTATTCCTTTGACTTATTATTGATGGTCGCACCATTCTCAACACTGTCACTACTAAGGTGTTGTTTCTTTACTTGCCCTGTTTTACATATTCTCCTTATGTGATTCTTACTCCCGCATTTGTAACAAATTAGATTTTTAATGTTACAATTCCTTTTAAGATGTTTACCACCACATATAAAGCATGGTCTTAGAGATATAACATTAAAATTTTCCTTCTGAGGAAAACTGTTTAATGAAGCACCTTTTACTGAGAAAAGAGAATTAGCTACGTTAATGACTTCTGGGAACGTTTCATAATCCTTTTCTATAAGTTTGGACCTTATATTGGTATCACATATTCCCATTACAAAAGTGTTAACAAGTGCTTGTTGGAAAAATTCAATGGGGAATTGAATTGACAATCATTTACTTTATGCCTCAAAACATTGGCAAACTCCATCAGACTCTCGCAGTTCTGACGTAGTGAAAAAACTTGACACTTTCCATGGTAGTGATTTTTTTTGTTTTAAAGTTGTCCAACAACAGTTTAAAAAGTTCTCTATACTTAAAGTTGCGACACACTTTTCTCGCACTGAAAAAAATGCAGTCGCAAACGTTTGCCGAGGATAACTCAGCCTACAATGGCTGGGTGAAATTCTAGGGTCTGCGATGAGGGAAACCACTACGCCAAAAGCCGGGTCTAACCGGTATAGGACTGGCTCATACAAGGGCACTGTGAACAAGTAAAAAACAAGTCACCAAAATAAACGTGTAATAATCACCACCAGGCCTACGCCGATTCTCCACTCTCCTAGGGGGTCGTTGCTGACTACGCAACTCGGGCTTCATCCTAACTATCCAATAGTTAAGCCCAGAGTGCCTAAAACAAAGTGAGTTACACGATGATTTGCCAGTAAAAACCACAATGTGAGTTATTGCCAGGCGGGTCTACTCCGCCACTATAATCCAATACACGACTCTAATGCCTAAGCTAACTATCAGACAGTTCACTCAATAACAATACCATATAATATTACACGTATACTATAGGCAGAGTGACTACACCTCTAGTAGCTGGTCTCAATAAAATACCAAGCCAAACAAGCAAAACTAAATGTCAATTGCACTACTATTAAATTATTGAGCTACTTAGACACGCTTACCACAGCCTAAGTTTCAAGTTTTAAGTTTTATGATATTTGTAAAGCAAGTTTTGTATATAATAATTTTGTAAATATTAGTATAACGACGCAATCTATCCGATATACTTCGGTCAAAGATTAAAACAACAAGTATTCAAGTAAGTAGTAGCAGAGAAATAAATATTAAATACGTTCCAAACACTAGATAAATATATTATCTGATAGCCGGTACTCCGCTATCCAAGCTACCAAGATAACGTGTTGGATTACTAAACAAGCTGTTCAGGTTAAATTAAAATATTTAAATGATTAATCAATAATAACCCTACTGCTACTACTACTACTGCTACTATATCAACGTTATATTACTTAGCTGTGCTTCTGTTAATAGTGTCACGTATTCCCTCGAGTGACAGGGGGGAAAGGGAAAGTAGACTAAATAAAAATCCAAAAGTGACTTACCCAGATGGTAGAGCATTTATTGAACAAGTTAACCTCTCAGTCTGTAGATGGCAAGACCTTGACCTACCGTCCCTACAACACACTTACTGCCCTGAACCCTACGCGTACAAAAATACAAGAAACGAAGACGACTGGTCCTGTACCTAACGCCCCTGCCTGGTCATCCTCTTGTCCCGTCTCCGACGTCCTCCTCTCGCGGTCCTACACCCCGCCTGAACTCGCACCACAACACCGACTTGGTCCGGGGTCTCTCCACACACTGACTCGAGCGACACCTCCGTCGACTTCCCCACCAGTTCCGGGAGCAGTGTACCAACTACCGGTAAATCACATTATGTTTGTCCCAATGACGGGGGAAGACTGGGGCCCCCGTCACAATAGGCTAATAAAATTAGCTAGATGAACACTTACAGTAGTTGATCTGCGTACTTCAAGAAAGTGTTGTAGGCCTAGATTAAATAATTTAGAATAAAACAGTTGAGATATGGATGAACTATATAATTAGTCTTGTAGATGAAGAAATTTAAAATAAAAAACACTTGAAATGAGTTAGCTATATAGTACGTAGAGAGTCTTGACGGATGATGTAATCTTGAAGAATATTTTAAAAAGTTGAATTGTATAGGCTTAAAGAGTCTTGTAGATAAGGACAAAATAGATGAACTATGTAGTTCTTGTAGATGATGACATTTAAACAACACGTAGGTTAACTGTATGGTGTGTAGAAATGTCTTGGAGGATGATGTAACCTTATAATGGTTTTCACTTGAGGTAGTTAAACTATATAAAAATATCTAGAAGGCTGCTAACTATCTTGAAATTATGTAGAAATGTCTTATGGAAAGTTCTGCACTGATTTGACGGAAGACTAAAGAGAAAAAGAATATTTAAATAATTCTAGATGAACCACCACGGAACTACATGTTGATCACTTAGAGAACTGCTATGTAATGGCCTTCACTACGTTATTCTAGATGAACCACCACGGAACTACATGTTGATCACTTAGAGAACTGCTATGTAATGGCCTTCACTATGTTATTCTAGATGAACCACCACGGAACTACATGTTGATCACTTAGAGAACTGCTATGTAATGGCCTTCACTATGTTATTTGCAGTGCCACCACGGAACTACATGTTGATCACTTAGAGAACTGCTATGTAATGGCCTTCACTATGTTATTTGCAGTGCCACCACGGAACTACATGTTGATCACTTAGAGAACTGCTATGTAATGGCCTTCACTATGTTATTTGCAGTGCTACCACGGAACTACATGTTGATCACTTAGAGAACTGCTATGTAATGGCCTTCACTATGTTATTTGCAGTGCCACCACGGAACTACATGTTGATCACTTAGAGAACTGCTATGTAATGGCCTTCACTATGTTATTTGCAGTGCTACCACGGAACTACATGTTGATCACTTAGAGAACTGCTATGTAATGGCCTTCACTATGTTATTTGCAGTGCTACCACGGAACTACATGTTGATCACTTAGAGAACTGCTATGTAATGGCCTTCACTATGTTATTTGCAGTGCCACCACGGAACTACATGTTGATCACTTAGAGAACTGCTATGTAATGGCCTTCACTATGTTATTTGCAGTGCCACCACGGAACTACATGTTGATCACTTAGAGAACTGCTATGTAATGGCCTTCACTATGTTATTTGCAGAACCACCACGGAACTACATGTTGATCACTTAGAGAACTGCTATGTAATGGCCTTCACTATGTTATTTGCAGTGCCACCACGGAACTACATGTTGATCACTTAGAGAACTGCTATGTAATGGCCTTCACTATGTTATTTGCAGTGCTACCACGGAACTACATGTTGATCACTTAGAGAACTGCTATGTAATGGCCTTCACTATGTTATTTGCAGTGCTACCACGGAACTACATGTTGATCACTTAGAGAACTGCTATGTAATGGCCTTCACTATGTTATTTGCAGTGCCACCACGGAACTACATGTTGATCACTTAGAGAACTGCTATGTAATGGCCTTCACTATGTTATTTGCAGTGCCACCACGGAACTACATGTTGATCACTTAGAGAACTGCTATGTAATGGCCTTCACTATGTTATTTGCAGTGCCACCACGGAACTACATGTTGATCACTTAGAGAACTGCTATGTAATGGCCTTTACTATGTTATTTGCAGTGCCACCACGGAACTACATGTTGATCACTTAGAGAACTGCTATGTAATGGCCTTCACTATGTTATTTGCAGTGCTACCAACTAAAAACACTAAATGTTGATCACTTAGAGAACTGCTATGTAATGGCCTTCACTATGTTATTTGCAGTGCTACCAACTAAAAACACTAAATGTTGATCACTTAGAGAACTGCTATGTAATGGCCTTCACTATGTTATTTGCAGTGCTACCAACTAAAAACACTAAATGTTTACCAATAATTTATTTTAGTTAATTTAACAGTGAAATGAATGATGCTTATAGTTGACTTAGATAGATCTTTTGATAGATCTTTTAGTGTATACATTTTCTGTTTAAAATAAGATTTGTTAGTAGTTATTAAACAAATTATGTATTTTGTATAAATCATGCTAAAATTAGGTAATATTGTTCAAAATTTACAACTCAAATTTACAACTACTCGGGTGTGTTTCCTGATGACCTGAAGAATTACATCTTACCCATTCACAAATCTGGTCCTACTCTAGACATCCGCAACTACAGACCTATAGCTATCTTGAACAATGCGTCCACTTCAAGGAAAGGGAACATACTCTAAAACCATTAGGAAGTACTCATGAATATAATACTAGAAATAGGAACAATATTGCAATACCCATACATAATTTGGAACTATTTAAAAAGAAACCTACTTATGCTGGAGCACTGTTTTTTTCCAAATTACCATTAACCTTAAGACAAGAGCCGAATCCAAGAATATTACTTACTTCTTCTTGGTGCGTGCTTCCAGCTTCAAGTGATGCCGACCACACGGTGTCTCTCGTATACATAGCTTGCTAATCTCCAACAGTTAGGCTCAGTCAGGATTCTTTTGAGGGAACAGTCAGGTTGAAGTTTTCTCTTTAGCTCATCTCTCCCGTCTGACTTGCTTGGACAATGCAGGAGGATGTGTTCTAGAGTCTCTTCTTCCAATTGACAAACAAGACACAGGGGTGAATCTGCCAGGTTAAATCGGAAGAGATAGGATTGTGTAATTATATGTCCTATTCTTGCTCTTGAGGCAAACGATGCTACTGATCTGGGAAGGTGTTTGAAGACATCGATGTTGTTGGGTTCTTTGAGGAGGCTATAAAGATGGGGGCCAGTAGGTTCATCGTTCCATCTCTCTACCCACCTGTGTCTCAGAGTTCTGTGAGCTGTGGCTATGCAACTGGAGAGAGTTGGTTGCTTCGGTGGTATTGGATGCATGTTGGAGGCTGCTTTTGCTATTTTATCAGCTTCTTCATTTCCATGCAGTCCGCAGTGACCCGGTATCCATTGTAAACAAATATTTTTGCCTGAAGCTAGATCCAGGAGATAAAATATTTCTTCTGTTATATGATAATAGTTTGAAGGCTTGTATTGTTTTAGAAGCTGTAGTGCGCTTTTTGAATCGCTGAGGATGCATATGTTCTCACTCTCCAAACTTATGCAGTGGGCAGCTGCTGCGTTGATGGCTAGAAGCTCGGTTTCGGTGCTTGAGCATGAATTTGTTGGAACAAAAAAGGAGGTGTTGGAGTGTTCTGTGAAATAGCCGGCTCCAGATTTTGGTTTGGTGGGGTCCAAAGACCCATCAGTGTATCCAAAGAATCCAAGAATATTAAAAAGGAAACTTAAAGATTTTATAACGACTAAAGCATTGTATAATACACAAGAATTTCTTGACCCAGAGTTTAATTCAAAACCTTCTGAGACTTGAAGGGCTTTTGGATGTTTAGAATATTTTACTGCTTTCTTATTTTATTTATGATTGTTATTTGTTTTGTTGAGAATCTCTATGTAATATGCCACGATTGTAATTGTGACCGGGGGCGTAACCGGGATCGATTTAAAATAATAAGAATACTTTAGTGAGAGGTAAAAGAATGTTTAATCATTATTCAAATAAAGTGGATGGACAATATGATAAAGATAATAATAAAGACAATAATAAAAATTGATGATAAAATAATTACAGGCTCCTTTTATTTAAGTAGGCCTAAGCAAATGAAATTTATATATAAAACTCTAATAATTATAACTAGGTGAAACCCGTCGAAATCGACGGTTATTTTCAAGGATTACGCTAATTCATCTAACTGCGATAAATTGAGTGAAATTGTACATATTTTGAGCATTTAGCATTGTTTAAAGATTAATAAGTGTAAAAACAATAATGATAGTTACCAAATATGGTTGATCATTCAATGAATAAAATATCTCCCATACTGTACGTCATCGGAGTTATTAGTATATTATCTGGTATCTCATCGTTTGGATTAAACTTTAAATAGTATTAAAATCGTATTGGTGGATCTTTTGTAGTTAAACACTTCCGTGATTTCATCAGTGTAATGCAGATTAATCTATGATTTTATTTGAAAAAAATATCTGTTGGGAAGACACGTTCTAACTTCAAAGGGAGATATCCATTACAGTGTAAGTTTGATTTTTCCTTCGTCTCGTCGCGTCAGTTCACAGTTTTGAGAAATTTGTTGTGGGGTTACTGTTAAAGCTGGAATTCCTTGACATGGGGGATGTCAGTTAGTTGTCTCAGCCATATCAATTACATAAAGTTGTCAATATAATCTCTCTACGGAATGTGAGGTGTAGTGGAATATACTTGAAGTGAAGTTGGCTTTTATTCTTAAACTGTTAGGGGCCTCCTCATTTATATGCGGCTTCATTGACAACAAATAATGCAAATGACATAGCAATGGGACATTTCCAAAAAGCAAAAATACTGTAAATTTGCTGTTACCTAAATACACATGTTACGTTTACATGCATTGTTAATCAACACATCTTATAAAGGATGATGTGATCTAGTTTAAAAGGAATATGACCTTTCTGTCATGACAGTAGCTGCTTAAATATTATTTACTCATTGGGCCATATTTACAGCCAAAATGTTGTGTTATTTTCAATAACATAATATGGGTAAGTTACATAGATTTTTTTGCTGCTGATCAGTGCACTTTAAAAATATATATTTTGGAGATAAATTAAATGGTTTTTGTTGCAGAGTAGCGCTAGTAAACATGCACAACCCTTTTCGTTAGTCTAATAACATTCAAAGGCTCTCTAAGAATTCAAGTTCTTATTTGTATAGGTACATATCTATTTTATGTTTTCACTAAGCGGAATGAATACATCGAAGTAACCTCTCTGAAAAGTCTGCAGTATATTGCAGTTTTCCAGCTTAATGACTTTATCATGCAAATATTTCTACATAAATATTGTAAAATGTTTTATCCAGTTGCTGTAAACTACTTTTAATTTAACAAAATATGGACACGGCTCAAATAGGCACCGTGCCCTTCTGCACTTGTAGGCTATTATTTTGTATTGTATTACACAATTTAATATTTTTCCAATGATTGAAAACATGTATGACAATAATCTCATGAACCTATGATGATCTGTCTAGAACAATATGATAAAAATAAAGACAAAATGGTGAAAAGGGCAGTCACCAACCCGTAAAATAGATATAAGGTCAATAAGAAATAACTTTAAGAGTTACTGTGATAAAAGGATTTTCCACTGATTTCGTCATGGTATATATTGCAAAACATAACATGATACAGAAACAAATTAATTTTAAAATCAGAAAATAACATTGCAAATGCTTCTTTTGGACAATTCAGTAACTCCAATTAATGTGTCTTGTTTAAAATACAATTTACAAATTAACAGCTGTTTCATTAAAAAGTATTATCCACATGGCCAAAATGTAAACAAATCTGTAGAGGGATCTTTAAAGGCTTCTGGGGCAGAGCCCTAAGGGAATTTACTTCGTTTTTCTTTTGATAACCCATCTACAGACCAAGACCTTTCTTTTGACACCCCTACCAAGTTTCTACGCCCAGCCGTTCTCTCAAATTAGTGGAGACAAAGTTTCCAATTAAATTTTTAGATTCCCCCATGTTAATCTTATGGGAGAAAATCCAACTTTGATGGAAGATCCTGCCCAAACTAATAAAGATATCAAAAAACGAAAAACACTTTGCAAAACTACAGATCAGGGCAATTCTTTTGACATTTTAATCATCAAAATCGGTCCAAAATTGAGGGAGGAGTTCTGTTCACAAAAATCGGCTTAGCGTATTATATATATATATCAATATTATTATTATAGTATTATTATTATTATATTATTATAGTATTATATTATTATTATAGTATTATATATATCAATGTGGCGGATCCAAGATGGCGGCCAAAAATGTATACCCAGTCAAAATGAAGTACTTACTACTCTACAATGATCTGATGTGGTCCGGAGATGATATCTTAAGAAATGTAGAAAAAAGTAGGGGGGGAACTCATTTAAAACTCACCCTGTATTAAAGTGCTGTGTTTAGTAACTGCACTCTCAGATCATGATGGGCAATTGCTCACAATAAATACTATGAGTAAAGAAAAATCCAATAACCCTAAAATATTATTGGAATCAAAAAGGGTTTTTAGCAAAAATAACATTAATGGTTTTATAAAAGATTTAGAATTTGAGAACTGGACACAACTTTACCAAACCCCTATTGATAAAAAATTTACATTTTTTTACAATATTCTAAGGTTTTACTTTGATAAGAATTTTCCTGTGACTAATGTTCGTACAAAACACGGATTTAAGAATTGGATAGATAGAGAGATCAAAGAAGAAAGGCAAAACTTATTAAATGCTTGTAAAAACAAAAGGACAAATAAAAATATGACAGTTAAATTGAACATAAAGCAGCAAAAAAGAAGGTTAAAAAAACTCATAATTGAAAAGAAGAAACAATACTTTCACAATAAAATCACTTTATCTGAAAATGTAGCAAAAACTACTTGGAATTTAATCAATACTGAACTTGGAAGAAATTCTTCTAATTTACCATCCCAGATTATTTTAAAATATAATGGAAATTCTGTTACTAACCCTGTGGAAGTTGTCAACATAATGAATGATTACTATGCTGACTTAGTTGATAGCACAATAATTCCAAATTTGAATAATAAAGATTCCTTTGGGGATAGCCCCAAGCAGTCCAATGCTGTTATTGCTGATAAGTCTAGATTTAAGTTTCATACTATATCTGAGGAACAGTTAGATAAAATAATTAATTCAGTAAAGAACAAGTGGTCATCTGGATATGATGACATCCCAACAAAACTCATTAAGGCTTCAAAAAGAGCAATTCTTAAGCCTCTACTGCATGTTATTAATGCTTCTATGATATCTAGAGTATTTCCCACAGAATTAAAAGTATCAAAAATTATTCCAATATTTAAAAAGGGTGACAAGAAGGATCCTGCCAACTACAGACCTATTTCAATCCTACCATCATTATCAAAGTTTTTTGAAAAGTGTATGTTGATGCAACTAACTGATTATTTTGAAAAAAATAGCTTATTAGATTCGGAACAGCATGGTTTTAGACAAAATAAATCAACTATTACTGCAGTCATAGCTCTTGTTGAACATACAGGGTGATTGATATAAGTGTGCCAGCCGTTTTATTCGGAAACTATAAGAGATATCAAAAAAAGTTAAATGGTAAGTGCCTTGGATTTTTTATTTTAAAAATTTTAGTAAAGTCGAAAAAATTATTTTAGCCACCATTTTTCCAATATGGCCGCCAACTTTGATTTTTCTAACGGAACACCCTGTATGTTATGATGTATTCTGGTAGAAAATGTAATTTTAAGACGATTTTATTCTTGTGATTTTTTTCATAAACCTAACCGTTTCAAAGATAATAATGGTTAAAGTTTTGAAATTTCTGCATGAGAAAGAGTCTCGATAAAGGCCTAAGCAAGCATGCCAGCTGTTTTATTCTAAAACCATTCAAAATTTCACAACTTAAACCATTATTATCTTTGAAACGGTTCGGTTTATGAAAAAAATCACAAGAATAAAATCGTCTTAAAATTACATTTTCTACCAGAATACACCATAAAATACAGGGTGTTCCATAAGAAAAATCAAAGTTGGCGGCCATATTGGAAAAATGGTGGCTAAAATAATTTTTTTGACTTGACTACGATTTTTTAAATAAAAAATCCAAGGCACTTACTGTTTAACTTTTTTTGATATCTCTTATAGTTTTCGAATAAAACGGCTGGCACACTTATATCAATCACCCTGTATTGTGGATAAATTAGACAAAGGTGACCATACTGTTTCTGCATTTCTAGATCTGACTAAAGCGTTTGACAGTGTATCCCATTCTATTTTACTAGAAAAACTAACTTTTAATGGTATAATTGGCAAAGATTTAGCTTTATTAAAATCATACCTAATAGGTCGAAGGCAATATGTGGAAACTAAACACCTCAATGGCAATAGATTATTTAAAATAAAGTCAAAAACTAGATTAATTAAATATTCCGTTCCCCAGGGATCAGTCCTGGGACCATTCCTATTCCTTGTGTACTTAGGAAAGTTACCAGAATGTCTTTTGAACCTAACATTAAATAATAAATTTTGTATTTTTGCAGATGATATTAATCTAACGATAGCTAGTAGCAATAGAAGTAATGTTTTTGATCAATTATCCCTAGCAACAAACAAAGTTAACGAAAGACTAAATAACTTGAACCTTTTAACTAATAAAAATAAAACAACAATAATTAAATTCTCTTGTAAAAATGGTAATTCAAGGAATAACACAGAACTAACAGACTGCCTTAATACTGTTGACCTTGCTGAAAAGTCAAAGTTCCTTGGTATTTTACTGGATAGAAAACTGTCTTGGTCAGAACATGTAAATGAGGTCTGTTCAAAAGTTAGTTCAGGAGTCTTTGCTCTGAAGAGATTGTCCTCTTTTTGTGACATCAAAACATTGCAATCAATGTATTTTTCAATGGTCCATACCCATATTGGGTATGGTCTTGAAGTATATGGAGCAACATCAAATTTTAACCTCAAAAAGATTTTACATCTTCAAAAAGATGCAATAAGATCAATGCTTAAATTGGATTTTGATGCACACTGTAAAAAACATTTTATTGGATTGGGTATCATGACAGTTTATAGCCTTTATATTTACAAGACTGTTCTTCATGTTAAACGTAATATTTCAACATTTACTAGAAACGTCGATAATCATAATTACAACACAAGAAACCGATATAATTTCCAAATTAATAAGCATAAAAAAGAAATATTTAAACAAAAACCATCATACATTGGAATACAATTTTTTAATCAATTACCAATAAAAATAAAAAATGAAACAGATGACAACAGATTTAAAAACGCTCTAAAATTACATTTGACACAAAATGCTCTGTATAAATTCAAAGATTTCTGGGCTAAGCAATAACAGCATTGACTTAAAATGTTTTAGGCCTATTGCTGTTTCACTGAACTATATTTTTGTTTTTTGTTTTCACTGTAGTATACTTTTGTTTTATACCTACTTGAGAGAGGACTGTATTGTTTTGTTGTTTTTGTTCTTGTGTATTGTATTTGTCTTTTATTTGTGTTCATATTTTATGTAACGATGAATTTGACACCATTCTTGTATATACAATATATACTAATGAAATGAAATGAAATATGCTTTATTGTCTTTTGAATTTGTACAAATCATCGACAATGTCAAGATACAGCTAAAATTATAGCATAGTCAGGTAATTAATTAATAAAATACTTATAGCTAACTTAACAAAGGGAGACATATTATAATACATATTCTAAATGAATAATTACAACTGAAGAATCTTATTCTTAAAAAAATCTTCCAAACTTTAAAATGGGTTATTGGTCAGCCAACAATAAAATTTACTTTTGAAATCCTTTATATTGTGTAATTTAATTATGGATTCAAGAAAGTTGTACACTTTAAGTGATAAAACTATGTGACTATTTAGAGTTTTACTTAAACGATGGAATTCTATTGTGGTATGGTTCTTATTTCTGGTATTATGATCATGAGTATGGTTTCTAAATTTTAAAAGATGTTGATTTTCCAAGATATAAACTATTAAGTCATAAATATAAACGTTAATAATAGTAGGGATTTGAAGATTTCTAAAAAGTGGTTTGCTGTGGTCTCTTGAGCCTTTATTAGAGATAACTCTAACCGCTTTCTTTTGCCAAACAAGAATTTCCTCTACCCTAGCACAATTGCCCCAAAAAATTAGACCATACCTGAAAATGGATTGAAAATATGAAAAATATGCTGTTCGGACATAATTTAATGGAATGCATTTTTTCAGACAACCTAGTAAAAATATTACACGAGAAAGTCTGGTATTTAAATAGTCTATATGAGAATCCCAAGTTAGCTGACTATCTACATATATTCCCAAAAACTTTGCTGAAAAAACTTTACTACCCTTATCACTGTTCTCAAAAAACTCTCTTGAATTATAATTTAAGGAAAATACCAATTTTTGTGATTTTTCTTTGTTAAGCAAAAGTCCATTACTATGAAACCAATTTTGTGCATTATTTAATGTTTCATCAGCCAATTTTTCAAGTTCTTTATAGTTTTTACTAGTAGATAAAAAGGTAGAGTCATCTGCGTACAGAATGGTTTTACAATCAACAGAAGAGGGTAGATCATTTATATAGATTAAGAAAAGAAGGGGACCAAGGACTGAACCCTGTGGCACTCCCCACTCGACTGACACTTCATCTGACCATCTTCCTTTTATACAAACTGCTTGTTTGCGATTTTGCAAGTAGCTTCTTAAAAAAGATAATGGAGGGCCATCAAATCCATAGTACTGTAATTTAGAGATGAGAATATTACTGTCAACAGAGTCAAAAGCTTTACTGAGGTCACAGAAGGTGGCCTGAGCATAAGTTTTATTTTCGAAAGAGAGATGAACTTGCCTGACTAGATCGTCCAATGCATTGATAGTGGATTTTCCCTTTCTAAAACCGTATTGGTTGTTGTTCAAGATGTTGTTTTTTTCTAAATAATTTCTGATTTGATCGTAAATAAGTATTTCTATTAGTTTTCCCAATACAGGTATAATTGAAACTGGTCTGTAGCTCTGAGGTTGGTCTTTAGGACCTTTTTTGTAAATAGGACAGACTCGAGAGACTTTGAGCAAGTCAGGAAAAACCCCTTCTGATAAAAGGTTATTTATGCATATTGCCAAGGGGTTAGCCAAACAGTCAATAATAACTTTTAACAGATTGTTTGACATATTGTACACATCCACACTAGCTGATCTTTTCATCCTTTTAGTGGCACTAAGAATATCACTAGGTGTGATGGCTGACCAACAAAATTTATTACAACTATCAATTTCATATTTTTTCAAAAAATCATTACAAGAAGTGATTATACCTGGAATTTTAATAATTTGTTTGATCTTGTCTACACTGTCAACAAAAAACCTATTGAAAGTATTTGGCTCAATTTGCAAATCAGCTGTGTTTTTTATTTCACAGTTATTCTTTATTACCTCCCATGCGGCTTTACATCTGTTATTACTTTCTTCTATGTATTTAGCATTGTTTTCTAGCTTTGCTTCATTTAAAGAGTTTTTATATTGACATTTCAGTTTTAAATATTTATACCTTAGTTCAGTATTGTTCACATTTCCAGTATCTTTAAGTAAAGATACTGGAATGAATTAGCAATGAATAAAGATGTTTTGAATTGAATTGAATTGAATTGAATACAGTAATGAATGAAGCCTTAGATGGAAAGTAGAGAATCCATTTTCTATCCTATTTTATTTACAAAAGTACTTCCTTGAATAACTTACTAAGTTTTTAGTTGTGAAATCAATCACCTTCAGGAAAATTACCCTGGTCAGAATTTTCCGCGATGAATATGGGTACACCATCAAAATATGTAGCCCTACTTAAAGCAACATAAAGCCCATGACTGAAAACTGGTCTGGGTAAGAGCAGTGCTACTCTTTTAAGTGATTGCCCTTGTGCTTTATTGATTATCATTGCAAATGATAAAGCTAACAGAAATTGGCAGCTTTCCATTTTAAATGGTAAGTTTGTTTCCAACGGGCACATTTTTATCCTCGGAATCAAAATATGTCCCCTCTCACTTGTTCCAGTTAGGACTTTTACATTCTATTAAATTGTTAACCATTTTGGCCACTTGGAGTCTTGTTCCATTAATGAGGCCCTTCTTGGTGTATTGATATTCCTCATCAAAACCATTGCCCCGTTTTTTAAATCAATCTGTGTCTTGGCAATCCACCGACCTTCATATTGTTTAAAAACTCTGCTGGGCATTCTAGATGGGCGTTTAAATTATCTCCAAGCAAACTATAAATGATTTCGAACACCTTGGGCTCAGCTGGCAATTTTTTCAAGACTTTTTTGTTGATCAAATCACAGTCACTGTTTTTGGAGCTATGGCTTTGTCTTTCATTTTGACCATTTTGTATACTTTCAACGACGTTTGGTTGGATGAAATCATCAGCACATCCAACTCCAAGCATTTTTGCTGGCAAAATGGGGAATCCATCAGCTTCCTATCAGCTTTAGCCTATTTGAACTCTTTAATTTCCTGCTCGTGTACGTATTGCGTCATGAAGTTTCATATATAGCTCTGCTCGAAGTTTTGACTGTTCCCTATGAATGAAACCGAGACGTTCACCTTCAATTTTTGTAAAAATTATAAAACTATATATTGAAGTTTAACCTTACCACCACAGCAGAATACTGAAGCCTAACAGATAGCCTGTGGGCCTCCGGTGTGTAGTTGTCGAGTCGATCCCTCCATAAGGGAAAAGCAAGGGATAGGCTATTGTATCAAGACCTGAACAATGTGCAGCCAAATCTTCTGGGGTCCCATTTTTAGGATAGGTACACAACAAATAATTTTAAAAAAATTTTATAGCAACAAACATGAATTAGTAGTATAGGATTTGTTTTGTTTTGATTTATAAATAAATTGTCTGGTAGATCAGCTGTTTCGTGTCAAATTAATGAATGTCAAAGATTTGTGATTTTAAATAGGTATTACAGTAGCCTACGGTTTTGTAAATCATGGTAACTTTTTCTCAACTAAATTTTACTATTCCCAGCTTTAAAATAAAGTAGTATGATCCATTATTAGTATACTTTAATATACATTGGTTACCAAACGTGATAACATTTAATATACATTAACAGTCATAATAAACACTAATTTTTTATGTAGTAGACTTTGACTATTTTCAACTAAAAACATATGTTTTTATAAATTAAAAATATCTCCCATGTTATCCTTATAAAGAAAAAACTGACTTTAAGGGCCTCTGACGCCCTTACCAACGACTTTATCAAAAATCCAATACCGTTGGGCACAACTACACGTTTTAACCTTTATTTTGAGACCTCTAACGTCAAAATTGGGCAAATAATAACGGAGGAGTTCGATTAACAAAAAACGGCTTAGCCTATTATATATATAGATAGATAGATATAGATAGATAGATATATATAGATAGATTCTTTTTGACACGTTATTATATTCAAACAGGAATTTAATAGTCACTATATTTATTCACACAAATTATAAATGAAATCAATTATTATAAAATTGATTACGATTAGTATCAATCAATCACTGACTTTAAAAAGTTAAGTTAGCCTGGACAATCACAAAAATTATAAAGTTGAAATATTAATAAAGTAATCGCCTTACCAAAAACCCGGAGACCGGCGAAGTGTCCCCGTGAGATTACTGGGGCCAAGTGTCTTCCTTTCGGTCAACTCCAACCTCAGTCTCTCCAAAGTACAATGCTAAGTCTACGGTTTTTGTGGGTTGGTCGATTGAGCAAGGTACGTGTCATCAAGAATTCTGTCTACTAAATGCCAATGTTCTGACACTGGTATATGCATTGTAAAATCCATTTACCAGGTCTTTTATTTTTGAAATATAATCCCAAGATTTAGAAAATAATTTTTGGTGACTACCCGTCACAAATAGTATAAATAGCCTTATTTTTATGGTAAAAAATGGTAGAAATAAGTCAGAAAACAGTTTTAAGTTATAATAAAGAACCACTTTTCGACACTGTTCAATGTACTGTAAATATGTACTAAAAGAATAAAGATTGTTTGAAATGAAATGAATACACTCTCCAAAATCTTTGAAAAGTTGATCCTCAAACGACTGAATTTTGCCATCAAGCCGTATCTCTATCCACTGCAGCATTGATTTTCTACCTGACGCTCAATTACCACCAATCTTTTGGTAATGCAAGCTGACATCCTTAATGCCTTTCAAGATCGCTTGCAAGTGGACGCCATTTATCTTGACTTTGCTAAGGTGTTCGACAGGGTAAACCATCCGCCCCTCCTCACCAAGCTCCAAGCTGCTGGTGTAACTGGGAAAATGCTATCTTGGTTCAAGTCCTACCTTGCAAAATGCCCGGTCCAAGTTAAGTTTCTTGGTTCTTTATCTCACAAATTTTTCCCCACATCTGGTGTTCCCCAGGGCTCACACCTTGGTCCACCACTTTTCAACATCTTCATAAATGACCTGGTGACCCAAGTTGGTAACCATTGCCTTCTTGACGACCTGAAGATGTACCCTACCATTAGAAGCCACGAAGACTGCCTTCTCCTCCAACGTAGTCTCGATGCCGTCCAGAACTGGTGTGTCTCAAACCACATGGATCTAAATATTAAAAAGTGTGTAGCCATATCGTTTAGCAAGAAGAAGTCTCAGTCTCAGTTCGTATATAGCCTGGGTCAATCTAATCTTGCAAGGGTTAATGAAGTGAGGGATTTAGGCGTGACCTTAACCTCCTCCCTGTCATGGGAACGTCACATTACCTCTAGTTGCGGAAAAACCCTTCAAGCCCTGGGTTTTGTTCTTCGAAGCTCCAAATATTTCCAAGACATTACTCTACTCAAAACCCTGTTCCTGGCCTTCGTATTGCCACACCTAGAGTTTGGCTGTTGTGTTTGGTCACCTCACCAAGACTATCTCAAGACCGAACTTCAAATGGTTGTTAATCACTTCTTGAGAGTGGTCGGTGTGAGGTTGGGCTACAACTACAGAGAGGTACCCATCCAAGAAGTCTCCAAGGACCTCTTCTCTTGTGAGCATGTCAGCACCAACTATCATCTCGTCAGCCCACTGCCCAGAGCCCAACGTCTCGTAAATGCTCTACCTGATGATATTGACCTTTTTAATATGTCGCTGGCTACTTTCAAGAAATGTGTGGTGATTTCGAAGTGGTGAAGTGAAGATCTTTCTGTGTTTTGTGCCTGTGCCTCTCTGTGTACGCAAATTTTTCTACTGCCCTTTTCTGGTTTTGTTTAATTTCACGGCAGTATGGTTCACATATTTTCTGTTATGTTTGGGTTGTTGCTTTGCTTGGTTTGGTTCATGCTTAATTATTGTTTCTGTTTTTGCACTCAAATGCTATTATCAAATAATTTTCTTAAATTAGTAGATTATTATTGTTAATTTCATCTGTTTGTCAACTTGTATTTATTGTTGCTATTTATTGTTGTTTTTGTATTTTATTGTTATCTCGTAGCTTGTTTCTGTTCTGAATTGTATTACATTTGCATCTTGTTAATCGCTTTAAATTGTATCACAATCTTAATCATCATATGTATCGCTGTCAGCCGTTGAAACGATAAATGAATAAATGAATGAATAAATGAATAAAGTGTTTTTGGATAAAAACTGGGAATTTTATAGAAACTTGATTAACTTGTCAAAAATTGTGCAAAATTGTATTAGAAAATAGGAAATTTAATTAATTATTGAATTTGTACTTTTTGGGTCTAACATCGGCACACTACTATCTACTTATATATATATATACATATATGTATATAAAATGTGTGTATGTGAACACGATAACTTGAATAATTTTTGTCCGATTTTGATGAAATTTGGTTTGAAGGTGGTAAGGCGGGATAATTTTGAATGAGTTCGCGAACCAGCATGATCGAACCATGAGAACGGGGTTTTACAAAGGGTTTTATGGGTAAAAATTAGTTTTTCAAATTTTCGACTCTCTTAACACAAAATTTCTCAATTTCTCTCCAGACCTTTTTAAAGAGCTTAAAAAAAACAAATAATTTAGTATATCAAAGTGTTTTTGTACAATTATTGGTTACGGAGAAAATTCAAAAACTTGTTGTTTTAAAATTCTCATGCTATTCTTATGGAAAATATTGTAAAATGTTGTAGTTTGCTTGTTTATGGATGTATTTTGATCAAACTTGGTAAATTTATAATTTATTTTATTTTATGTTATTAATATTTTACTAAAAAAAAACAACTTTTTTACTCTCCCTGTAGCAGCAAGCCTAGGTACTCATAAAACCTAATGTTAATTAAATACACTTAATTGAAAATCAATTCAGGCAAATGGAAATTCGCTTAGTCGGCAGGTTTGCTGCGGCAGGGGTATTTTATTGTTTAGGTGCAGTGGTAGAACATTATGGCTATGGTAGATGTGCTATATTAGCATACCGTAAATTAAAAGATAAAGAACCAAATTTTCTTTAACGGTGTCCTCTCCCATTGCAAACGCAAAGCCAAGTATAACTGCAATAAGCATTTTATACTTATACGTCAAACCCGTACGAAGGACGGGTACTCTGCTAGTAAATAATAAAGTTGATTTTAATAATAAATAATAGGCCAAGTAAATACTCGAATATTTTATAAATACTTAGCCAAATTTCTTCCTTCTTATAAAAAAATCGTAAATAGTGAGAAAAAAACTTGTTTACAAAAGCCTAATAAAAATACGGTGTTCGGAAAGATGGGGACAAGGAAAATTAGGGACACAGAAACTTGGGGACAAATAGGGTTGTGAGCCGAGAGGGAGGCAAACGGAGGCTGACTAAGCTCTGAGAACGACTCTTTAAATCGACTCGTTCTCTCTTATTGTAAGTTTTACCTACGTCTAGTTATACCTACGAGTTGTTGTATTTACATCTAGTTGTATCTTCCCTTCAATTTGTCACCTTGTTAAATGTACTTTTGTAGAGTGTAGCGACAACAGATTTAGAACATTAAAGTGTTTTTGTAGGGTTGTTTAATTAATCACGGAGTAAAGTCAAATAATAGTTGTAAATGATTATTCAATATACATTTATTTAATCAAAATGCACTTGAATATTTACAAAACAATAGCTTCAACTTCGTGTGGATATTATAGCCTCCGATTTATTTTATACTAGCAGAGTACCCGTCCTTCGTACGGGGATGGAATATAAGTATAAAATGCTTATTGCAGTTATACTCAAGCTTTGCGTTTGCAATAAGGGAGGACACAGTTTGATAAAATTTGCTTTTTTAAATTTACAATATTCTATAGTACCTATTACACATCTACCATAGCCATAATGTTCTACCACTTCACCTAAACAATAAATTATCAACAATTCGCAAAATATCACAAATTATTCATGAAATTAAAAAAACATAAACATAACTGTAAACAATCCTACTTTGACAGTTCTCATTGCGAATCACAGTTTTTTGTTGCTGCTTAGTTCAAATCGGCTGTTTTCATACATGCAAAAAAATATAGTGCTGCGCCCTGTTGGTAAATCTTATAACTTTGTAATGCTTTTCCATATCATAGAACCAACTTTTTTATTTGAAACAGCTGACTAAATTCTTTAATTCCCTTTAAATATGAATACTCATAAGGTTAACATGGGGAATTACAGAGCCACTGGGGCGGAGCCCGAAAAGATTTTTGAGATAAGAATATGCCTATATGTTAATCGGGAATGTAAGCTATCATCATGCCAAATTTCAGCCCAATCTGTCCAGTGGTTTATGCGTGATTGAACTTCAAACACACAAACAAACACACAAACTTTCACATTTATAATATTAGTAAGATGACCGTGAATATAGGCGAATTTCTCTCGTGACTAGCCATTTACTGAGAAAGATTAAAGAAATGCCTGTTGTAAAATATTGTCGGAGGCATCTGGTACAAAGTGTTCCACCTATTGTTTAATCTAAGGAAAAACCCATAAACATTCAGTACTTGGAAAGGTAAAGGAAATATGAGGAAATAGAATACAGTGATGTCCAGTTAATCCCCTCGCATGTTTCTCGGAATGGACTTAATTTGAAATTTCTTAGATTTTCCTTTCAAACAGGTCAGTTATTGGGGTGTCGGGTCACTCGAGTCAGTTCACTTTTGTGTAGTTGCAAGAGTGTGATTGACCTCTAATTTCCAACCTAAATATTGTTTTAGTTTTACGTGTTAATCGCAAAAGAGGAACTCTAAGATTCAGCCGTTGATAAAACTATTTTTTCCTGAATTCTTTATAGTGGTGGTAATTTAGGCCTATTTTCTTCATCATCAGTTTATACTCATTAAAATATTTTTATACAAAATTATCCAAAACACTGGTTTGTATGATACTGGACACGTTTTATTCAATTCTTTACTGCAAACGTCACACCAAATACCAATAATGTTACGAGATAATATTTCGTCTGAAAACAAATGCCGATCTGCTTAGAAATCTGTTCTTCCTACAAACTTTCACTTGTATCTTTAAGTTATAAGTTATATACAATAAGTGACGTGTTTTTGTAATCACTTCCAGTACAATTAATTTAGTGAAAAGTTTTACACATTCGTTGTCGGTACAGGTTTTTGAAAAAATGTATTCTCGGTTCAAAGTACCAGTACAATCGGTACATAACTAACCAAACACACCAAATACAAAAGTAACCAACACCATAATCCGACGCAATGTGCAAACAAAATACAATTTATGTCATAAAGTTTATCTAGGTCTATACAATCACAAACATATTCGAGTTTTAAACTTGTAACGCTTAATTTATTACATCAGCATATCCAAAGTGACATTACATTATACTCAGTAATATTATTGCATAGAATACTTTTATATTTTCTGTAATATATATTTAAATTATCCAATATGCGTAAAAAGAAGCTAGCAAACCTAGGTGATCAGGCATGAATCAATCAGTACTTGACTGACTTTTACAATTTTTAGGTTTATTCAACTTATGATTTTGAAGTCAACCCTTTATTGTAGCTCTTTGTGAACTGAAACAGGAGCTTATCTCTCCCTTCCCCCCGGCCACACCCCTATTTGTCCCTAACTTTCTCTGTGTCCCCAACTTTCCGTGTCCCGTGTCCCCATCTTTCCTAAACTCCATTTGGGGCCCTCAGCTACATGCTGTGAAGGGGCCCTCTACTGGGGGAGTATTTTATTATGAGTATTTTTGAGGCCCCAAATGGTCCCAGTCCGGGCCTGGCTATACCATTTGTTTGCATGATAAATTGTTTTATATTGCTTCCACAGTTGCCCTTCAGAAGCTATAGCTTGAGCTCTATTTTTTAAGGTTTTGTGCATAAAAGTTTAGTTAAAGGCCGTGACGTATTATCACTGCCAGAATGTCACCTCTGTAGCCTATCTAGAATTTTCGGCATAGCATCTTCATAACTCAAACCTCGCTTAGTTGAAAAACTCAATAACTCAAATTTGTATCGTACCCACTTCAGATTCGAGATATCTTACTGTACCTCTTAGAGTGTTAATAGAGTTGCCATTTTATCACTGTACTAAGTAGTTTTTGTCTTGTTACTTGTATTCAGAATAATTTTGAAAACAATTTACATTTAAGGTGTATTTTCTACTACAAAGTTGTAATTAATTTTTGTTCACCAGAACTGCCTGGGATTTGTTTAAAACAGAGTTGGTAAAGAAAAACAGTCATTTACCAAAAAAAGCGGCTTTCAAGCAGGCAGCTGTGCAGTGGAAAACCCTTTCACAGAAAGAAACCGAGAAATACAAGAAACGGCACCAGCAGCTCAAAGACAAGTACATGTCAGATTTTGAAGAATTCTTGAATGTGAGTACTTCACTATTATTTATTCTTTTATGAATCTTAAGTTGTTACAATGGATGTACAGGGCAGGGCAGAGTGGACTCCCTAGTTTCAATCAGTCACTGAAGAGCGTGAGCGCGAGTTAGCGGAGTGGGAGAGGTTTCATGTGGTTGGGGGAAGGACGCCATTGTTAGTAGTCACCATGCCGTGGACTGGCGAGCATCGTGGTTTTGTAGTCGAAACGTTCTTTAAAAATAAGGATAGTGTGGTGGCGACCCAGCGTGCATTTCGTAGACTGTTTGGTTTGAATCGTCATGATAGTGTTCCCGATGATATCCGGTCGCCCGTACACTTGTAATAAGGAAATGGATTACAAGTGTACGGGCGACCGGATCTGCACTGCCTAGCGAACCAGTCGGACAACCAAAGAGTGTGAGGACACCAGAGAATATAATGGCGGCGAGAGCGTTTATTGAACAATCTCCATCGCGCTCTGCGCGGAAACTTGCTGCTGCTCTTGGAATGTCGGTGAGGCGAATTTTACACTCAGACCTTAATTTACACCCGTATAAGATGATGGTTGTTCAAGAATTGATGCCAGCAGATTTTGTTAAACGTACAGATGCTTGCAATGCAATACTGGCTTCTTTACAACCCTGCACTATTCTGTGGTCTAGTGATGAGGCACATTTTCACCTCTCGGGCACAGTAAATAAACAAAATTTTTGTTACTGGGCAGCTGAAAACCTACGAACTCTTCACCAAAAACCTCTTCATTCTCCAAAAGTGACTGTGTGGTGTGCTGTGTCCTCCATAGGCATAATTGGCCCCTACGTTTTTGAATCGGAAGGTGCAACCATTACTGTGAACGCTGTGCGCTATTGTCAGATGTTGGAGAACTTTTTCTTCCCCAGAATTCATACCGCCCGTCGCTCTCGCCAACTTCTGCAAGAACGGTTTCCCGGCCGCTTGATCTCATTACGAGGGGATGTTTCATGGCCCCCTCGCTCCCCCGATCTAAGCCCATGCGATTATTTTCTTTGGGGTTACCTCAAATCTGAGGTTTACAAAGTTCGACCAAGGACCTTGGAAGCCCTTAAGGAAGCAATTGTTGATGTTTTCACTGGAATAATGCCAGATATGCTGCGTAGAGTTTTTGAAAACTTCATTGAACGGCTGAATATGTGCATCGCTCGTCAAGGTCGTCACCTGGACGATATCATTTTTAAAACTTAATGAAAAATAAATGGCATTGTTTTTAGATTTCAGAAATAAAAAGCTTTTGTAATAATCTTGTATGGTTTTTATACAGTTAACCGATCAAATCAGGGAGTCCACTCTGCCCCACCCTGTATAACATAACACTTCATCTATTGTAATAAAAATGTATTTTTTTGTTTTAGTCTAGTAGTATTTGCATAGCAACAAGTGTTCTGTCTTTATAAAATAACGTTTTAGTTTGAATCTGATTATTAGTGTATCCTACTAATCTGATCAGCAACATCACCCTGTATTAAACAAACAGGGTTGTGTCCTAAGACACTAAATCAAGTTTTTGGTTACATTTGTTTTTGGTATAGAAAAGCGGATTCAGTGTTTATTTATCTGTCCAGGCATTGGCATTTTTTTAATTATTTTTGTAGAGAAAAGGTTTTAAACCCTTGTCTTGTTACTATCAAACATCAAATTTGTGTTTCACTGAACAAAATTGCCTTATCACTATTCCTTAGATTGAAATGAAATGAAAATCCTTCTTTATTGAGGTGAACTTAGGGCCTCATGGTCCTTTCTTACAGTTAACCTCTAAAAAACGAATAATAACAACAAAATACTAACAAAAAATATAATACAGTTTTTAACTTAACAAGTTATAAAATATCATAATTAATTTCATCTTCCCTTACATACAGTACACACCCTCTGCATCTAGGCTTAACCCTTATTAACCCTTAAATAGGGAAGAGAAAGGATATTATAAGCAGGCTTACCTTAAGAAATGTAGGCATCCCACTTCATTCACTACAGAACACAGAAGAAAACACAAAATAAAATAAACACTGGATATTTGGAGGCCACTGGCTCCTTTCTCAACATGGAGAGTCACATTAGATATTTGGAGTCTTTCACTGGTAAGGAAGCACTGCAAGCCTTCCACTGGAAACCAGTTTTTAAATGTAATAGATTTAAAAACTAAACTCACAGTGTACTATGCAATGTTCTTTTCTGTCTTGCGATACGGGATTGAATTATGGGTAGCAACTTCTTATTCTGTTGTTATTAGGATCATGATCCGTTGTTATTAGGATCATGATCCGTTGTTATTAGGATCATGATCCGTTGTTATTAGGATCATGATCCGTTGTTATTAGGATCATGATCCGTTGTTATTTGTGTAAATTACAATATATTAATGAGTAAACTTAAATATTATGAATTTTCTGACATGGCTCTGTCTTGGATGCATTCATATTTGGTTACCAGACATCAAAGAACAATAATCGTAAAAAATGGTAAAAAATTTATTTCATAGTGGCTTAGCACTAAATGTGGGGTTCCGCAAGGGTCAAGGACCCTTGCTATTTTAAATATTTATTAATGACTTACCTCAAAATGTATCGTCTAACCTTATCTTATATGCTTATGACACTACAGCAATAGTTAAATTAAATAATTTGCAAAATCTTAAACAAGAAATCAGTCTTTCTATTCTTAATTTATCTAATTGGTTTACAGCCAACGGGCTAAAACTTAATAATTCTAAAACACAGATGATGTTATTTCAAACAATTCAGAATAGGCAAAACTCAACTGTTGAACTATCTTATGATTATAATATTATATCCTTTACTGAAAATGCAAAATTTTTGGGCTTAGATATCGATAATAATTTAACATGGAAAACACGCATAAAAATGCTAGTTGGTAAATTAAATACGGCATGCTTTCGAATGTATGTTTTGAGAAATGTAATGGATTTAAAAACTAAACTCAAAGTGTACTATGCAATGTTCTTTTCTGTCTTGCAATACAGGATTGAATTATGGGGAGCAACTTCTTATTCTAAAGCAGTTTTCGAAATTCAGAAGAAATTTATAAGGATTTGATCATTTATGCCTAAAAGAACCTCATGCAGAGCTTTATTTGCTAAATATGAGATATTAACTTTGCCTTCACTTCATATATTTAAAATGATGGTGAATTTTAAAATTAATTATCAAATGTACAATGATAAACAAATCAGTCATCTGTATCATCTGTATCCTACACGCTCAAAAAATTTTTAATATCCAAGACATTGCCTATGTTTATATGAAAGATCTCCTTATTATATGGGATTAAGGCTCTACAACAGTCTACCCACTAATTTCAAAGAAATTTACAGTATTCCAAGATTTAAAAATGATTTCAAACAATACCTTTTACAGAAAAATTATTATAAGACTTTTGATTATTTAAATGATAAGTAAATATATATTAGTTAAAGCTATGTGGATTTTAGTTTTGTTATGTAGTGTTTAAGATCTCTGACAATATCACCTGTTTCACAAGCTAACGCTGGATCTGTGAAATGTTTTTGTGTTAATAAAGTAATATTCCATTTCATTTCAGTATTTCTTTTACTGTGCGCTGAAGAAGAGTATTCCTTGTATCAACTCAGGACTACACTAGAAGGGATAGCCCAGTCCTTTGAAGTGATCGCGTGTCGCCTGATGCTGCTCCCCCTAACTCCACGTGCCACTACCGTTCCCCCCTGCACCACTGTGACATAACATAGGGCGCTGCCGCTAGACACTGCCATTGTAACATTTGCTTTACACTCGCAGTTTTCTTCCATTTATAACGTGTAGTTTTAAAGACTTTTGGCTGCAGTGTCGCAATTTGTCGGAACCACTCTAAAAAAATAAAGATGTAGTGTATCACGTTAATCATTTAACAAAATCATTTCTTTTTATGAAAGAAAAAAAGAGAAGAAAAAATATTAGTTATAAAATCTGCTCTTGAAACATTTAAATCTCTTGGCCTATAAAATTAGTCCTCGTAAATCAATTAATATGCCAATTACAAGCCCGATAAAAATTTCTATCAAACCTATCAAATGCCTTTCTAAACTTGATTTGATCAAGCCCTGCTACAAGTAAAAAAAAAGCCAATATAGAAATAAAATGCAAAACTAATTAAATCAAGCCCTCCTAAAACTTTAAGCACAGAATTAAGCCCAAACAAATCTACAATCAAACTCAACATGTGAACCAAGTCCAAAAATACGAAAGTTGCAAGAACCAAACTCTGATAATTGTTGCTATTTAAATTTCAATGTGTGCCAAGAAGCCTTAAGATTGTAATCTTTATCAGAATTAGACACCTCAAGATAAAACAGCAAATTTATTACAACAGGAAATACCAAAATAAAAATGTAAAGTGGAAAATCCTGTAAATAGTAGGTCTAAATAAAAATTTGTATACTACAATTTTATTTGTGTTCTGTATCAATTGTATGTGTGATTTAATTATTACTAATTTGACCAAAAGAATCGGATGTGAGTGTGTAAGCATAGAAATTGAATCACTCCAAGTTAAAACAAAACAGATTATTATGTTCAGGCTAAAAATCCATAGTTGTTGCATTTTATTTACAAATTACAATTTACTGTTAAAATGTTAAGAGCAGATCAATTTAATTATAGTTTCTTAGTAAATTTTTTTTGTACTCCACTAGTTCAAGAATATCGCCTATTTTACATTATTGCTATTATTGATTTCTGTATACAATTTTTTTAATGAATTATATCATCGTATTTAGGTAACTGTTAATAAATACGCCATTAAAAACTGATATAGCTATAAATCTGGATTATAAGAACAAAATTCACGACAGAGCAAGCACAAACACAGGTACAGTATGAGATACTGTACTGCTGTTGTACGGGACAGAGACTGCGGCTACGTCACACCTGGCCGTGCTGGGAGGGGGGCTGGAATCATTTTTTGAGCGCTAGTGGGATAGCCCTTCTATGTTTGTAGTCCTGGTATCAACTGGCCCTTCTTTTTAACTGAATATCATACCCTTTCACTGTCTTTCTCCTTGTTAATATTCAAACACAGCTTTGTACTATAAATTATCATTCCTGATCATAAAAAATTCACTTTTTAAGTCGCTGAATGAGGAAGAATTGAAAGAATATTCAGCTTGGAAAAAAGCAAAAACCGGACAAACATTTAATGAAGAAAGTGTAGAAGAAGAGTCTTCTGAAGACGAATCAGAAGAAGAAGAAGAAGAAGAAAATGGAGAGGTAAAATATCAGAAACAAAATTTTATCAACAGTCTTTAGACAGTTTTACAATAGACAATAGACAATTAATCTTTATTTACACATTCATTAAGAATAGTAGTAGCGTCAATTTACAATTTTTTTTTTAATGTGTGGTTGAGGTGTTGTTTAGTCAAAGACCTGTTGATGGTATTCTTTTAAGGAATAGAAAGGTTGATTAATGAGCCATTGATGCAAAGCTGGTTTGCATCAACTTTTGAACCATGTCCGATTTTGATGAAATTTGGATTAAAGGTGTAAAGCGGGATAAACTTGAATGAGTTCGCGAACCAGCACGATCGGACCATGGGAACGGGGCTTTACGGGGGGTTTTATGGGGTAAAAATTGGTTTTTCTCACTTTTCCCCCCTCAAAACACAAAATTTCCCGATTTCTCTTTAGACCTTTTTAAAGAGCTTAAAAAAACAAATAATTTAGTATATTAAAGTATTTCTGTTTGATTATTAGTAACGGAGAAAATAAAAAAAATTGTAAATTTAAAATTCCCATACGTTATTCTTATGGAGAATATTGTCAAATGTTGTAGTTTGCTTGTTTATGGATATATTTTGATCAAACTTGGCAAATTTATTTATTTTGTACTAAGCTATCAATATTTTACTCAAAAACACTTTATTAGTTTCCTTGTAGCAGCAAACCTAGGTACTCGTTAAACCTAATGTTATTAAAATATATTTAACTGAAAATCCAATTCAGACAAATGGAAATTCGCTTAGTCGGTAGGTTTGCTGCGGCGGGGGTATTTTTGTTTTCTGAGAACTCTTTGCATGTTAGTGGCAGAGGTTCCACCCCATGCTACAAGTCCATATCTCATATGCGACTCGAAAAGTGCAAAGTATGCTACTTTTGTTGTCATGTCATCTGTTGCATTTTTTATATGTTTAAGAGCATAGATGGTTGAACTTAATTTTTTACATATATTGTCCACATGAGGGGTCCAGGTTAAGTTCTTGTCGAGTGTGATGCCCAAAAACTTAGCTTCATCTTCCACTTCTACATCTGGGAGTCGTGGCACTTCTTGAGATTTACGGCCAAAAGCTATTTGAGTTGTTTTAGATGTGTTTACTACGAGATCATTGTTATAGCAGTATTGGTAGGCCATGCTGAGTGACACATAGGATTTTACTTCTAGATTTTCAGCTAGTGGTTCATTAACACATTCGCTGCTGAAAACCTTTAAACAGGCGCTCGCCAATGGCGGCGAGGCCCGGGCGGAGCCGCGACGCGCTAACTGAATCAGCGATCGCTATTGGTATTGAAATATCTCAGTAAGACGAATCACAAAAGAGCAGTGGTGATTGTTCTGCGTTACTCCGAAAGTGGACGTAGTTCACTGAAACACCCAAAGGTAGCAGCACTGCCTGGATCAATAACCAGAGTCTTTGTAATACGGCTCGAACTGAGAAAATCCCCGAAAACGGGACAAAAGCATTGCCAGACGGGATTTTACGGGCAATTTTTGTACCAACCTACACCAGAATAAAGCTCGCATTATAAGCTACAGGCTGGTAAAGATTACAACGTTCCCCAAACAATAGCTGAACCACACTGATCCGGCAAACAATGCAATGCGCGCTCCCCCACCCGTGGACCCCCCGCTCCTCAGCTGAGACGCGCGGGGTCCACCGGTGGACCCGCCGCATCGAATGTGTTAAACACTAAGGTTGTGTCATCAGCATACATAAGAGTAAGGCAGGCGTCTCCTATTTGTTGCGGCAAATCGTTGGTAAAAAGAATAAACAGTACCGGACCCATAACTGACCCTTGGGGAACTCCTCGATTTATTGGTTGAAAATTTGATCTTGCTTTTCTTATTAGGCTGTTAACTCTGTGCCTTAGTTCTACAAACTGACTCCTGTCTGTAAGGTAGCTTTGAAACCATTCTCTTACTATCCCTGATACCCCCAGGGAATCCAGCTTTTTAAGGATTAGCTGGTGGTCAAGGCAGTCAAATGCCTTACTGAAATCAAGAAAGATTCCTGTTGTTAGATTTCCTTCATCTAGGCTGTCAATCAGGGACTCAACCATCTGAATTATTGCTGTTGTTGTGGATTTCCCTTTTGTAAATCCATGTTGCAGGTTGTTTAGTAGGTTGTGATTTATGCAGTGGTCTAAAAGTCTTTTTAAAACAACTTTTTCATATATTTTGGAGAAGGTGGAAACGAGGGAAATTGGTCTGTAGTCGCTTGCTTCTAATGTGCTACCTTTTTTAAATTTCGGGTATACTTTAGTTATTTTAAGTAGTGAAGGAAAGATGCCTTGTTTTAGGGACTTATTTATCAAATCAGCCAATGGTAGTGCTAGTTCATTGCAGCAATGCTTAGGTATTTTTGACGAGATTTCATCAATTCCAGACGAGTTTTTTGCTTTAAGTTTGTTTATAATCATTTTGACTTCCTTCTCGTCTGTGCTTTGAAAGGAGGAAAACGGTGGACCTGTTTGAGTTACGTGTGGAGTTTGAGCTGTGTTCTTTAGGTTTTTTTGTTTCTCTACTGTTTTTTCTCCTACTTGTGTAAAAAATGTATTCAAATGCTCTGCAACATGGGTCACATTACTTATGAGTTGGCCATCTACTTGAAGGGTTATTTCATTTAGGGATGTTTCCTTTTTGGACGACACTGTGTTTATTGTTTCCCAGATAGCTTTAGATTTATTTTCAGCTTTCATCAACTGGTCAGAGTTAACCTTTTTCCGTCCCCTCATGTGGACAATATATGTAAAAAATTAAGTTCAACCATCTATGCTCTTAAACATATAAAAAATGCAACAGATGACATGACAACAAAAGTAGCATACTTTGCACTTTTCGAGTCGCATATGAGATATGGACTTGTAGCATGGGGTGGAACCTCTGCCACTAACATGCAAAGAGTTCTCAGAAAACAAAAAAGGCAGTCAGAATAACTGCAGGACTCCACAGACTCGACAGCTGCAGGGAAGCATTCAGGTCACTCAAAAGTACTTACCCTTGTAGCACTATACATCCAGGAAGTTGTGTTATTTGCAGTAAGAAATAACCCTACAAGGCGTGGCGAAATGCACCAACACAACCTGAGAAACACCATGCAGTACAACCTTCCACAACATCGCACGGCACAGTTTGAAAAGAAACCTTATCGTAGTTCTTTTTATTTTCAATAGAAACCCTTCTGTCATCTGGATTTCCCGTCACCTTAAACTTTCGTAGAGCTTTAAGAAATTCGGCTTTGAGTCTCACTGCTTCTGGGTCCATAGAGAATTTTAGTTTATATTTTCTTTGTGTTTTTATCTTCTTTTGGGGGCAGGCTGCATCCATAGCTACTCTCACTATGTTACTAAAAGTTTTAAAAGCTTCTTCGGCATTGTTTATTGAGGTAACACTAAGCCAGTTTTCTTGACTGAGAAGATACTTGAGGTCTTGCAGGTTTTTATTTTTTAGGCAGCGTCCAATTTGGGCTGGATAACTTGAGTTGATGTGTGAGTTGAAGTTTACAGTACAGAGTTGAGCAGTATGATCCAAAAGTCCTGCATTGATGATTTCTGGAGTGAGTTGGTTTGTGTCCATATTTGTACATATCCAGTCAATGGAGGTTTGTGTTAGATTTGTTATTCTCGTAGGTGGAAGCTGTAGTCTCTGGATGTTGTGCATAGCAAGAGTTCATTTAAGATAATGTGTTTCCTGTTTGGGTTACATAAATCAACGTTAATATCTCCCATGATGATAAGAGGGGAATTTTCAATTTTTGTTTCCTCAATTAGTTCTGTAAAGGTGTTTAATGATTCCTCAAGGTCTCCGTTTGGCGGTCTGTAGGTTCCCAGTACAAACAGATTTGAGTTCTTGAATTTTATTTTTATAAGAGCTGCTTCAAATAACAGTTCTTTACAGTACTTGGAAACATCTATGGCTACTGTGCTGCTCTCAAGGCTTTCTTTTACAAGAATGCACACACCTCCCTTTCTGTGTTCTATTCTACTATAGTGAGCCTTGAGGCAGAATCCAGTAGCTATGACGGTGCTACTTATTGTGTCAGGTTTCAGTCCGTGTTCTGTCAGAATTACTATGTCAGGTCTGGTTTCTTCTAAAAGGTGCTGTAGTCTATTTATTTTATTTGAGACTTCCTGTGTATTTTGGTGCAGCAGGATGAGTTTGAAGTTTACATCCTGACTCGATTGTCTAAAAAAAACAGTCAGGTTGCGTTTCTTTTGTCTCTGCTGATTTTTGCAGTTTTCTTGAAGTAAAATCAGGCTGCGTTGGAATAATCTGAGAAGGTGAGGAAAAATTTACCTAAAAAATGTGGCAGATCTTTACTATTAAGCCTATCATAGGCCTAAATATACCAATTAATTAAGGCGGGGGGTCCCCATTACAGTTAACATCAAACATTCATAATTGAATAATCAAACATTGCAATAATTATTGCTATGACAATTTACTTTGGACAAAGCCTTATACAAAAGATTTAGTATACATTCAACTAACTCTGGGAAACAATGATAGAAGAAACGTTTTAACATGCAAAACATATAAGTGTTGCTTTCAAAGCTAAGCAAATTAGGGATAAAGAACAATGCTTTAAAGTTACTGAAGTCTTACCTTTCCAACAGAAAACAGTTTGTAGAATTAATTCACCAAAACAACAAAAACTATAAAATTCATTACCGATCCTCTATTAGAGATGTGAAATTTGGAGTGCCTCAGGGGTCCATCTTAGGCCCTTTATTATTCATTTGTTACTTTAGAGACTTTCCCCAACTCAGTGACTTGAGTGAACTTTGCCTATATGCCGATGATACTAATTTGAAAATCACTGCAAAATCAAATGATGAAATTGAACTTAAGGCAAATTCCGATATAGCAGTTTTAAATAATTTTTTTAATTCTAATAATTTGCTTCTTAATCCAGATAAGACAAATTTCATTAGTTTTCAAACTCGAGAATTAGGGGATCAAAATAAACCATTCATCAGACTCGAGAACACAGAAATTCTAAGTATGGACAACATGAAATTCTTGGGATTGGTAATTGATAAAAATCTTAAATGGAACAGTCACGTTGAAAAGTTACTTGCCAAAATCACATCAGGATTATTTGCTTTATCTAGATTGAAACCCTTATGTGAAAAACAAACTCTAAAAGTTATATATTTTTCATATATCCACTCAAGTATATCTTTTGGGATTTCACTTTATGGTGCAACTAGTGATTACAATTTGAATTCTATTCTAAAAAAGCAAATGAAAGCTATTAGAATTATCTGCAATTTAGATTTTGAAACTTCTGTCAATAAAGAACATTTTAAATCTGAAAATATAATGACAATTTACGGAATGTACGTTTATGAAACAATTTTATCAGTAAAGGACAGACTTCATGATTTGGAACGAGTTGGGGATAGTCATAATTATTTCACCAGAAATCGGGAAAACCTTGCAATTGGCCACCATAGTCTAAAACTTTTTGAGAAAAAACCCATGTATGCAGGATCAAAATTTTATAATAATCTCCCAATCGAAATTAAATCAGAGACTTCCAAAACAATATTTAAAAATAAATTAAAAAGATTTCTCATCAGCAAGGCTATTTTTTCTTTTGAAGAGTTGAATAGTCTTTGAAGTCAAAAACAAATTCAATTTATGTATTTTTTGTTTAGAAAGTTTGTAAAATTTTGTTTTTATTTTATTATGTTATAAATGTATTTAATAACTATTAGGCCTACTTGCAACTGTTGACACTATTCAATGTATTATGTACAGGAAATGAATAAAGTAGTTTTGAATTGAATTGAATTGAATTGAATATGTTCTCTCAAATTTGTTGGGACAAAGTTTGCAATTAAATATTTAGATTCCCCCATAAATCTTATGGGAGAAACTCCAACTTTGATGGCCTGTGGGGCAAAGCCCGAGGATTTTTATTACAGGAATTGGTGAAAGGGGGCGTCTACACAAAAAATACTTTATTTTGACATGTCGTTTGTAAAAATCTGTCTATTATTAACGGAGGAGTAGTGTTTTGTAGAAATCGCCTTCACGTATTATATATAAGAAAAAAAACTATATTAAAATTAAAATTATATTAAAAAATATTTATATTTAAAATTATACTAAAAAAATGGTTCTAAAATGTTAGCATTAGTATTGACTGTCATACGCCAAGCAAGCAATAGATACTTTCTTGGAAGTTCTGTTTAGAAACTACTTTTCATTTACTCATAGTGCATACAACCACAACCAACTCTCTCTCGTGTAGTTCTCCCCTTGTCAGCTCATTTTCACTGTTCTCACCCTTTCTCTCCCTCTCCCGCCCCCTCTTTACTCGACCACCCCTTTCTCCAATCGAAATAACCGGTATGGTACTGTTGGTGAGAATAGGCTTATGCCAGGTAGTCTTCTCCACTTGCCTTGACACTTTAACGACCCCTGAATTTACGAGTTAGATAAGACGACTCGCCAGTTCTCCTACAATCACCCAAACTTAACCTGATAATCATTTTTACCTTAAACTGATCAGTTTAAGGTAAAACTGATCCTTCGGGCCAATAGTTCTCCCGAACTAACTAAAAATATAGGGGACCCGCAGACCCTTTTGGCAACCGGTACTACTAAGTATTAATGTGTAATGAAATAATGTAATTAATGTATACAATTTTCCAGGAGTTCTATGGCTACTCAGTTACTCTAGATTTAGATTCCACTCTGGTCTGGAATAGAAAGGCAATATAGGAAATTGTATTAAAATCCAAAAATGTATTATCTGAAGTAGTCCGAGAGATGTTATTTACTGAAAATGTTTTGTGTTGAAGGCTGCTACAGCAGAACCTGAGAATGATGGTGAGGAACTCTGGAAAAATGAGCCAAAAAAGCCTCCGGTGTAAGTAAAATAATTAATTAAGTTGTTATCGACCCTACCTTAATCTAGATTATAGGCTTCAACAGTTAGATTGTCAGATACAGGTATACTTGCGCAGAAGTTATATGGAAACAGGAAGTTTTGTTACATTTGACCTTCTATAAAAGTTATATACTGTGTCAAACCTTAAGTTATATGGAAACAGGATGGCCGTGTAGAAGGTCTAAGGAAGTTTTGTTACATTTGACCTTCTATAAAAGTTATATATTTTTAAACAAATCATTTGTTTGCCTTTCAACACTATTAAACTTTAAACACTGTGTCAAACCTTTTCCTATAACTCTTACAGTGTTAATAACATGAATAACTATTAAAGTATCCATTTTATCTACAAGTAAAGTATAGGTATGAAGAAGGTAGAATTTCAACTCGGATCAGATATTGAGAGGTTTGTTTTTTGATATTTTCCCACTGCCACACGATATAAAGTTAACTGGGAGTGTCCAGACTTTAATCTTGCTTGCTCATCTTAATTAAAATGGATGCCATTTTGATTAGGGGTGCGATACTGACCTCTGGTTTGCACCATTCAATTTCTCTTAATAAACCATTTAAAATGAGGGGTCACATGATAGGTGTTTACATTTCAAAATTTGGGGCTGGGGTAAAGTTGTAACTTTTATGAAAAGGACAATTTTTATGTTGTAAATATGTGCCGAATTTGGTTTTCCCACTGCAACGGGTTAAAAAGTCAACTTGGGGGTTCCAGACTTGCCTAACCCTGTATTATGACTGTTAAAGAACCACCAAAACATAAGTAGCAAGTAAAATTCGACACTGGCATATTAAGGATTGTCTGGCAAGGTCCGTTTTTACCATTCTTAGAAGCTATCTTAATTACGAACGGCAAAATGTTGTTGGGGGTGATAGTGAGCTACTTAGAAACACTTTTTCGGGCTGCTTATACAAAATTATACATTCATTATGACAGCTGGCAAAAAAATAGCCCCCCCAAAACATCTCAAAATAAGTCCCCCCCCCCCAAAAATTCCTGTGGCGCGTTTGTGGGGCACCCCTGGATCGGTCTAGTAGTGACTGAGAAAACAGACTTACAACTGCTTATTAAATATATAGATTTTCATTATCCGGAATTTCATTATCCGCACACCTCTAAACAAAATACAATAAAGTATAATGTAATCATGATATTTTATTTTATTGAGCTCTGAGCTGCCATTTCAGAACTGATGAATGTTGTAGATAATAATTAACTAGCATTGATTTGTCAGTAGTTGAAAACAAATAATTTGTAACCTTGACTTATTAGGTAAATAAAATACAATAATTTATCCTAGCGTACTGAAGGTTAAGGTCAAATACTTAATTAATTTTGTAGACAATTAGTTTTTACCCTGTTCCGCCTGTCACCTAATACTTCAATTTAATTAAAACTATATACGGTAACTAGAATTTAATGGATATGAATTACAGGAGTAGAGCTAAAATACTGTTGCGGGCTTAACAGGTTCTTTACAACAAAAACTTGGTGATTTTATAATAGCTATTTTATTTACACTAATATTCTGTATTTACAATAATTACAATTTCCTAACACCAAACTAACCCTATTAGGGGTGTGCGAAGCAGCAAACAAATTTCGATTCGAAGCAACGATTCGATTCAAAAGATTTTCGATTCGATTCAATGAAACTCGATTCGAAGCAATACGAAATTTTTCTATTCATAATTGTCAATTGAGTGGATTAACAATAATTAAAATTATATGCACATTTGTGTAATACAAATTTTTGCTGATGGATCCAAATAAAGTACACTAACCTAACCTAACTTAACCTAACTTAACTTAACCTAACCTAACTTACCTAACCTAATCTAACTTAACCTAACCTAACTTAACCTAACCCAACTTAACCTAACCTAACCTAACTTAACCTAACTTAACCTAACACAACTTAACCTTTGAAAATACGCGATATTACCGGCAAATAACTTTTGTAGGAGAGTTGACGGGGAAGTTTAAACTTCCCGTTTTCCCTCGTCCGATGGCGTCTACCTGGTCGAGTGGTTGTGCCAATGGTGCCTTTTCCAAGCAGGCGAGTTGACCCTACTTATTCCCCTCAAATCATTGTGCCAATACTGCCATGGGCATGAGACCCAAAAATGTGTGCCAATCATCCCGTCCCCGGGCAACGATGTGTGCATTCAAGGTCATCAACCCCCACCAAGGACCCACCTCCCCACCCACCTCCCCTCTTACACCACCCGGTGTATTTGTCCTTAATACGCCGCTAGTGTGGCTGGTGGACACTTCCGGTAACATCCTTTTAATTTTGTATTGTATTGGATCATAGAAATATATTTTTTTTTAACCCATCTAACCAAGATACAGATCTGTTCACTATATCAGATATATTTCTTTTGTTTATAATTTAATTTATTATGTAAAATACTAAAATATATTTTTAATTAGGTATGGAATAAACAATAAATGATTAAACTAGTATGTCTGGATAAAATAGTCTTTCTTTTGACTTTGTTTTCTTTGCACTGTTAGTGTTGCGTCACGGCTTTTGTCTTGTCACTCTTGTCAGTAGACGACTAGACTGGCTCTGGCTAGTGGCGGTGCGGCAATTGCTCTGTTGCGTCTTTATTCTTAAAGGTCGTGAGCCAACTTAATCTTTAATTCTCATTTGAACATTTTAATTCCTCTGTAATAATAGATTAATAATATAAGAGTGTTTCTTTGGAAATAAATTATCCTTTTTTTTCTGTTGCTGAACAAATATTCGGGGACCCGCAGACCCCTAACAAAAATACCAAATGTATCAGTCTATAACATTAATCTTACTAGTTAAGTATTAAGTAACAATTTTTCAGACTTATTTTTAAAATGATTTTGGAGTAACCTATCTTGTTTTGGCTAGGTTTACAGTAGTAAAATATTTCTTACACTGCTTACATCAAGAGAAAAAACAAAACCTCTCATCATTTGCAATGTCAAAACAAAAAAAATATAAAACAGTTAAAGCTATATTTAATGCAAAGAATGTATTAAATAAGAACGCCTTTGTAAAGGAAACGCAACAGCAACGCGCTCCTGTATTGCGGGTATTGCATTGACTTTCTGCAGGCGTTTTTCGTATATGGATACTGACTCCCTCATGAATCGAATCGTTTTTTGACCACCACTGAATCGAATCGCGATTCGATGCATCGAATCGAATCAAAATTTCGATGCATCGCACACCCCTAAACCCTATCTAACCTAGCTAATGTAATAGGAGGGTCAAGATATACTGGTAGTGTTGTTAAACAATAACTTGTTGTGCTGACCTACTTAAAGCAACAGCCTTCAGTAGGTCAGCACAACAAGTTATTGTTTAACAACACTACCAGCCTACTCACACAACATTGCCAAACACTTCCTCTTTACAATATTTGACCCTCCTATTACACTAACGCCTATTCTAGTTTACAATGTTTCTACTTACAGCTAGCCTCTACAGGAGGATTTATCACTACTTCTGTTACAACACTGTCACTAGTGTCACTACACTGTCTCTACACCGTCACTACACTGTCACTACCACTAGCACTAGCACTGGTCACTAACACCGACGGGCGCTTGGTGCGACGATTCTCGGAAGGCTCAACTCAACTCAACTGCCGTGTGCCGGAAGACGGTCACTTATATAAGTTTGCCGTGGAACATTCTGGAGACCCCTAGTAGCCCAAACAAAGCTGTTTACAGATCATCAAGCTTCTGGTGGATGTCAAAGACCCTATTGACGTAGTCCGTTGACATGGGTCTATTGTCTTTCGGAGAACCCCGTGTTGACAAACAACCCTTTTGGGACGGCGCCTGGCTATTGTTGCGCGGGGCTCCTACTTGTAACAATACTATCGGATAACGATGGACGTGAGCTGTTTCGCCCGTCCGGTAACAATATATTTAATGAAAATGCGATAGTATACATAAATTAGTCTACACCAAGAATTAATTTAATCTCAAGAAACAACTAATTTAGCTTGCAATAATGCTTAACAGTCTTGTGAAGAGTTATAACCAATTTACCTTGGAACTATCGTAGCCTATAATTTCCACCAAAAAGGAATAATAAAAGCAGCTATAATAACAATAGTAAATTTAAAATATACTGAGTAAAAATAAAATAAAATAAAATATACGGAGTACTTACTGTTGAGGTCTGAAAATGGGAACAAAGACTAGGTTTAACTGTACCAGTGGGTTTTGTATAAGTTACATGGTCTGGGGGTAGGGAAATTATATGCTATTTTGCAAGAAGCCTAAAGTTGGCAGCCTTGTTGTTTACATTTTGACAAGTTGTTTATTTATTGTTTATATTTATATTATATATTTATTTTTTATTTAGGATTTATTTGGTACTTATAGGCTATGATTGGGGCCTAATAAAGAAGAAACTTTTAGCCTAATTCAATAAAATTATTGCTTTTAAAAATATTGTCATATTTTATAGTTAATATTTTTGTTTGAACCTGTATGAATATTTATGAATTTCTTTCAGAGGGTTAAATTAAATTAAAACTACCGTGTAATTATACTTTTTATTTACCATTAATTTTCCTCTGAAGGCTCACATATGAGCCATCGGTCAGATACAACATTTCAATGGGGTTGTGGTCACTCCTGACCAGATTGGCTCATATATGAGCCACTTATAAATAGTTAACTATCTATAATAAAACGTGTCACATGACTGTGAAATAAGGCGTAGTACACAGATAGAAGAGATGATTTAGGAATTTCTGGCGTAAGTTTTCTTAGAAGATGGAGTACACGAGATAACTTGACACATATCCGCGCAATGTGTTTGCTCCAACTTATCTGGTATCTAATGTGAATCCCAGAAGCTTTACAGTGCCATCTTCCTCTACTCTCCTCTTCCGCGTACAAACCAGGACTGGGTTTTGTCATCATTGATTTTCAAGCGGTTTACAACAAACCAATCCTAGGCTCTCTCGAGCAGGTCTTCAGCCTCTGTTGGCAGTTGGTGAATATTGACACCTCTGGTCAGCAGCGTTGTATCGTCTGCAAATAATAATGATCTCCCACTCAGATGAAGGTCGTTAATCATTATAGTAAAAAGAAGAGGACCTAGGATAGATCCTTGTGGCACACCGTGTGAGAGATGGCCTATGCTGGAAAGGGCTCCTCGCAGAGACACAACTTGCTTACGGTCCCTCAGATAGTTTGAGAGGCTCTTGAGAACAACACCGCCAATGCCATACTTGCCCAGTTTTAGCAGGAGAATATCGTGAGGTACTACATCAAAAGCCTTGCTTAGGTCGCAGAGGCTAAGCTGCACAGACTCATTTTGCTCAAATGCTTCAAAGATGGCGTTGACTAGGCTCATCAGGGTGGTGGTGGTAGAGCGGCCTTTTCTGAATCCATGACTAACTTACAACTTTAGCGCTGAAAGATGGGATGTTAATGGATAGTGTCTGATTTTTTGGATATTTGTTTTTTGTTTTATGTTATTCTGGATATATTGTATAAAGTAATAATATCTGTATTGTTACATGTATCTTGAATTATTTCAATCCTGATTTACATTTAGGGTGTATTTTCTACAGCAAAGTTGTAAATTTTTTTTTCTCAACAGAACTGCGTGGGATTTGTTCAAAACAGAATTTTTGAATAAAAACAGTAATTTGCCAAACAAAGCGGCATTCAAGCAGGCAGCTGCACAATGGAAAACTCTTTCACAGAAAGAAACCGAGAAATACAAAAAACGACACCAGCAGCTCAAAGACAAGTACATGTCAGATTTTGAAGAATTCCTTAATGTGAGTACTTTTATCATTGTTTACACTTTTAAACCTACCTTTTAACTATGAATGAGTAACATAAATTTCATGGTCTGTAACTTTTTTTATTTTTCCACACTTTGTTTCTGTACACTTTGCAGACTAGATATACTGTTTCCAAAAAGGGGCCGGTAAAGTCAGCTGGAGTACTGTATACTTACCGCGGTATTGATCACTCACAAGCTCCTGACATTTTCAAAATGCAATAATATGAGTTTTTAGAGTAGGCTCTCAACAAAGGTAGATACAAAAAATATTTGAGTAGTTTGGCTGGGCACATTTTTCTTTCACAAATAACAAATAAATATTTGTAAAGTTAAAATTTTAAAATAATACCTTTTAAATCCAGATAACAATTCGGTTATAATTTATTTTTGTAAAAAAATACAACCGACTTCAAACGCTCTAAAAAGAATGAAATAATTTCAATAAAGTAAACTTTTGTATTGGTCAAGCTCACGTATTTTAAGTCGGTGCGGCTCTATGATGATTTTTGATACACAATTAAATGAGGGTGTCCATATTACAGGTGACTTTCTATAACTAAAGGTGTTAATCTGCATGTCTTTTTCATTGTTATGCGTTGGGTGTTATTTTATTACCGTAACCAAAGATCGGCATTATAGTGGTATTAACTAGTATATTTAAAAAGATTATAAAGCATTTAAATGTTTCTAACTTGGAAAAGTAACGTTTTAATATTTAACCAGCTTTTTCCCTGTCATAATATCAAAATAAATTATTTTCCTATTCATAGAACATTTGTGTGTGTTATTTTCATAATGCATTCATTCTGAAGTAAACATAAAATACAAGAAAATACTTCCTTTGATATATAAACAAAACAGCTCAGTATGTTTTTTTTTTTATATTTATGTTATCCAGCTACTATTTATTGATTTTCAAAATACACACACAATATTTTATTTCAATCATATTTGCAGTTAGAGCTGCGCCGACTTGAAATATGAGAGCTTGACCAATACAAAAGTTTACTTTATTGAAATTATTTCATTCTTTTTATAGTGTTTGAAGTCGGTTTTATTTTTTTACCAAAATAAATTATTTCATGATTTTTAGTGAATGTATAATTTGTTATATATTAATTACTTAAGGTTTTTTGATAAGCAAAACTGTTTGAAACAATCAAAAGTGCCACATAACAATCATTATTTTAAAACTGCTTTAGTCACCTGTTCAGGTTACATAATCAATGGGTATAAAAATAAACATTTTTAGATATTCCTTAAAAAACAAAGAGTTGTCCATTACATTAGGCCTAATGAAAAACTAAATGTCTTTTCTAGAGACATTGAAATGTCAGACATCATAGTTTCCTGCAATCTGTGTACTTCTACATTATAAAAAGAAATACAGTAACGTATCAAGCCTTTTGGAACAATATGAAAGTTATTCCTCAGCAACCAGCACTAAAAAATCTCTCAAAAGTAGAAAATTGGTTGTTATCACCTGAAAATATGTATATGAAAGATTGGTTCAGCTAAAAGTGGTGTAAGCCGGGTAGGTGGTTTTGTTTGCTCAAGATATAGCCTAGTCGAAATTGCAAATCATCTTACTCTAGGACTTTCCGAAGCAGGCATAATAGTATTGATATGATATAGTAACTGGGTAGAGAATGTTAATAAACATTCCACAAGTCAGAATATTCAATATTAAAAACAGAATTACTGTATACACAAATCAGGTCAAACGTTAAAATACTTTTTTCCTACAGTCACCCGACAAAGTTGGCTTCCTTGTACTGTTTATAGTACAGAAAGCTGCTAATTGCTGCATATTTATACTTTGCATTTATACTTGCATATTTATACTTTGTCTTACGGTTTATACTTTGCCGCACATCAGGATTCCCACGAAACAACACAAAACAGCGTGGTTCTATTTTGCACGTAATCCGTGTACGCTTGGAAATAGGTTGGTAACACTTAAAGATGATAATAATAATATGAGCAGCTGATTGACTTTATAACTACGATTTAACCTGTCATTTCGTGTTTATAGTTTTGGTATGTCTGAACTTTCTGGACTTTTCTTTTAAACGTTTTTAAAACATTCCTACGATCTTAATAAACAAGAAAATACCTTTAAAGCATTTTTTTTTGGCGCGGAAACCACTTCAAATTACAAAAACATACGGAACTATATTCTCAAAACGCAGAGCACATTTCTTGCCGAGGAAAAATAGCAGAGTGATACGGACCGCTGGTACTACTTTCTCTAGGGCACCATTTGTGTTGCCAGCTGAACCTAAAAACGTGTTGTATAGTGTTTGAAAGACTAATTATTTATATGCTTTATAGTGACTGTAGGAAAAATATAATGTGTAACACGAGTGAAAAAGGCATTTGCTGCACTCGAGATCATTCGTAAACATTGCTCTCGTGTGCAGCAAAGTGCCACTTTCACCACTAGTTACACAAATAAATATTTTATAGTAACCAAAACAAAATGCATTTTTTCAATGTAATTTATTTAGGCTCCATGGCAAGAAATAGTTTTGACATGAAGCAACTGTTTCATGAAGAATTGTCTGTAGCTTCATTTAAATGGTCTCAACTAACAGCTGTAGGGATGTTATTATTATTTATTGCCTTCTCTGCACAAATATAAACAAAATAAATGTTGAATATTTGTGGATTTCAGCATTTTTCACCGAAAGAAATATTACACTTAAACATAATATATATAAATAATAATAATAATAATAATAATATAAATTTTACACTGATCGGTAAAAGAATCACAGAGAAATTGGTGAACATATATAGAAAAAAAAACATCGCCACAAAAAAAATTGCGAACCTCCTCCTTTTGTTGGTAGTGGGGAAGTCGGTTAAAAATAGTGTACTTGATGTTGATCAATGTTGTTATTGTATGAATTGTGTTTTACCTATCCTGTTAATTTCTTGCTTTTTTAAGTGAGGCAAAATGTAAGTAAACAATCCGGGAAGGTGTTTACGGTACTCGCATGAAATTCTGTTCCTTGCAATGTAAGTAACATTTTTGTGCCATAAACACATACTTCCCGACCTTGTTATGTAATACTATGGTGATTTGCATAATAACAAGTGGTTTTACTTTGTTGGATAACCTTATCTTTATTCTGATACGTTTGTGTATCCTACTAATCTGGTGTATCCCACAAATAGCACCTTGCATTAAGCAAGTGTTGCTTTGTGTGAGTGATAGTTTTATCAGTTATCATCATCCCTCAGATTAATATTTTGTTTTTATTTAGTTAAATATTGAACTTCAAGTAAAATTCAAATTAAAAAATGTTCTAAGGCTACTTCTTTTACTAAAAAGCTCTTCTTTTTGTCCTAAAATAAAGCCTGATCATAAAATCAATTATCTTTTTTAGTCGCTTAATGAAGACGAATTGAAAGAATATTCAGCTTGGAAAAAAGCAAAAACTGGACAAACCTTTAACGAGGAAAGTGTAGAGGAAGAGTCCTCTGAAGAAGAATACAACGTAGAGGTAAAATGGCAAAAATAAAATGTTACTAATAGCTGCTAAGTCTTAGGGCAGTTTCACTTCAAATATGGAATATCTCTACTTCATTAGGACCTTGATATCTCCAAGCTGACGTGATTAGGGGTGTAAAATTTCTGTGATGATTTCCTATGATACTGTGATTTATTTATGACAAAGTATATGAGAAAAACAATATTTATATACTCATACATAATTTATGTCAGGTGATTCAAATATTTTGTTTGTTCACAGCGTAAAATTCATAAAAGCGTACAGAATTTTTGTTAGTCAAAAGGTTAAATAGCAACAAAAAATCATCAAGAAATATAAAAACTTCCATAAATTATATTGTTGTGACTCAAACAAGTGGCCTGGTATTGTTAATGCTGATAAGTACTTACACTGGATAAAATGTATCTATTTTTATTGAAATAACTAAAAGTAAACTCTTTTATATAAATTGTAATGATCAACTATAAAAGTAAAAAGTAAACATTGAAAACAATAAACATCTGTCTTGACCTTATTTGTAATTAACTAAACCATATGTAGTCAAGATAGGCTAAAGGATATGACAGTCTCCCCCAATAATTAAGAACAATCTTTTTCAATCAGATCTGGTAGTCTCTAAACCTTGAGGGCATGCGACGCTCACGCAGTGGTCTGGCGTTGGTATTATCAGCCTGCTCACGATGTGGTATGACATTCTCAGCTTGAGCCCTTTCGGGAGATTGTTCTTCTGGTTGCCTTGGCTCTGGAGCTGCAACTGGATCTGGATTCCTATGTACTTCTGGTCGTCTTGGAATCCTGGGAACATCAAACGACTGCGTTGGTCCGAATGTAACATTTTTAGTTTTTGCCCTCTGTACCAGTGCTGGGCGTTGTTGATTGATTTGCCTGCGAGATAGTGTCTTTTCTCAAGCTTCTTCTTTACTTGACCAAACTGCCATGTGTTTTTATTATTGATGAAAAGTTTGACCTGTACCCTGTGACGAGGATGGGATGAAACGTGGGTAGTACGACACAAGTCCGAGTAGACATTTGACCTCTTCAGTATTGGACGAGCGAGGCTTCTGTTGGACTGCTTGAATTTTCGTTGGAGATTTACTAATTTTGTTGAACTCTACGACTCGTCCTAAATACTCAATTTTTTCTTGAAAAAATGAGCATTTGTTTCTTTTGACATGTAAATTGTAATCAGAGAGTTTCTGTTGACAGGCTTGTAAATTGTCACTTGTCCATCTTAGCATCATGCTTCAAAGACGTCAAGCCAGGTCTCCTTACTGAGAAAGTATTTGAAAATACGGATGTTATCTTCCGAAAAGGAACGCTTCATAGTGTGCTTAGGATGATCATCAAAACCATTACGTGACTTCACAACCACTACTTGTGCATGATGATCCGAAAGGGCAGTAACCAAAACAGAACAACTCAAACTATCATCTGGGAGGTCGGAATACACATGATCTATGAGAGTTTTTGATTGTTTGAATTCTCTAGTGAATGACGTGACTCTATTTCTCAGGCCATGAGATGCCATCATATTTACTAGCCCGTCAACTTTAACATCTGAAACAGATAGATCTACATTGAAATCACCAACGACCAATGTTCTGACATTCGGCTTTTGAAGTTTTACCAGACAATTTGATAAACAACTGTTGAACGTTTCAAGTGCCTTTGCACTTGTTGCCAAGACACTATTTCACTGACCATGGACTACATTTTAATAGGCGAGGAAAAGCTAATATTGTTCAAAAAGTTGCTGCCATATTAACAACATCTAACAAAAACTATTTTGACCAAAAAGACAAAGCTGTAAATTGTATAAAGACCGATACTACCAGCAAGATCAACATTGTAGAGGTGGACATGTTTGATGCAATGGATCAATGGAAAATGGATGTCTCGGCTGTCAAAGTCAAAGTCAAATCATTTATTGCCGCAACACATTTACAATGTATGACAACGTCAAAAATAGGTACTTTACAACAAATTATTTACAAATCAATGCATCAGTCCATAGATTTACAATTATCAATGAATTCATTCAAAGAATATACACTAAGCTGCAACAAAATACATTTCAACTGTTTCTTAAGACATACAGGTTCTAAACTTTTAAGGCGAGGTGGTAACATATTGAACAGTCTTATTCCTAACTCAAAAGAACTAACAACTGTGCTTTGATAATTACATTGGTTTATCCTAAAATTATTATTATTTCTTGTGTGATGACTATGAACAGTTTTGTTTGTAGGAATAACGTTTGAGTTTAACTTAACATACATAATACTTTCAAGAACAAGCATTGAAGTGACAGTAAGAACTTTAAATTTTTTAAACAGAGGTTTGCAATGTTCACGGTGATGTGCTCCTGCCATAACTCTCATTGCTCTTTTTTGTAGTTTTAACAATTTTTTTACATTAGTATCAGTTCCCCAAACAAAAATACCATACAACAAATGGCAGTGTACAAAAGCAAAATATACTGATATCAATACATCTACAGTAACAATGCATTTTAATTTTCTCAACAAAAATATGGCTTTTGAAACCCTCTTGCAGACAAAATCTATGTGCATATTCCATTTCATATTTGACTGAAGAAGAATACCTAAAAATTTTACACTATCAATATTTCTATTAGCACTGTGACTAAATTCTAAGCTTTGCGTTTTATTTTTATTCAAACACAACATGTTAGCAGCTGTCCATTCATCCACAACAGAATTACATTTTGAAACTAGTCTTTTTAATTCAATAGAATCTTTACAAACTATCTGAACTGCAAAGTCATCTGCATACATATAAGGAAATAAGCAATTATCATTTAAAATATTTGGTAAGTCGTTAATGTAAATTATAAACATTGTAGGGCCTAATATAGAACCCTGTGGAATACCTGTATTTACAGGCAGAAAGGAAGAGTAACTACCATTACAAAAAACTGCTTGAAATCTATTTGACAAGTAAGAGCTAACCAAATCTAAAGAATGTTGATCAAACCCATAAAACTTAAGCTTATCTAATAATATCCTATAAGAGATAGTGTCAAAGGCCTTAGACATGTCATAAAAATTTCCCATGACACTGTACCTTGAGTCAACGCTATATATACATTGCTTCATAAAGTCAACAACTGCAGTACCTGTGCTCCTGTTTTGTCTGAAGCCATATTGATTTCTTGAAAAAAGATCATTACCTTCAAAGTATTCAATTATCTGACTATTTATCAATGATTCAAACACCTTGGAAATTACTGGAAGAATCGACACAGGGCGATAATTGTTATAATCAGACATATCTCTCTTTTTGTATACTGGAACAATCTTTGAGATCTTCAAACATTGAGGAAAAACACAATTATCAATACACATATTTATCAAGTATGTCAGCACTTCAACAATAAAAGGTGCAGCTAGTTTCAATATTTTAGAATTAAGACAATGAACATCAAGACTTACACTATTACTTAGTTTGAAAATAGTTTGATACACCTGTTCAACAGTGACATGTTTGATCTTAAAGCTAGGGGCAGTATCTAATTGTAATTTGTCCAGAAAATATTTTACATCCTTATTAGATTTAGGTACACTGTGTACAGTAGATTTTACAGTCTCAATAAAAGTAACATTGAAAACATCAGGTTTGAGTGAGAGTAAAGATGTATTTGCTGAAGGCAACTCATTTTTGTTCCTATTTTCATTAACTATCGACCAAATTGCTTTTGGTTTACTCTTTGCACACAGAACTCGGTTACAGTTGTAGGCTAACTTTGCCTGGTTTGTCTCAAATTTATACTTTGATTTTAACTTCTGATATGAAGTTCGATATGTTACGTCACCAGTAGAAATGTATTGGTTATACATATATATACATTGCTCTTTAAGATTTAACAAACGATCATTGTACCATCTAGGCTTAAAATGTTTTTTATTCTTAACATTACTTACAAACACAGTAGGAAAAGCTATATTTACAATACCTAAGAATGTATCCATGAAACATTGGACCTTGCCATTCAATGACATGTCATTATATACAAAAAGCCAGTTTACCGGGCTTACTCCAACTCCGCGCGGTGGTCAGAAATCTGTCAAAACCGACTGCCCAACTCCGCGCAGTGGTCACTTCGGGTCCCTCGCGGCACATGCCCAACTCCGCGCAGTGGTCAATTTTGGCTCTCACAGCCCTGACGGATGAGAGTTTGTGCTCTAAGTTTGAAATTATGATATATTTTAATCATTTATAAGAAAGGGAAAGTAAAAAGGTATATGCCTACCCAAAACAGGAGACGAAGCTTAAAAACCACTAATATAAGAAGTTTTAAAAAGCCCGTGAGAAAGAGTGACTGTAAATTTATATGTTCCAAATTAGCACTGGGTTTATGAGCTTACTGATAAACTTGAGTACCAAATTCAAAAATGTTAGTCTTGTAAACAACCACAGATTGCTTCAACAAATTGGCTGTAATATCTGTTTCATAAAACAGTTAGCTATACACCTCAAATTGGGGAAAAAATTGGCTGAAATTGGTTTACGAGCATATTTCTTTTACGTCTTATTAAAATTGGCAAATTTTACGTCTATGAAGAGGGTTTTCATTGAATCCAGACCCAGGCCAACGTTTTAGCGAATTTCCCATATACAGGGTGATTGATATAAGTGTGCCAGCCGTTTTATTCGAAAACTATAAGAGATATCAAAAAAAGTTAAAAGGTAAGTGCCTTGGATTTTTTATTTAAAAAATGGTAGTCAAGTCAAAAAAATTATTTTAGCCACCATTTTTTCAATATGGCCGCCAACTTTGATTTTTCTTATGGAACACCCTGTATTTTATGATGTATTCTGGTAGAAAATGTAATTTTAAGACGATTTTACTCTTGTAATTTTTTTTCATAAACCTAACCGTTTCAAAGATAATAATGGTTAAGTTTTGAAATTTCTGCATAAGAAAGAGTTTCGATAAAGGCCTAATAAGCCTTTATAAGCAAGCATGCCAGTTGTTTTATTCTAAAACCATTCAAAATTTCACAACTTAAACCATTATTATCTTTGAAACGGTTAGGTTTATGAAAATAATTACAAGAATAAAATCGTCTTAAAATTACATTTTCTACCACAATACATCATGAAATACAGGGTGTTCCATAAGAAAAATCAAAGTTGGCGGCCATATTGGAAAAATGGTGGCTAAAATATTTTTTTTGGCTTGACTATAATTTTTTAAATAAAAAATCCAAGGCACTTACCTTTTAACTTTTTTTGATATCTCTTATGGTTTTCGAATAAAACGGCTGGCACACTTATATCAATCACCCTGTATAGGGAATAGGCTATTACCGTAGGTCTCATGGTAAGACCTGGACTCACTGATTAAATTTTTCGTTTTTATTTCCCAAAGGCCGAAAACACCATCCGTTCAAATTCATATATATATATACCGGTATATATATTTTATGTGGATATATGTAAGTCTGTTAGCACGATAACTCGAGCAAAATGATCTGATTTTGATTAAATTTGGTGTGAACGTGTAAACCGTTTATTCGAACGAGTTCACAAACCAGCACGATTGAACCATGTGAACGGGGGCTTATGTATAGTTATATTATGAAAGTATAACGGTTTGAAATTTCTTTTGAAACCACTTTGTAAAGCTTAAAAACAAATAATTCAGTACCTATATCGAAGCGTAAAAGCGCCATAATAGTTACAGAAAAAATGCCAAAGAATTCTTATTTTTAAATTCTCATGTTATTCTTATGGCGAATAAGTAAACTGTTGTAAATTCCTGTAAAAGGAACATATTTTGATTAAATTGTCAAATGCATTTATTTTACACTTAACTATTAACATTTCACACTTTTTACCCTGTCTCAAACACTTTTTGATGGGTCTGTAATTGACGGGTACCTAACCTTAATATTACAAGTGACCACCGCGCGGAGTTAGGCTGAACCCTTCGGGGGCCATAAAACTTTTCCTCGGATTAAATTTGACCACTGCGCGGAGTTGGGCAATCCCAAGTTTACCTTACGTAGCAAGGAGATGAAATAGCTAACATTCAAGTCAGGAATAGGTCTAACTTCTGTCTTGCTGGGTTTAATTTTCATGGGATTACTAGCTTTAGGCCTATCTGTTTCCAAAAATAGGCTACTTTCCATTACTACAGCGTTGTGGTCAGAGACCATCATTATTTCAACCCAAGATCTTTGCCTTTCTATGTGAAGTCGCAATATTATCAATACATGTACCTTTACCTGTGCCTTTTAGACTGGGCCTGGTAACCTCATTAACAACATGCTTTAAGTTAAAAGTTGAAAGCAAATCAACAAGTGTTGATGCCTTCCCACTATTTAATAAGACATCTACATTTAGATCATAGCCTAATACAACAGCAGCATTTGATAACAGCTGCTTTTGCACATACCATATCTGCTGATTTCTCTAATCCTCGACACATGTCAGCTGGTGTTGCAGTAAAATTCAGGAGAAAATGGGGTAAACCCATTGCTTCAGATTATGTTTCGGAGAAATTAACGTGTCAGAAAATCAGGAATGGAGCTGTTGTTTATAGTCTGGTAACAAAACCAATATATTACACCAAGCCATCCTCTCAAGACTACAATAGCGCCTTCAAGCAGTTGACAAATGATTTCAAGAAAAGGGGGCTGAAGACTTTGGTTTGCTCACCAATGGGATGCGTGAGGGATATGATCCAAATAGAGCACTTCATGGCAAATCTCTTGGAGTTTCAGCGCAGTACAGAGGCTACTATATATATTATTTCTTACTACCAAGCATCTTCCCGAGTTTTACGAAACGGACTATCACACCCACAATTTTTAAGCGCTCTGAAAAGTGCAGCAAGCAAGGTTGGAGGTTTGGAATGCACCAGGACTGCTGATTTACCACAAAATGATGAATCTACACTGCCTCCACCATGCAACAAAGATCAAGAGGATGGTAACGCTTCACAACCTGACGGAATTTCTTTGGAGCCTGAAACACCCCTGGTAAATCGGCCCTCACCATCGCAGCCTCACCTGACTCCACAGAACTGTAATTTAAACTCTTCTCTGAACCACCTCGTCAACCTGACTTAAATTTAAAATTGGCAAAAATTCAAAAACAAAATTATCATCTATTCAAATTTTTAAATCAATTAAAATATTTCATCAAAATATTCAACACCACTCATCTAGAAAAGAGTCTTTGGAAATTGTAATGGAGGAGATAAAACCAAATATTATTGTTTTGACTGAGCATAATATGACAAAAGGTAATCTAGAAAGATTTACTTTAAATCAATTTTCATTAACTGCCGAGTATTGCCGCACCACCACTTCAGGTGGAGGTGTGGTGATATTTTCAGAGAAGGGTTTGAAAGCTAGGCCTTTAAATTTAAAAAAGATAAAAGAGCTTACGGAGGATAAGATTTTTGAATGTTGTATAGCAAAGTGTAAAATAAATAAATTTAAGTTTGTTCTTGTAGGTATATACAGAAAGCCTCAGATGCAAAATATGGAGTTTCTTAATAGATTGGATAGGATGTTAGAATCTCTAGTTGCTTTAAAGGATGAGACAAATTTTATTATTGTAGGGGATTTTAATATTGATGTTTTAAGTCTAAGACCAGAGGTTCAGGATTTCAAAAATATTCTTGCTTATTATAGTTTTAGTTATTTAGTAGACTTCCCCACAAGAGTAGGGCCTACATCAGCAACGGCCATAGATAATGTTCTTACCAATTTAGATCAATCCCTCACAGAAGTAACAGGGTTTATTACAAATCTTTCAGATCATGACAGTCAATTACTAACGCTTAAACTGCCGACTGATCATAATTCACAAACTAAATTTCAATACATTGAAAGTAGGGATTTTTCAGAAAAAAAACATGAATATTTTTCTCAGACAACTCCAAAATGAGGACTGGTTACCTTTATACATGGCTAGGGTAGAGGATAAGTTTTACACTTTTGATAACATATTTCAATACTATTTTAACTTGGTATTTCCTAAAAAGAGAGTAAAAAGGAATTTAAATAAAAATAAGTGTGGCTGGATTGGTACAGATTTAATAACTGAACAACAAAACATTGTGGAGTTGACTAAAGAAGCTAAGATTACAGGTACTATGGAGCTCTTAAATCACTGTAAGAATTAGAATAAAAATTACAAAAATAAGCTATTAAGGGAAAAAAATCTTATTATGATGAAAAAATAAAAAATTCAGACAATGTATCGAAAAAAACTTGGGAAATAATCAATAGGGAAACAGGTAAAAATTCAGACAGTCTAAAGAAAATAATTTCTAATGTAAAACATGAAAATTCTGTAGTAAGGGATCCAAAAACTATATCAAATACTTTTAATACATTTTTTATTGAAGCTATAGAGGATTTAGTGCAAAAAACATCCTTAAACTCTTGTTCTCAGTCATCACCTGGGCCAGCACAGATGCTTTCCAAAATGAAATGAAATACAGATTTCAATGCACCCCAGTCGATGAGAAAGAGATAAAACACATCATCTCGTCCCTTAAAAATAAGGGACGAGAGGCATAATATAGCAGCCACTGTTGTTTCTGTGCTACGTTCAGGGAATGCCCTCTATTATAAATAATACTAATGACACGCAAAGCAATTTGATTCTCTATGCTGATGACTCAAATCTAATATCAACATCTAAAACATATCAAGGTCTTGAAGTATCATGTAGGGAACAGATAAAAAATATCAAATCTTATTTCACAAGAAATTGTTTATTTTTAAACACGGATAAAACTAATAAAATGTTTTTTTCGACGGCACAGAACAAAGAAAAACCTACCATAAGAATAACCATTAACAATAGTGAAATAAACACAATAAACGTCACAACATTTTTAGGGATAGAGATTGATAATAATCTGAGTTGGGATGATCATGTTCAAAAAGTAACAAGTAAAATTTCTACAGGACTATATATTTTATATAGGATGTCATTTTTATGTAATTTTGATACTTTAAAAACAATATATTATGCTCATATTCATTCACATTTATCGTACGGGCTGGCAATTTATGGGGGCACTACAAAGCAAAACTTAGACAAAATCTTAATACTTCAAAAAAGAGCTTTGCAAATAATGCTAAATCTAGAGCGTGACGCTTCGGTAAAAAATAAGTTTTGCAATTTAAACATACTAACAGTGTATGACCAATATATTTTGGAGTGCATAATTTGCACAAAAAGTCAGCTCCACAATCACATCTTCCGTAGAGATATACATTCCTACTATACTAGAAATAGAAATACAATTGACATCCCCCAACATAAACTTAGCTTTTTTGAAAAAAAAGCAACTTACATGGGGACAAAATTTTTAAATAAATTGCCATTGAATTTAAAAACTCATATGGATAAAAAATGTTTCAGGGATAAAGTTAAAGCTTATCTTTTAACAAAGAATTGCTACTCTATAGAAGAATTTTTTATTTGATTTTTATTCACCTTTTAAATCTGACAAGAATATTAGTTTTAAATCTATCAGTTTGTAATGTATATCTCTTAATTTTGAATTTTTGCATATACTTGCTGTTCTTAATGTATAGATTTGTTTCTATTGAGAATTAAGGTTTTTATTTTTTTGTATAAAACCGATATTAATTGTTGATTATATATGTTAAGATTTCTGTAAAACTATTTGTAGCCTATGTATTGAATGTATTGACTCTATTCATGTATGTACATACAGACCGAATAAAGATTATTGATTCTGATTCTGATTCTGATGCTCTATCAATGAAGAGGAAAAGGGTCGTGGCTTGTATACGACAATGATTTGGAATGTTTTTTTATTGAAGTCCAACTTTACCGCAGCAATCTCACACATACCCTCTACACAAAAGTTTGAGACATCCATCACTTCACATCTCAAAAAAGGTTTTGAAAAGATACATACGCCTCCCTTTTGGAAAGATGATCGACAATAGGCCGTGACTCCTTTAAACCCATACAATGCCATAACCTCAAACTCGAAATCCCTCAAATGGTGCTCGGACAAACAAATCATATCCGGGTTTTCCGAATCAAGAAACATTTGAAAACTATCAAGCTTATTGGAGAGACCCTGGATGTTGTGGTGAACAACTTTGAAACCATGAACCGTTGGAAGGCTGGATTGAATACCACCTATATCATTCATCCTAAAAAATGCGATTGCAGTCCTTCAGTCATTTCAGGAGACTCAGACAAGATCCCATGCATTGAAGTGCTTTCGTCGTTCTTTGCAGTTTCGGTCAAGGGGTCACAGATTTGTGTTGGATTCAAGATAGCGGAGACGACTGAAGAAAACAGATTACCTAAATGATAATTCCCCTTACTGTTTAGATGTCTACCATCCCTGGAAAGATGATACCTCTTCACCCAAACATTTGCTTCAACGAAGACAACATCAAAGTTGTTACACATCAATTCGAGCTGGTCATTAAAGTCAAAGAGAGCCTTGTATGTTATATCGCGTTGTATTAATATGCTGTTGACGAAAACCATAGCTTTAGGGAAGAGAGTTTTTGCAGTGAACAGGAGGTCGGTATAAGTACCATACTCTTTTTTAAGGTCACGTTACAAAAAGTAGATCCTAATATTAACTAAGCTAAAAGAATATATTTAAAATTTAAACAAATAGATATCTATCTGGTAAAATAATACAAACTTAATTGCTGCTAAATATAGACTATTGTTAAATTAATCAAATAAGAATGGTTGACAGTCTTGTGTTTCCATGCCAGTAGGTTACAGTAAACCTATCGTATTGGAGCATTGTAAGCTAGCCAGCTGAGCGGAGTGATTTTAACAATCACACAACAAAACTATCGTCCTTGAAAATGATTGTGTTCGTGTGTAGGGTTAAGGAAGATGTCATAATATGCTGACGTTTCCGACGAAGCATGAAATGTTGGGATGAAATAAAACAACACAATACCATGTTTTATTTGGTTGAAATTAGAGATTATTTCTAGGTTTGTTTACTATTCGAATGTTTGAATATACTCATTCAGATCAAGTCAGGATCGAATACTAAATTATTCGTTCAACTATTCGAACTTTTGAATATTCACACACCCCTAATTCACAGTGGTAAAAGGAAAAGTACTAGCTTTTCAAAAAAGGAAAAGGAAAAAGGAAAGTGGCCAATTCAAAAGTAAGATTTTAAGTAGGCAAGATTTGACTTGTAAGTTTACACTGTAAAATGTTAAGCATTAGCAGATGGCAGCCTGGTGATTTATTAATATTTTATCTTAATGCCTAGCCTACTTCTGGGCTATCTAGGCCTACCAATATTAGGCCTAGCCTAACTGAGCCTAAGAGGTTATAAGCAATCAAAAATATAGGTGTACAAATGTAGAAATACACATTAGAAGATTCAATATAGGAATCGTAAAAAACTTAAGCCTAGGCCTGATGTTAGCCTACTTTACCAATCAAACATCAGGCCTAGGCTTAAGTTTTTTACGATTCCTATATTGAATCTTCTAATGTGTATTTCTACATTTGTACACCTATATTTTTGATTGCTTATAACCTCTTTGGCTCAGTTGAACTCTTTATCCTTTCTCTTTGTGAAGTTGATCCCATCCACTTCGGCTAATATGAGGTTTTTTTCCACCATGAGGTACTACCACAGAGCATAGAATAAATATTTATTCTATGCTCTGTGGGTACTATTACTACCGTTACCATTCCTAATACTAGGATATCTCTGTGTGTAACCTCTTCCCAAACAGCTATTACAGTTACTAGATTAGGAACGTAATGTGACATCATTTGGAGCAGACGGGTAGCGGCGCACGTCTGACGTGCGAATAGCCACTGCCTTTAAAATATGTACTAACGAGATTTACCGATTAAGTGTCTCATGTGTCTAGGAAGTTTAAACAATGTACTTTAGTTCACTTAGGTGAGCGTTTTATGAAAAAATACTCACAAAAAACATTGACTTTGTAACATTAGGCTGATTTTAGAGTTGGACCTTAGGTTGATATGAAATTTGAAAGTTAATAAATCTTAAAATATTACATTATTTATTATTGTAGGCGCTATTAGATGGCTCAATATAATATTCTTACACTACGTTGTAAATATGAATAGATCATTTGATCAGTATTTCTTAAATATAATCTGCATTTTTGTAGCCTAATAAATATTTTAAAATTAATCATGTACTATACTCAATGAGATAGCTGAACACCAATAGCATATCTACTTGTGTACCTTTTAGGTGGACGAAAAACAAGACAGTGGCATGGAAACTCAAATGGAAAGTGGGCAAAGGGTGTTATGTTCTTTGGGGGGTAGGTTAGTTGCGCATTTGCTATCTGCACTAATCCGGGTCCCGTAGGCTGGGTTATAATCCGGTAGGTTAGTTGCACATTGACAGTTTGAACAATAGATCTCTTGAAATTATAACGAGCAATGAAGCGTACGAGAAAGTCAGTCAACCAAAATAATCCATAAACAATTATACTTCCGAATGAATTAAAAGAGTAGCATGTACCAGGTGTAGCAATTTCTCTAGTTTTATACCAAAGCTGATGCAGATATTTTTTTCACCAATCCTAGACAGTAAAATCATTATGAATTCAGTATGTACCCAGGGCCGTCCCTAGGGTTAGCGGCGCCTGGGACAAATGTGGTCGTGGTGCCCCCCGCCAGTAATAGTCGCATTCGCATATTTTAATACTATGTTAATACGGGATGGACAGGATTGAATTTTTAGTTCGGGGCGGGATTTTTTCCTGTGCATAAACGACAGTCTTGAGTATTGCAGTTACCAAAAAAGACAAACAAAATTAATTTTTACCATTTGTGGCACTGATCTATCAAAACCAAAAAAGGGTAAAAATTTACAGGTAGGCCTATAGAAACTTGTGACTCGCGGTCGAAATGTCTCGCGGTCACAGCGTGATCGTCGGTATGACTAGCGGTCACGGCGGAATCGTCGGTATGACTAGCGGTCACAGCGGAATCGTCGGTATGACTAGCGGTCACGGCGGAATTGTCGGAATGACTAGCGGTCACGGCGTTATCGTCGGTATGACTCGCGATCACGGCGGAATCGTTGGAATGACTAGCGGTCACGGTGTTATCGTCGGTATGACTAGCGATCACGGTGTTATCGTCGGTATGACTAGCGGTCACGGCGGAATCGTCGGAATGACTCGCGGTCACGGCGGAATCGTCGGTATGACTAGCGGTCACGGCGGAATCGTCGGAATGACTAGCGGTCACGGCGTTATCGTCGGTATGACTCGCGGTCACGGCGGAATCGTCGGTATGACTCGCGGTCACGGTGGAATCGTCGATATGACTAGCGGTCACGGCGCGATTGTCTGTATGACTCCGCAGTCACGATGCGATCGTCGGTATGACTCCGCGATCACGGCGCGATCGTCCAAATGACTTGCGGTCACGGTGCGATCGTCGAAATGACTTCGCCTCCTGCGTTCGTGGAATTACCGTGAACATCACTCGCGATAGCGGCGTCATCGTCACTCGCGAAGCGGCAAAATCGCCGATGATCGGATCAAATCTCGTCCCAAAATAATCCCGAATCAAATGTAATCATGTCCTGATAATCGGGATTTTTCCCGAAAATTTCCCGAAATTTCGGGTTAATACCAATAGCCGTTGCGCGGCGCCCCCTCAGCCGTGGCGCCCGGGGCAGCTTGCCCCAGTTGCCCCCCCTTCGGACGGCCCTGTATGTACCATTTAACCATGTATAGCCAGCCACCTGTCATGTCAAGCCGCAATTTTCAAACTAAAAAAGAAATCACACTACTCTAGCTGCTGAGAGTGTCAAACACATATATGTTACAAAATGCTAATAACTAAGACTGGCTTAGGAAAAACTTAAAACTTTCTCAGCATCTTATGACAAATTAAAAATATAAAACTAAACTAGTGCACCTGTTGCTCGAAATCGTAACCAACCTAACCTAACCTAGCCATATTTTTTTATGAGTTTAAAAGATCCAACTAAAAGCGTATGCAACTAATGGAAATACCCACACTGTTATTAACAGTTATAATAAACCCGTCTTGTAAATATATTTTGATATTTCTGAAGGTGACCTCGTTTAGTGTAAAAAAAAAATGATTCTCGTCTTACCCATTGCCCCATAAAGATCATACTGCTGATCATTCTGGTTTGTGAACTCATAAAAGTTTATTCTGCCATAAATATTCAAGACAAATTTAATTCAAATCGGACAAAAATCATTCAAATTATTGTGTTTATGGATTATATATTTCTAGTATTTATATATATATATATACGTTTTTTTAATATTTGAACGAATAGTATTTTGGCCTCTACTCTCTAGGACATCAAACTATAAATGTATATCGGGGCTGGCTCTAGGTCTTACCCATCGAAGTACTGTATACAGGGTGGCCGAAAAGTCCCTTTACACTAATCACAAATTTATTGACAATTACTTAATAGTGAACAAGAAAATTAGTCCAAAACGTCGGTGTGCATACCTCCAAGGTCTCGGCACAGCTTGATTCGACGCCATGTTCTTTTGCTCATTCGTCGCACCATCTCAGGCGTGACTCGTCCAAACGCCGCCCTTACTCCTTCTCTTAGCTCCGTCATTTGTGACATACCGCTGTTTCCTCACCTCTTCCTTGAAAAAACCCCACAGTGCGTTGTCAGCTGTCGTCAGGTCGGGGTTCCTTGGAGGCATTGGGGAAGGACAGTTCGCAGACCCTCGTCCAATCCATCGGTCTGGCAGGAGTTCATTCAGGCGGCGGCGAACACTCAGCGCAAAGTGTGGCGGAGCACACACACAGCAGTTATCCTGCTGTAAAATAACTGTGTCCAATATTCCCCGTGCTCTTAGTTGAGGAACCAACCATTCATTTATCATTCGAAGATAGCTGTCTTGGTTAACATTGCCCTCGAAAAAATAGGGGCCAAGCAGGTGGTCGGAAGTTATCCCAGCCGAAAGCATCACATGAGGCGGGTTATTTTCAACTTCCTCATAAAAGTGAGGATTTTCTTTCGACCAGAAATAAACATTCCGGTTGCGAGAACTGCGGTAAATCGCACATTCGTCACTAAACATGAGGTTTTTCCTGTCTCTGTGCCTCGGAAAGCGTCGAAGCATAACCTGGCACGCTTGCACACGAAGGTCCATGTCATTGTCTGTTAACTCGTTGACTGACAGGGGCCGAAAGCACTTCATATCCAAATCCTTTCGCCGTTTTCTGGTGGATTTCATTGGCGAACGTGCAACGGAAGCTTCCACAGCAGCCCAGGTTTCGACTCGAGTAATCGGTCGTCCACTTCTTGGCGCGTCGAGAACGGATCCCGTTGCAAACACCTTCTTTTCCCACGCTATTAATGTTTGCCGGGACGGTGAAGGTTTCCCAAACCGTACTGCAAAGTCATTCATGATTTCCTCCATTGTTTTTTCAGTTGTGAGGACGCTCATGCACCCACACAGAAGCAACCAAACGCTCCTCGACACTAAACACACTCATGTCCGCCATGTTGTCCGACTCAGATTTGGACTGAGACTGAGGGGGTGTCGGCGACCTTGGACTGAGCCCGCGTGGCGGGGCGGAGGCGGGGGAGGGGTTTCACTTTCTCCCACCACTGCGCCCTTACCCCACACGTGTCAGTATTGGCCGTCGTTCCGTTTATAACAGTGTAAAACGTAATGACAAATTGTGTAAAGGGACTTTTCGGCCACACTGTACTTCGATGGTCTTACCGTGCCACCTACGGTAATAGATACTTCCCTATAGTGAAATTCGCTAAAATATGTAAATATATAATTGAATGACATCAATACATTAACTTAATTGAATGAAAATTTACAAATCATCGAGGGTTCTGTATTCTGTATAGTCTTATTAAAATCATGGTTTTACGCAATACTGATTGTTGTACTAAAAATTGATCAAATCATCAAATAGTCGGCTAGTTTTCAAAGGTTAAATACACATACTTGTAGGTAAACAATTAACACTCACCTTGCCAATCGATTTTGGAAGCTTCAGATGCGTTGCTTTCCTCATGGAGTTCTTAGTTTGGAAACGCCAGTTTTTGTCAAAATATTTAAGGCATCCTTGTCGTTCTTAATTTCGCATTTTATAATTTTTTGCTGGCCGTTCCTTGATGCGCAACTAACCTACCTACTTGAGGGGCCCACCAGATTCCAAACCGGAACTAACCTCCCCATTTATGGCCCTAGGGTCATTAGATGCGCCACTAACCCATGGTGGAAGTAAATAAGGTGTGCTACTGCGCATCGTGCCCGGCTGCAGGTGGTGCGGGGGAGGGGTATCGTGACGTCACCTTGGGGGCAAACATGCGCTACCATATCGAGCAGTGACGCTGCTCTAATAAAATTGTAATTTTTAATAGTAAGAACCGATAAAAATTCCTGAAACTTTGCATAGTCTTGGACTATTAACATAGGATGCTTATGATTTAAATTTTATTAATTTATTTGAATTAAAAACCATTCAACCACCGATCAAACTTCAAACTTGTTCATACTAACACAAAAAAGTTAGTCAGCTACCAAATCACGTATTATTTGTTCAGGTTTATGAGACCTGCGGGAAAGTTTTAGGTAAAGGTTCTAATTTAACTGTAGTATCGGTTGGATTTTGATAAAAGAATCACTTTTTTAGCTACGAAGAATTATATCAAGCGGCAGTGTTGGGAAGTAGCGCGCTACAAGTAGCGACGCTACAGTAGCGCGCTACTTTTTTTGTAGCGTTAGCTGTAGCTACGCTACTTTTAAGATTTTGTAGCTTTAGCTGTAGCTAGCTACATTTTTAAAGTAGTTGTAGCGGAATTTTAGCTACTTTTCTCGCTACATTAACTTGTTTGAGATAGTGATTTTTATCATAACCTCAACCTTACGTGAAACAACCTCTTTTAAAATGAGATAAAAACAAAATAGGCCTACTTTATTGGCTTCAAACAGCTGGTTGCAGCCGTTTCATTCCCTATTACAACACAACGTTGTGTGGACATAGAGGCCATTAAATGAGTGTTATCCACATTTTTGGCTCTCATTTCCTTAATTTACTACTCTATGATTACTGTCAGATAAAATAAAATCGCTAGATGCAGACGACGTTTAAACGGTACCGGGTACCGGTGACAAGAGAAGCTATTGAATGCTTGCAAGTGATTGACAGGACAGGGGAATTAGTAATCAATTTAGTTTCTTTATTATATCGATAATGTTTCAACTTGGGGTTTAATGGAAACCAACACACCTTGAAATAATTAGAAAGCTGGTCTATCAACCTTTGCTTCAGCTGTTGATTGTGGTTTATCATCTCAAGTCCTTCCTTGGTTAGATTAGATTACGAGGATTTTTCAAAGGTTTACTAAATTAACAAAGAGGAAATTACCTGATGAGATTTAAGATATGCCTAGACTACATGATAATTGTAATGAAAAAATCTCCCTCCATATAACATGAAACATACATTGAAAAAATAGCATAGTTTGCTCCTGCTAACAACTCTTGTACTTGTATAGGACTGAGGCTATAAGACGAACACAAGTTCCTAGTTCAATTATTATGAATATATCTGTTTAGTCCTTGCAAGAACAAGCCTACTATAGCCAACTTGTTACATAGCCAAGTAGGCCTACATGTTATTTTTACTTTACAAAATTAAACATGTTTAAATTAAAAGCCGATTTCAGGATAAGTTACTGAATACTGTTTTCTCTACCAACTAGGTTGAAGCACAATTTGCCCTATGCATAATGACAATAAAGGACGATTTCTTGACATTGAAAAGTGTTATTCGTAGAACAAGTAATTTATCACTTTCAAAGTTATAGCAATGTCGTTTTTAACATTAAAAGTAAAGGAAGGCAATAAACTCCAATTTCAGTAGGCTAGGCTCTGTAACACAAAAAAGTATTTTTAAATAATCTTTTTACAGTTTTATTGGTCTTAATTGTTGATATAAAACATCTATAAATGAATCTATATTAGATTAATAAAATGAGCTTTTAAAATATAGTTTGGTTGTATGTCCTTTGAACTTAATGAAATTTACATTTTAAGATGTTTAAAAATAATGCAATATTTAAAAATAAGTACTAAATATGATGGGACACCCAACTATTTGGTTCTGTTGTTGTAATGTTAGGTTTATAATGCCAACAAATTAAATACAATCTAGGAATAATTTGTTTTCCAAGTAATGTTAGATACAATACTGACATTTTTTTAAATGTTTGTTCAATAAAAATGTAGTTGCAATTAATTTTACATTTACCTAATGTGCGTGGAATAAAAAGTAACGTCTTTTGGAAAAGTAGCTAAAATTGTAGCTGTAGCTACATTTCATTGTAGCTGTAGTTGTAGCTAGCTACTTTTTGGGAACTGTAGCTGTAGCTGTAGCTAAGCTACTTTTTTGGAAATGTAGCAGTAGTTGTAGCTAGCTACATTTTAAAAGTAGCTTCCCCAACACTGTCAAGCGGCAACGGAGCGCGCGCTCAGCCGATGCCACCGTTTATTGGATAATAAGGCCACGCATTTATTATCCAAAACACTGTAGCTACATGTTATAAGGATATACTTTGTATTCTACATTTTAAATTAAATGTGTAATTTTAACATGTGACAGATAGGCTATAATAAGTTTTACATTAAAATGCGTTGCTAAAATTAAAATCTTCGTTTTTATACGAATTAACTCTCTTTGATAACAGTTGCCATAAAATTTGTAGGATCGGAAATGAATAACATTTCCTTAACCAAAAACATAGTTTATTACATTTTGAAATCTTATTAAAATATTTACGACCTGAAAGTAAACATCTAAAAAATTAAACATTTCATCACCTCTGGATTTTCTAAACCTTTATAAGTTTTCTTTTTTCGCCACCAGCAAAATTGCATTGTCTTAGCCTCCTGTTGATTTGTTGAGGAAAACTAAAATATCGCACGTTTGGTTGCGTTTTCTTATTTTTCTAACTATTACAACAACCGTATACTGCACAATGGGGCATTTTTGTAGAAAGATGTGTGCCCTATGGAAAACTGACATCTACTGCAACTCGCGGTGAACACAGAAACGAAAACAAAACAAACAACACGTGATCGTCCCCCGCACCCGAACCAAAGTTGCGACATAGATAACAACCCCAGTGAAATAGGATCCTAGCTGTCGAATTAAACTGGAATATCACATTTTATTATCATGGTATTGCAAGAGTGAAACAATTTAATATTTTAACCTGATTATAAATACAATGTTTAATCACCAACTTAATTTTTAACAGAGTACATTTTATTTTATATACTATGTTAAATACATTCCTTTGCGTTAAAGATCATTTATTATTTAAACCACTATTTGCAAACTTTGGTTTTAACTAATCAACAACGATTTGCAATACTTTAAATGCAATTTGGCAACGTTAACCCTATTCACCGAGGAGACAATATTATATATTCTCTGTGAACTATTACGAAATAACCCATATTCAAACGGGGGAAAACACACTGAAGTCAACAGAACAACAATTTTTCACATAAAAATATAAATACAGGAATAAAAATACCAATGATACTATATTCATGAAACTACATTATTTGTTGGATGGCAATGTGTGATTAATACTTGGCAACTGACTCGACTCGCAGCACGCGCTCCGATCACGCGCTCATATAACTTAGCATATCTCAGGAAATAACGCCTCTAACGGTATATAGTTTGAAGGAAAGTTAAATTTGGATCTTTATCTAAAACTTTCCCGCTGGTCAAACCCGTCTAACCAAATAGTATGTGATTTAGTAGCCGACTAACTTTTGCATGTTTAGTTTTAAGAAAGGCCAAGTATAAAGAGTGATTTCACGCTTAAGTTTTTAACAATTACAAACTATTTTTTCACGACACGCATCGTCCACTTATAATTGATGTTCATGTCAAGTTTCATAATTTTTCCTCAATTCTAACAGTTCAAAATGTTGATGTTAATAGAGCAGTGTCACGCTGAGCTATATACGCGCGCGAAGCGGTTTGCCCCCAAGGTGACGTCACGTCGCGATGCGCAGAACGGTCTCAAACTCGTCCGGCTGAGTAGCACACCTTATTTACTTCCACCATGCCACTAACCTACCACCGATCTTTGAAGGGGGAAGCGCAAGGGGAGGCAGATTTTGACCTTCGGGGCAGTCAGCTAGTAAATGGTGGTCGAGGGATTATGGCCATTGTACATTTCTTCGACCATCGGCGCAATCGGGCGTTAGCCGCCGTAACATTTGTCTGAATTTTGCAAAATAAAATAGTTCTGAATAATCCTTTGTAGCATGAATATGTTATCAATGTAATTTTGTTTGTTTTTGGTTAGGTTGGGTTGGGTTAGGTTAGGTTAGGTATTTCAACAGGATATGCCCATATTAAACTAAATTAAATGCTAAAAACAAAAATAGTGTCCTCTTCTCCTATATACTAATAGGCTAATACCATTGACTCTGTAAAAAGAACCAAAATAGATGTTGTATGTAATTCTCACTAAACTCACTAATGCTGTCAACTTCCACCTAAGCTCGACATCATTAAAGTAAGTTGAAACTATTCTGGGAACGGTGGACAGTATAAAAAACTGTAGTTGTTTTGTTTTCTAGGATTCAAAAAGTCAGTGAATGTATATTAGTTATCGTCCAATATTCAGGAAGAAATAACTTGCAGCTTATGAAGCTTTTAATACAGGTATCGTGCATTATGTAAAAAAAGCTTATCCATCCCAGAAGCCAAAATGTATTCATGCCTTGATTGCAAACCAAAAATTGTGTTGAGAAAAGTCATTTTTAGGCCTTAGTGATGAAATACCATTATGATTCTGATGTTCCTAAACTAACTGCTGACATTTCAGGGTGCACAGAGCTCCTCAGATTCCTCGGATGATTCCTCTGATGAGAGTGATAGTGGCGTCAGTCAAGTCGAAGTGTAGGTTATTTTTTTGAGACTTAAGTATTGTGTTTTATACTGTTTTGTAAACTATTTTCATGTAATTTACAATACCGAGTAGGAATTTTACTATACTTTTAAGAATTTGTGCCAATATTTACAAAATCTAGGTCTAGAGGGTTTGAGCCATTTATCTATTTACAGAAACTACCAACGTTTCGGCTACATTATAGTCGGCCATCTTCAGGGCGGGTGAAAGCAATCACAGTGTTCACACAAAATTCTACTGGCAAGGGTGGGCCGGGCTCGTAGGGTATTTAACCCCTTGGTGGGGGTTTGGTGGAGGTGTTTTGGTACTCTCCTCTCCTTTCTATCTTCACCGGCCTCCGGCCGTTTTTAGAATGTTTTCGGCTTTCTCTGGCTAGCAGGGACTGTTGAATCACTGTTTTTCACACTATTTTTAGTTTAATAAAAAAAACGGTTCCTTGTATTATTTGAATATTTCCGTTTCCTTTATGAACATTGTCAGCATGTTTCCTAAATAACATTGCTTCTAAAATCTCTTTTAAAATATTTATCAGAATGTGCTAAAACTTTTACATTATCAAACTCTGTTGCATGATTAGTTTGGAAGGAATGGTCTGTTCATAGACAACTGAGGCGATCGAACCCCGTAGACCAAGATTGTTTAAATATTAGTGACGACTGTGGTAGCCTATCCATGAACAATTTGTATCAATATTGTTTGAATATTTGAATAAATAATAAATTTGTAAGTGTTTTAGTTTTATTTTCCTTTAAGAAATGTGACCAAACAATTGAAGTGGACCATGCATCTTGTGGTTAGTTCTTTGAAGTTTATTTTGTTAATATACACATTTCATTCTAACTGCTGAAAGTTGTATGAAGAGCCATAGAATTAAACTGTGAATTTAAATAAGTGAATTCAAATCTATACATTTTTCTGTTTTTTATTAGTGAATTTCCCATATAGGGAATAAGCTATTAACGCAGGTCTCATGGTAAGACCTAGACCCGGGACTGATTTACTTTTCTGTTTTGAGGTACCCAGAGGCTAAAAATCCCATCTGTTCAAATTCATATATATACAGGGGTGCCTACAAGGGGGGGCTGTGACGCAGACTGCGTCATTCAAATTCTTGAGGGGGGCTGAAAAATTCAAATGGGTGGGCTAAAGTTAATTGTAATAATATTGTTCAACCTGTGACGACAATCAAAAATATATTACAAAGTCGCCAGTTGATTAATGACAATAGTTATATTATTGAATTCAATTAGTTAAAATAGGAGTTTAGGATAGTTTAGGATTTGTTTAGGAAGTTATTATTCAAGATTAGCAAGATGTGAGATCTAAGAGGGAGGGCACGGAATGGCTCAACTTCTGAGATAAAGATAATAACGCGTGGCACAGACACAAGCTACATCGAGACTTAGCACAGAACGCTTTGTTGACATAAAGCTCGTTAAAATACAATCAAGTAGCATAGGCTACATTACTTTACACTATTATGTAGATACTGGATTACCTGAGTTAATAGGGAGGGGGGGGCAATGAAAAAATACAGTTAATCCAATGTAGTATAAAAACAGATAACAAATCCATTAAAACACTGTAAACAGCCATTAACGTGTGACGTATTTTTGCTCAAGTGAGATTTTTAAGCAAAGGGCAGCGTCTTAAAAAGGTTGCCTGGATGATAACTCGAGCTGGGTTTTGTTCTAGAGCTCAAAAATCAAAGTTTTTAAAAATAAAAGTATTTTGGGCCAAACTCCCCTTTCACCACTCCTATTTTTCCAATAAATTTAGTTTGGGTCTAAAATTTCAGACAAATTCGGAATTCACAATCCGAATGATCAGTGATCATTCGCTATCAATAATGATCAATTCAAGGATCAATTCTATAATCACATTCTTAGACCCAGTTGTTGTATTCCAGTGTTATTGTTTGACAGAAATTATTATCAGTGTTGAGGATAAGCACCAGATGAGATTGCAACTTTTGGTTAACTGATTAGAGGGTTAGCATCTGTGTGCCACGAACTGAGTAGAAGTTATCTCAGTGGTGAGAAAGAGATAAAGATAGTCCTAGCTCTTGCCAGACTACTAACTACGAGTATGTATGCAGCGCCGTCCTTAGGGTGGAGCGAGTGGAGCGGCCGCTCCAGGCCTCGCGCCCGGCGAGGCCTAACTATCGCTAGAAATAAGTTAATGTTTTGGAATGAAAATAAAAAAATAAAGGACAGACAGATACATGTGCCTAAAATATGTCTTATTTTATATGAACTAGCCTATATCAATTGTTGTATCGATTAAAAACCTACGAATGACATCTAAAACACAAAAGAATATCAAACAACGTTTGACAGCTCGGCGGCGATGACGGAACCCGAGCCTCGCGGCAGCCACCGAGCCACCCCGGTGAATGTGAGTGAGTCATACGCTTACTCTTACTGGTGCCATTAAAGTTCTATTGCATGATTAATTAAGTTCAATTTATTTACAGATGTAAATGTTTACTGGATTGAATGGATAATCAGCGTGGATAAGACTGACTGTAAACTACTCGCATTTCGCAATAAACATAAACCTATAACAATCTTTGTTATTAAAGTAAAAAGTAATACTGTGAATCAATTACACTGTAATGATACTACCTCTTTTAATTTATTATTAAAAACTCATTGACAATTATAGGTAATATTTTTTTACCTTTTAAACCCCCCATTACAGACCAACTGACGAAAACACAATAAACCTATATTGACAAAAAGTGCATAAACAAGTTAGCCTATGACGTTTACTATTTACAAAGTGACGGGACGACAATCCACAGTGAAGAGAAGTGTTCATTTTTTTATTAATGATTGTAAAGAACTTCGTGGACAATATTTATGATATTCACTTTGGAATTGGAACAATAATATGTGCAATTAGCTATGATATTAACGGCCATTTACAGAGTGTAAAAGAAATGACGAATTTGCAAGTATCTCATTGACAATTATTTATGTAATATTTTTTTAACTTTAAAACACCCTTCACAGACCAGTTGCCGAAAACACAATAAACCTAACTTGACAAAAAAATAAATAAACAAGATAGCCTATAAGCATTTACTATTAATTATTGTCATCCCGCCACTTTGTTTAATTTACAAAGTGTTGATTAAATTCACAATCCACAGTAAAGGAGAAGTGTTAATTTTTTTTTTTATTAATGATTGTAAAGAATTTCGTGTGCAATATTTATGATATCCACTTTGGAATTGGAACAATAATATGTGTAATTAGCAATAATATTCACGCCCATTTTCAGATTGTAAAATATTAATTTTTTTCGTCAAAGTGCTTAAAACGACGACTTTACAAGTATAATTTTACAAAAATTTTCCGGGGGGGGGGACCCCCAGACCCCCCCCTCAACTGCGGGATACTCCGTACCCCCCAGACCCCCCGGTGAGCTTGGTTAAACAAGGCCTCGCAATTATGTATTGCCCCAGGCCTCGCATTTTATAAAGACGGCTCTGTATGTATGTCCGCCTTGCACAAACATAGATAAAGTATAGTACTAGAAGTTGTATATAGAGAATTAGTATGTATGTGCATTGCAGGGCAATCTCCACATCAGTAAAAAATTCATAATCTCGATAGTTATACTCGTTCATTGTACCATATCTCATATAGCCATATGTCATATGATCATTATATATTTATATTAATAAAATCATTTACAAACGTACCTTATGTCTCTCTATGTAATCCAGTGTCGAATAAGTGAAAAAGATGTGCTTTGCTATAGAACTGGGTAGAGTATGGTTGCTAGAGAGGTTGTACCTCTTCGGAAGCTTAAAGCCCAGAAAACATACTACTATAACCCAGAATGCCAACCGCATGGTAAAAAGCATTAAGTGTTTTGAGAGAGCTTTGCCTGTCAATTGTAAAAAGTCATACTCGGTTGGTAACTACGGTTAATAATGGGACTGCGTCTCGTTGTCCCGCCGTCTAGTTGTACCTACGTCTACTTGTACCTCGAGGCCTAGAAACAACTAGTCGTAGGTACAACTAGACGCAGGTACAAGTAGACGGTGGCACATCCGACTAGTTGTACCTGCAGATTTTTAGGAGGTACAACTAGACGTAGGTACAAGTAGACGTGTATCCCACCGACAAGTAGTATCACCTAGCTTGTACGGATGCGACCAGTTGTCCCTACGGCTAGTGGTCCTTACGACTAGTGGTCCCTACGTCTAGTTGTACCTACGTCTAGTTGTACCTACGACTAGTTGTACCTACGCGTATTTTGCGTAATAATATATATTATTAAATATATTATTTTTTACAAGTATTTATTTACAATCTATTCTATACTAGAACAATAAGCAAATTTAATAACCATTTTAACATGGGTTAGTTTCACTCCATCAAGTGCACTAACAATACAAAAACTTTTAAAAAGTTTCACTAAAAACGATTTGGAAGGTCTATTGGATTAACTCTTTTGAGCCTATATGTAGCTTCACTATTGTCGAGAAGGTTAACTGCCAGGAAATTTGGATGGATTTCTAATTTTCTTTGGTATTTTTCACTTAGTTTTTTTATTTCTTCTTTAACATAGGGTAATTTTGTATCTTGATGAATTACTTTATTTGTGACAAACCAAGAAGCTTGTAAAATTTTTCTCAGTGTCTTCGATTGAATCCTTTGAACTAATTCTATGTTTGAGTTTGTAGTGGTTCCCCAGAGTTGGATACCGTAGGTCCAAATAGTTTTCAATATAATTTTGTATAAAAGTAATTTATTTTCAACAGATAATTTTGAATTTCGACCAATGAGCCAATTTAGTTAGTTTGTTTTTAAATTTAAATGAAGTTGTTTGTTCCAAATGTGTGAATGCCATGTAAGCTGTCAGTCGAGATGCATACCAAGTTACTTAACTTCGTTGGATTGTGGAAGGATTACATTATTCAATGTTACTGGGGGGCAAGTTCTTGTAGACATAGTAAATGTAACTTGAACGGATTTTGTTTCATTTACTTTAATTTTCCAATTCTGTAAATATACAAGCAGTATATCCTTAATGAATTACAATAGACCGCTGCCTAGCAATTATGTATTACTATTTTTGCTGATTCCTTAAAATATTTTTTCACATAACCTTAAAGTATTTGCATTGATTAGTGCACATTTCTTATAGTTTACAATGGATTTCCCAGTGAACAATGAACAATGAAGTGTACAATGAAGTTGAGGTCCAGTGGTTGAAAAACTCAACCAAAAATATGCAATGTACAGACTTCTCTATTTAACATACACTGTAAATAATACATGTGATTGGATTTTTTTTTCCATTTCAAACAAACTAAAGAAGCTAGTTAAACTATATAAACTAAATTTGATACTGAGCTAGGTATGTGTACACTGGTTACACACTGTGTACACAGTCTGCAACTAAACCAAGATTAGTTTTACTAAGAACTAATAAGCGTGCACAAAAAAAGTCATATCTGGGTTATTTTTTCAATGGTATTTCAATAGTGAGCTTTCATTACGTTTGCGTAGAAGGTAATTAAGATGTGTTTTTGAGAAAAGGTAGTAGTTAAGTGTGAAATAAACTTATTTGTCAAAGTATATGCATAAAAAAACCAAACTACGCCAGTTTACGTAATATCCATAAGAATAACTTTTAATTTGAACTTGTTGTAATATTCTCCGTGACTAATACCATACAAAAACACTTCATTATACTCAATTACTTGTTTTTGTAAACTCTGAATTGATTTATTTAAGATAATTGTTTTAAGTTGTTGTTAAAGCTAGTTAATGTTAGTTTTCTATAGAAAGGTAGAGTTTGAGTGGGGAAAAAAATTATAACAGATCTTGACAAGAAATAAGGAAAACCAAAGTGTAATATGGGTAGGGACTGACCAAGGGACACTGTACATTGTTATCAAGAACAGGGTTTTCTCAATGAGCTGCAAACAAGCCAAATTTTCCTGGCTTTTGTAGCAAGTTGTTTATAATAAATCCCTTAAATTGGTGACAAGTTGAAGGGGAGATACAACTAGCCGTAGGTACAAGTAGGCGTAGGTACAACTAGTCGTAGGTACAAGTAGTCGTAGGTACAATTAGTCGTAGTACAAGTAGTCATAGGTACAACTAGTCGTAGGTACAAATAGACGCAGACGTATGAGGTACATGTAGACGGTGGCGTACCCGACTAGTTGTACCTGCAGATTTTTAAGATGTACAACTAGACGTAGAGACAACTAGACGTAGGCACAACTAGACGTCTGCACCATCGTCAAGTTGTACCTACAGCTTTGGACGAGGTACAACTAGACACCTGTCACCAAAATGCAGCAGGTACAACTAGACGCCGGTACAAGTAGACATAGACCCTTAATAATTATTGGAATTAGAAAAATCACCGATTCAGAAGTCATAGCCAAGTCATAGTCAAGTGACTTCGAAAGTCACACTCGGTTGGTAAAAATTTACCACCCGGATATGACTTCAAAAGTCATAGCCGGTTGGTAAAACAAGTCATAGCCGGGTGGTAGAAAGTCACACCCCGGCTATGACTTTTTTTTACCACCCGGCTATGACTTTCAGACCTAAGGGACGCAAGCTTCGCCAAAGTCGCCGACGTGGGCGCGGGCGAAAATTCATGCAGTCTGGGTCGGTCCCCATTCTCGGGCTCTCGTTGCAACGCACGATGTTGAGTCTGAGAGTCGGAACCTAGAGGTCCATAGTAGAGCGCCCCGACGCATTTAGTGCAAGCAACACTCGGGACCTATCTAATCCCTGACAGGCAGAACCCGCCATCGATAGCCAGGAGGAAGGGGACCATCAGCACGCTGACGGGGGGAACCCCAACCTCCCATTTACACCGCTGCCCGATCGAGGGTTTACCCATTGCTGGGAAACCAGAGATAACCAGAGCGATAGATCCCCAGATACCCCTGGTGGGCTCGGACCCAGCACCCGATCTACTTCGTTTGCCCGTCAGACCCAACATCACTGCCAGGCCATCAGGGTTTCCCAAAAGGAGGCAGGTATAGAAGTGGGACCCACCCGGATGAACCTATCCACCAGAGGTGGCGACACCCTTGACTCAATTGAGGTTCCGGGAAGAACCCCCCACACTCAAGATAACCATACCGTCCGTGCTCAGAGACAGGGATTGGTTTGCATAAGTACCTACAAACCGTTGCCCTCACACTGCGGAAAGTTACGTTGCCCTTGAGTGTCCCCGTGAGCTGCGGGTACTTGCCCGTTTTCACCTCCAGGAAAGGTTACTTCCAAAGTCGAGGATTTGCCCACTGAATGCTGGTCGCACACAACAAGCAGGCCGAAGCCCAAAGAACCACAGACACAGGTAGGTTAGAGATTATGATGTACTTCCATCTCTCCTAGAGCTAAACACCCCTCCATCCTGGATAAAGGAATGTCACTGGGACCCGATGCCCAGTCGTCCATGTCTGTGGCCAACTTGAAAATGCCGATACCAACACGGAGCATTTACCTCCCCTCTGGAGGCTAGGTATTTCACCTCCCAGGACGAGGCTACTTCCCTTACCTACATTATAGGGTAGATAGGGAAATTTTTTTTTTTTTTTTTTTTTTTTTTTTCATTGATCTATTACTTTGCCGAGTACCTGGTTTACACCTCGGCTTATTTTCCTTTTAAGATTGAGATTGGTTCATTGATCCTTTTGTGATTCTTCGTAAGTGATGCTCCTTATACTAATAAATTTTTGAACAATGACGATAACAAATAAATAAATAGTTTGAGTGGTAACTTTGTGACTTTGGTTTCTTGATCCATGCTTGTTTGCTGATAAGTGCATGCTGCCTATTTTTTTTTTTTTTTTCATCTTTTCCCTCTCTATCTAGCTTTGTTTGGCCGTTTTGATCGCTACCGGGTAGCATCCCAGCGGACCCACGGACCGACAGGTCCCTATGAGCAATGTTCCTCGAAACCATCTGCCCCCACGTTGCCAACCTCTGCGTTGGGACAGACCAGCCGGAGCTTCTGGCCTTGGGCATGTCCCAACCCCGTGGGTACCATTTACGGTCTGGGTGGACCCCTGCTCCTCTTTCTTCCTATTTCATCCAAACCTTTTGGAGTAGTTTCTTGTGATGCCTTTTGGTGTCATGTTGATGTCCCTGTTTCTTGTAGTTTTTGTCATGTTGATGTTGGGATTGGGTTGAGTCGACAATCCCCTCCTCTTCCATTATTCTTGCCGTTTGTTGTGTATTTCCTTCCAGGTTTCACCCAGTGCCTCCCAGGCAATCGGATTTCCAACACAGTCATGCATGGTTACTGGCTGAGTGATGCCCGAGATCTTGTCGTAGAAAGCTAGACGGTCATTCTCCTACTCCCGGCATCTCAAACTCGCATGCTCGGGGGTATCCAGCTCCCCGCACTTGCTACAGAATGGGTTTTCCGCTCCCTGAATTCCAACAAGGTTTCCTCTTGCAAACAGGTACTCCTTAAACGCACCATGTCCAGTCAGTAGTTGTACCGTCCAGAAGTTAGGCCTAATGTAGTTCATGCTTCTCCTTTCCTCCAGGTTTCCGAAGATGCGGTACGTGTACCTTCCCCTGTCGCTCACATCCCACTCCCTTTGCCAAATAGCAAAGAAATGCTCCTCAATCTCCTTCTTCGAGCCTTCCCTTTCTCCTTTTCTAAGCCTCCTTCTCTCAGCAAGCTCTTTCATCTTAAGATCGACTGGAATTGATCCTGTTACCGCACACAGCGCCAAGTGCGAGGTGGTGCGATAAGCCCCAGAAATACTCCTAAGAATGCTTCTTTGACATGCTCTTAGCCTTCTTTTATTGTGACTGTGATCTATTCTAAAAGCAAGAGGTCCACATGCATATGCCATGATGGGTACAGCAACGGTCTTGTAGAGTATATCTAAAGCTTCGAGCCGTATCCCGTAGGAATGTCTAGCCATTCGTCCTAGTTTTGCGAAGATGTCATTTGCCTTCCTGGTAACATAGGCGTAGTGGTTGACAAATTGTAGTTTGGTGTCAAGGATTATCCCAAGATATTTTACTTCACTTGCCGCAGGAACCCCCACTCCATATAACCTGACTGTGGGTGGTCGTCTGAGATCCAGTGAACCCTTGAGCTTGAGCAGTTTAGTTTTTGCCAGTGAGAAATTGAGTTTTGCTTTGCGACTCCACGCTTCAAGGATTGTTGCTACCTCGTTGAATTTCTCCTCCAGGATCGCTCTTGACCTGCCATCCACAAGCACAACTGCATCATCCGCAAAAGCGATGATCCTTACATTCTCCTGAAACGGACTCCTAAGCAGATCGTCCATGACAATATTCCACAAGAGCGGTCCCAACACCGACCCCTGAGGGCAGCCCCTATTAACTTCTCTAACCACCTTCCTGCCACACACCGTGAGCTCAGCGGATCTGTTCGAGAGGTAGGACTTCACCATTTCGTATATCTCTGACGAGACATTGAGTCTCCTGAGTTTGTCAAGAATCGAGGGCCACCACAAGTTGTTGAAAGCGCCCTCGATGTCCAGAAAGAGACCATACACATGCTTCTCTGCGGAGTTGGCGACGAAGCTTAGGACCTGATCGATGGCATCGTTTGTGTCCCGTCCGGGCATGAAGCCATGTTGAGCAGGATTCAGGAGGTTATTTTCAGTGAGGTGCCTTCTTAATCTTAATTCGATCAGCCTCTCGTATGTCTTTCCCATCACAGAGAGGAGACTGATGGGCCTGTATGAGCCTGGGTCACTCCAATTTCTATCTCCTTGTTTCCTGAGAATGTGTAGTTTTCCTACTTTCCATGGCTCAAGAAATAACCCGTTGCTCAGACAAGCATTGTACAATGAAAGCAGGGTTCTTCTGTTTTCCAAGTCAAGTTCTATTACAGCCTCAGGCGGAATCTCATCAACCCCTGGTGCCCGTTTCCTTTTGATTTTCGAAATGACTTGATACAATTCTTCCAGAGTGAAGGGCGGTTCCTCCGTTCCTTGATACGGTTCCTTGATTGAGTCAAGAGTGGCCAAATGATCATTGTCCTCCCCCTCCTCGGTGTCGAGCGGCACCAAAGTGGACAGGAGAAGACCCGCCGCCTCCTCGAATGACGTGGTGAATCCTCCCTCTGGCTTCTCAAGGGAAGCAGGGATTTCCGATTTTCTTGTCTTCTGCGACGCTAACTTGTGAACGAGTCCGAAAGGTCCCTTTGCTAGGTTATCCTTGACAAAATTTTTCCAGCTGTTGGATTTGGTAGTCAGAATCAGTTCTTTGTACTCCCTCCTTTGCTGTCTGTACTCCAAGCCTCTTCTTTCTTTTACATTGCAGGGACAGCAGCTTTGGTATAATCTTCTGGCTTTATTCATTTTCTTTTTTTTAAGCTCTAACTCATTATTCCACCAGGGAACAGCCTTTTTCCTTATACCTCTCCTCGGAATCCCAAACCTGCATGCATCCCTGAAACCTTCATATTGCCAAGTGACAAACTCCTCTACCCTTCCTCTATATTCATCTCTATTTACAGGCCCCTGTTGGGGAATATTTACATGATTGATATTTACAAGTTGGTTGACCGCATTTAATTTGTTGCGAATTTTCCTGTTGAGGTCATTGTAATCTAGGTTTTTCAAGTTCATAATTACACGGGTTGGGCCTTGCGGTATCTCAGTCCGAAACCTAATCTCGAACGTGATCAGTCGATGGTCGCTTAGGCTCTCCTGCTCATGCACCCTCCAGTTGTGTATCATGACTCCTAGTCCATGCGTAGCCAGTGTGACGTCTATGTTGCCACCAGCCTCATGGGTGGCAGGCTGGCCTTCCTCGGTGATAATTTGAATGTTGTGTCTTAAAATGAGTTGTTCCAACTCCTCTCCTCTCACATCTGTTTCAGGGTTGTTCCACTGCGTCGATCTAGCGTTTACGTCCCCGCCAACAATCACGTGCTTGCCCCTGAGACTTGTCAAGATGCTATCAAGTTTCTCCAGGTAGCCGTCAATCTCCTCTCCATACTGGAAATGAGTGTAGGACTTTCGGCCTGGGGTGATTATGAGAAACTTACCCTCCGCAACAAACAATAGGGAACGTGGGTAGCTCTGAGTCTGCTGTCCCCAAAAGATTCCCTATAGGTAAATTGAAAAGATTTTGTGGGTAAGAGGGAAGTAGGGAAGGGGTGATATGGGGTGTTTGACACAACAAGCTGGCCAAAAACTATGAATAGGATTAGGTACGGTACTTCCAAGAATGACCTGAGCCCCAGAGCACTCCAGAGCAGGTATTAGATGGATTTAAATCTAAGTTTGGGCTAGTTTAGTTACAAACACCGTGCTAAAAGTTGTATATTTAAACAGTTTTTAACCAATTTTAACGACGATTTGACGACATATGTGTCACCTCAGTTCAAGATACAAAAACAGTGGATATGTATAAATTGACCATCATAATATTAGTTATAGATATTATAGTTTTGTATATACATTATAGCTTTTATAGATAGGCTACTGCAGAAGGTGGGGCCACCATCCGCCTATTGTCACTATAGCTTTCATAAATCACAAACGTTGACGAATTAGTCTCACTTAATATGATTTCAAGGCTTGTTTACATAAGAATCCATCCACTCAATAGTACAAAAATATTATCCATACAACAGTATATTATATTATTACAGTGATACAATCAAATTTTATGTAAACGGTTAAGGCCATTTACCAAATAAAAATATAGGCATATGGCATATCAAAATGAAGCTTAGAGTGTGTAGATTTTGCCGGAAAGTATTGATATGGACGAACTCCCTAAGGGCTCTGCCCCACAGGCTGATTTTCAAAAGGCTACGCCTTGCATGTTTTGGAAGTTATTATTTGATTAATTTAGTGAACAACAGCTGGCCAATGCAATCGACAATATAGTTTTCCTACAGTTACCTAACAATGTACATGTTCTCTCACTGATTTGAGAAAGCAAAGTGGTCAATTCGCTCATCAGTGAGACAATGTTAACATTGTCTCACTCTAATTACTTTGTCTCACTCCAGATTTGCAACGTGAAGGCACGAAATAGTGAGCGCGTAACATGCAGGCAACGTCGTATGCTCGCGAAACACCCTGTACGTTGGCAGCACTGGCTGTAAATCAGCTGGTCAGCTGTTGTACTGTTGTATTTTCACTTCACGTTAAATTTTATATTAAAAGTTCACTTCTGTGTAAAAATAGGTTATGTTTCTTCACCAATTTATTTGTTTTATGGTAACTGTAGGAAAAGTATAATATGCAACTCGAGTTCAAAGTACAATTGCCTCACTCGAGAAACCATTCCTCACTCGCCTACGGCTCGTGAGTAAGGATTTCTCTCGAGTGAGTCAATTGCTCACTTTTCTCACTAGTTGCACAAATAACGTGCACTATTTCGTGCCTTCACGATGCAAATCTGGAGTGAGACAAAGTAATTAGAGTGAGACAATGTTAACATTGTCTCACTGATGAGCGAATTGGCCACTTTGCTTTCTCAAATCAGTGAGAGAACATGTACATTGTTAGGTAACTGTAGGAAAATAACTATTGTTTGTTTACATTTTTGTTTACTTATTTTATTATTTACTTTTACGTTCTTAAAGGAGTCGCGGTGAATGGACAGTGAAGCTATTTATAGCTGTTTGTTACAAGTGAGTAACTAAAGGTGTTCGAACCATGATGACTATGAGATTAACAAACCATGTATGTTGTTCGTTCCAAGAGGTTGTCACCGATCTTTAACAGATCGCAATTTCATTGAAAAGTATTAAAGATGTCGTGAAAGAGAGCTGCGTGTTCAGGTACAACCTCGGCCAACCTTAGGACGTAAGGTATGAAGGTTCCACTGCCTTTAACATCCTTTCACATGAAAATTTCTCGAACTTGGGCCCTTTAAATGAAATATAAAGACATAGTTGATTAAATTAATTTAATGGTGGTTTCTGTTCACCCGTGAATTCACGGGTAGAACCTCTTGTTTCAGTTTAAAGTGTGAATTGTAGTTTAACAGCTGAATGTACATTCGTAGTACATTCATTCAGATAATTTAAACAAGAGACGTAGTATAAAAATAATGATAGGCCTACTTTAATTAAATTACAGTCTGGTGTAAGGTAAACAAAAAACTGCAGTGTTTAAAATAATGTTTACAAAAAAAAAACTTCTGGTAGTGTCCTATTTACAAGCAAATACAAAGTGAAAGTAAATAACAATTTGTTATGTAAAAACCAGATAGACACTAAGTATAAAATACGAAATTAAAAACTAAACCAATGTAACAAGAGACAAGTATGTTATAAAAATGCGTTTAAAATATAATCCTATATATTAATTAACAGTCTGGTGTATTGGTACAAAAAAATATTAAAATTTAACTTGTAACTGCAGTGTTTAAATGATCAATTACTACAAAAAGGCTTCTAGTGATGTAGATATTTACAATCAATAAAAGAAATTTACAGTTTGTTATATACAAAATCAGAAAATTCAGTTGGATGGAATTAAATGCTCCTATGCATTTCATTCAACAATTAATTAATGTAATTTGCAATTTAATAATTGGAACACACAATTCAACATTGTGCATTTCCAACAAAAATTATGTTGGATGGAATTAAATGTACTGTTGTTATTAGGTGAAATAACACAGAACAAGTAAGTATCAAAATTAAACTTTTACAGCCAAAATTTAGCGTACGCAGCCAACGAAATAAAGAATTCGAGTTAAAATTACTACAAGTATTTTGCATTTAAAGGTTTCGTAATACAGTAAAGTTAAATAGACACCTTCTAGTGATGAAATACACTATTTTGTATTGTTTTACTACCTTACACAAACATCTGTTACTTTTATATTTAGTGTTCGCGGCCAACGAAATAAAGAATGCAAGTTCAAATTACTACAAGTATTTTACATATAAATGTTTCGTAACACAGTAATGTTAAATAGGTACCCTCTAGTGATGAAATGCACTATTTTTTATTGTTTAACTACTGTACACGAACATCTGTTATATATTTAGCGTTCGCGGCCTAAGAAATAATGAATTCAAGTTCAAATAACTGCAAGTATTTTACATTTAAATTTGTCATAATACAGTACTAAAAACCACTATCATATACAGTATTAAAAGAAGCATAAAAAATTTATTATATGTAGTAAGAATTTGCGTATTTTTGAATCTAAAATTTTGAAACAAAAATAGGTTCATTTGGGGCGGATATCCACCACCCGTAGACACCATCACTTCCTGAGTCGTTAATGCCAAAGATTACAGCAGTATTCTAATACAATAGTAATGTATTTCCTAGAAGGTTGGCTCCAATGCTATTTGCCCTGTTTCCTGTGTCGACGACCCTGTCCACCACCCCACAGGTATTTCCGGGAGATTCCTGGGATTTAGTGGGTAAAGCGCAAGCTTAGGTCAGGTACCTACTCCCGAGAAACCTACCCTTTACACCACATAATAGGGGCAGCCCAGGCCGAGTCAGGGGCAGCGCAGGCCGAAAGTCCGTTTCCCACTGGAAATAGGCGGATACTACAAAGATATCCCCCACAGGCGATCCGAACTGGACCACCGCAAAATGCCTATCTCTGAACTGGGACATTTCCATTGGATTTAGCTGTTGATCCAGTGCTATTGCTGCCATTGGTCTTTGCTCGTGACTCTCCTGATTGCCTGCAATGACACTGTGCGCAGCAAAACCAACCAACTTGCCCCTCAACGAGTAAGGTTCCTGCATGAGCAGCACATCCAGAGAATGCTTTTCGATTAATACCCTAGCTTCAGATGTTGCTTCTCTACTCTGCTGCAGATTTAGTTGGCCCATTCTGAGTATGGTGTTTCTAGAATTGCTTGAGTTGAGGTTAGCATTCATGATCATAGGAGTTTGAAGCTCTAGTCTTTTCCAACATATAAGTATGGCAATTTGCATCCCCTGCTGAGTGTTTATCGGGCCTTTTGCTGGCTTTACAGTTAGCGCAACGTGGAGGTTGGTCTTTAGTCGGGCACACGTCCCATCTATGTCCTTCCAGTGAACAATGGCTGCAGATATCGTTTGGCGCCCTGCAATATTGAGCAACATGCCCATATTTCTGGCACTTATAACACCTCTGTACGGCAATGTACTCCACTACTCTGGAGGAAGTCCAGTTCAAATACAGTCGTCCCTGGTCCATTAGAATTTTATGTAACCTTCCCGAGACTTCCAAAACCCAATTCACTAAGTCTGTTCTCTTGGGCCCCGTCCTGAATCTCCAGAGATGCTCCCGACTGAAGTCCTCTTTTGAGATTACGTTCTTGAAGTTTTGTTCGTAGACGTCCCTCGACAAATCTCTCTCAGCGTAGACCGAAGGAAGGTCGTAGATCAGCAAGAGCGGTCGTTTTTGTTTGGGCTTTCTTACCTCGACAATAGGTTCTAATAGTTTACTTGCTTGCAAAGCTTGCTCATGGTCTTTGAGTTCAATTGCAACACCATTGTTGCTTATTTTGCTGAGGCGTTTTATGTGAAGAGCATTGGCGGATGGATTAATCTTTGTCTTCAGCAGATCCTTCAATTCCTCGCTGGATTGTTCCTCACCTTTGGGGTAGAGTAGTATGGTTGACTTGTTGGTATTCCTACCTCCAGCCTCGCCTTGTCCTGGGTGATTCCTCCCTTGGGAAGGGCCACGCGCTACGCTTGCGTAGCTTGCCACTGGTAGATTCCTTGGCATGGACTCGTTTAGTGCCGCTGCAACCCTAGTTGTCACTTCCTTTGTGATGTCTCGAGACAATTTAGAGACATCCACATTTCCAGGATCTCCTACACCCTTATCAAGAATTGCCCTCAGAATACTCCCTTGCTCCCTATACATTCCCTTGAGCATCAGATACTTGGCCTGAAGCTCAGCTACTCTAGCTTTGAGATCAATAGCCATCTCCGGCACTAATTTGGCTTGCTGAGGGGAAGGAGCACGCTTACCCTTAGCCAAGGTGATCACGCCATTAGCAAATCTTTCCATCAAAACAAAGACATCTGAGATATTATGGGAATCAAGGGGTGCAACGTCATCTAGATCAGATTCTAGATCACTTCCATTGCCTGTGGGGTCCTCACATTCGTCATCCTCATTTCTTCGCTTTCTTTTAGAGATTGAGCCCTCGCTGCATACAGATTGACTAGAAATTGTGGCAAGACCAGTCTGCCACAGCCTTACTCTGTCCTCACCCTGCTGGATTCGTCTAACCTCCTCCTCTGCCTCCTTTGCCTCCCGACTAGCCCTTTCAAGGCTTGCGGCCAGAGAGGCCGCCTCCGCCGACTTTTGCGCTGCCAGGTCCGCAGCATCATTTATGGGTGAACGTAGTTTCTCTTCATCATTCGTTTTAGAAGTCTTGGGCGAGTGTTGGAGTTTTGGCATGTTGTCCTGGCCGTAGCCAGACCACCATGCAAAGATGAGCAAATTTTTCTTGTTTCAGAACTTCAGGAGATGCCCACCGTTGAAGTCTCCCAACCCTTTGACGACCCAACGTTGAAGTCTCCAACGTTTGACAGCGGCTTCAGTACTCACAACCGTTGAAGTCTCCTCTTGAGGATCCCAAACCTGTCCCTGTAAATCCCTGTATCCCTGCTGATCAAAATTTATTTCCCCGAGGGTAATTCAAGCCAGTCCCCGGTGATTTTATCCCTAAAAATCCCTGTTTGGGTAGTTTCAGTTTTTGCCTTGTTTGTTCAGCAAACAATTCTTGTCCACTTTCCCGCCTTTTTTTTAAATTGAAAGTGGCGGGAATAGGTCCGGAAATGCAAAAAACGGATTGTGACCGAACCGAATCTTGAAAAAAATTTTCGTTCCCAAGATATCCGGAGATAACCTAGAAATTTGCCATGTGCTTTGATGAAACTGAAAACTGATTTTTGGGTGCGATCCCACGGACCAATTTGAATGAAATTTGGTGGGGAGCACCCTTATGGTATCCTTGAACTTTGTGAACGATCAAATTTGATATTCCTCAACAGCCTTCCAAGAAAAAAAGGATTTTGTGTTTTGCCTTTGATGCCCTTTGTTGAGGCTAATTGTGGCTCAAAAAAGTTGAAACTTCGTTCAAATGTGTGTTGCAAAGTCTATTTCATTTTGTGGTAAAGACCCTTGATACTCTTGATACTCTTGATACTCTTGATACCCTTGATACCCTTGATACTCTTGATACTCTGATACCCTTGATACCCTTGATACTCTTGATACTCTTGATACTCTTGATACTCTGATACCCTTGATACCCTTGATACTCTTGATACTCTTGATACCCTTGATACCCTTGATACTCTTGATACTCTTGATACTCTTGATACTCTGATACCCTTGATACCCTGGATACCCTTGATACTCTTGATACTCTTGATGATTTTGATACTCTTGACACTTTTGTTATCCTTGATACCCTTGATACTCTTGATACTCTTGATACTCTTAATACCCACGATACTCTTGATACTCTGATACTCTTGATACTCTTGATACTCTTGATACCCTTGATACTCTTGATACTCTTGATACTCTTGATACTCTGATACCCTTGATACCCTTGATACTCTTGATACTCTTAATACCCTTGATACCCTTGATACCCTTGATACTCTTGATACTCTGATACCTTGATATTCTTGATACTCTTGATACTCTGATACCCTTGATACCCTTGATACTCTTGATACTCTTGATACTCTGATACCCTTGATACCCTTGATACTCTTGATACTCTGATACCCTTGATACTCTTGATTCCCTTGATACTCTTGATACCCTTGATACTCTAGATACTCTGATACCCTTGATACACTTGATACTCTTGATACTCTGATACCCTTGATACCCTTGATACTCTTGATACTCTGATACCCTTGATACTCTTGATACTCTGATACCGTTGATACCCTTGATACTCTTGATACTCTGATACCCTTGATACCCTTGATACTCTTGATACTCTTGATACCCTTGATACTCTTGATACTCTGATACCCTTAATACCCTTGATACTCTTGATACTCTTGATACCCTTGATACTCTTGATACCCTTGATACTCTTGATACTCTTGATACTCTTGACACTCTTGATACTCTGATACCCTTGATAGCCTTGATACTCTTGAGACTCTTGATACTCTTGATACCCTTGATACTCTGATACTCTTGATACCCTTGATACTCTTGATACTCTTGATACCCTTGATACCCTTGATACTCTTGATACTCTTGATACTCTTGATACCCTTGATACTCTTAATACTCTGATACTCTTGATACTCTTGATACTCTTGATACCCTTGATACTCTTGATACTCTTGATACTCTTGATACTCTGATACCTTTGATACCCTTGATACTCTTGATACTCTTAATACCCTTGATACCCTTGATACTCTTGATACTCTTGATACTCTTTATACTCTGATACCCTTGTTACCCTGGATACCCTTGATAGCCTTGATACTCTTGATACTCTTGATACTCTTGATACCCTTGATAATCTTGATACTCTTGATACCCTTGATACTCTTGATACCCTTGATACTTTTGATACCCTTGATACTCTTGATACCCTTGATACTCTTGATACTCTTGATACCCTTGATACTCTTGATACTCTGATACCCTTGATACCATTGATACTCTTGATACTCTTGATATTCTTGACACTCTTGATACTCTGATACCCTTGATACCCTTGATACTCTTGATACTCTTGATACTCTTGATACTCTTGATACCATTGATACTCTTGATACGCTTGATATTCTTGACACTCTTGATACTCTGATACCCTTGATACCCTTTATACTCTTAATACTCTTGATACTCTTGATATTCTTGATACCCTTGATACTCTGATACTTTTGATACCCTTGATACTCTTGATACCATTGATACCCTTGATACTCTTGATACTCTTGATAATCAAGAGTATTAAGGGTATCAAGAGTATCAAGGGTATCAAGAGTATCAAGAGTATCAAGGGTATCAAGAGTATCAAGAGTATCAAGAGTATCAAGGGTATCCAGGGTATCAAGGGTATCAGAGTATCAAGAGTATCAAGAGTATCAAGAGTATCAAGAGTATCAAGAGTATCAAGGGTATCAAGGGTATTAAGAGTATCAAGAGTGTCAAGGGTATCAAGGGTATCAGAGTATCAAGAGTATCAAGAGTATCAAGAGTATCAAGGGTATCAAGAGTATCAAGAGTATCAAGAGTATCAGAGTATCAAGAGTATCGAGGGTATTAAGAGTATCAAGAGTATCAAGAGTATCAAGGGTATCAAGGGTAACAAAAGTGTCAAGAGTATCAAGAGTATCAAGAGTATCAAGAGTATCAAGAGTATCAAGAGTATCAAGGGTATCCAGGGTATCAAGGGTATCAGAGTATCAAGAGTATCAAGAGTATCAAGAGTATCAAGGGTATCAAGGGTATCAAGAGTATCAAGAGTATCAAGGGTATCAAGGGTATCAGAGTATCAAGAGTATCAAGAGTATCAAGGGTATCAAGGGTATCAGAGTATCAAGAGTATCAAGGGTATCAAGGGTATCAAGAGTATCAAGAGTATCAAGAGTATCAAGGGTATCAAGGGTATCAAGGGTATCAGAGTATCAAGAGTATCAAGGGTATCAAGAGTATCAAGAGTATCAAAGGTATCAAGGGTATCAGAGTATCAAGAGTATCAAGAGTATCAAGAGTATCAAGGGTATCAAGGGTATCAGAGTATTAAGGGTATCAAGAGTATCAAGAGTATCAAGGGTATCAAGGGTATCAGAGTATCAAGAGTATCAAGGGTATCAAGAGTATCAAGAGTATCAAAGGTATCAAGGGTATCAGAGTATCAAGAGTATCAAGAGTATCAAGAGTATCAAGGGTATCAAGGGTATCAGAGTATCAAGGGTATCAAGAGTATCAAGAGTATCAAGGGTATCAAGGGTATCAGAGTATCAAGAGTGTCAAGAGTATCAAGAGTATCAAGAGTATCAAGGGTATCAAGAGTATCAAGGGTATCAAGAGTATCAATAGTATCAAGGGTATTAAGGGTATCAGAGTATCAAGAGTATCAAGAGTATCAAGAGTATCAAGGGTATCAAGGGTATCAGAGTATCAAGAGTATCAAGGGTATCAAGAGTATCAGAGTATCAAGAGTATCAAGGGTATCAAGGGTATCAGAGTATCAAGAGTATCAAGGGTATCAAGGGTATCAGAGTATCAAGAGTATCAAGAGTATCAAGGGTATGAAGGGTATCAGAGTATCAAGAGTATCAAGGGTATCAAGAGTATCAAGGGTATCAAGAGTATCAAGGGTATCAGAGTATCAAGAGTATCAAGGGTATCAAGGGTATCAGAGTATCAAGAGTATCAAGAGTATCAAGGGTATCAAGGGTATCAGAGTATCAAGAGTATCAAGGGTATCAAGGTATCAGAGTATCAAGAGTATCAAGAGTATCAAGAGTATCAAGAGTATCAAGGTTATCAAGAGTATCAAGGGTATCAAGAGTATCAAGGGTATCAAGAGTATCAAGAGTATCAAGGGTATCAAGAGTATCAAGAGTATCAAGTGTATCAAGTGTATCAAGGGTATCAAGAGTATCAAGAGTATCAAGAGTATCAAGGGTATCCAGGGTATCAAGGGTATCAGAGTATCAAGAGTATCAAAAGTATCAAGAGTATCAAGGGTATCAAGGATATCAAGAGTATCAATAGTATCAAGGGTATCAAGGGTATCAGAGTATCAAGAGTATCAAGGGTATCAAGGGTATCAAGAGTATCAAGAGTATCAAGAGTATCAAGGCTATCAAGGGTATCCAGGGTATCAAGGGTATCAGAGTATAAAGAGTATCAAGATGATACCCTTGATACTCTTGATACCCTTGATACTTTTGATACCCTTGATACTCTTGATACCCTTGATACTCTTGATACTCTTGATACCCTTGATACTCTTGATACTCTGATACCCTTGATACCATTGATACTCTTGATACTCTTGATATTCTTGACACTCTTGATACTCTGATACCCTTGATACCCTTGATACTCTTGATACTCTTGATACTCTTGATACTCTTGATACCATTGATACTCTTGATACTCTTGATATTCTTGACACTCTTGATACTCTGATACCCTTGATACCCTTTATACTCTTAATACTCTTGATACTCTTGATATTCTTGATACCCTTGATACTCTGATACTTTTGATACCCTTGATACTCTTGATACCATTGATACCCTTGATACTCTTGATACTCTTGATAATCAAGAGTATTAAGGGTATCAAGAGTATCAAGGGTATCAAGAGTATCAAGAGTATCAAGGGTATCAAGAGTATCAAGAGTATCAAGAGTATCAAGGGTATCCAGGGTATCAAGGGTATCAGAGTATCAAGAGTATCAAGAGTATCAAGAGTATCAAGAGTATCAAGAGTATCAAGGGTATCAAGGGTATTAAGAGTATCAAGAGTGTCAAGGGTATCAAGGGTATCAGAGTATCAAGAGTATCAAGAGTATCAAGAGTATCAAGGGTATCAAGAGTATCAAGAGTATCAAGAGTATCAGAGTATCAAGAGTATCGAGGGTATTAAGAGTATCAAGAGTATCAAGAGTATCAAGGGTATCAAGGGTAACAAAAGTGTCAAGAGTATCAAGAGTATCAAGAGTATCAAGAGTATCAAGAGTATCAAGAGTATCAAGGGTATCCAGGGTATCAAGGGTATCAGAGTATCAAGAGTATCAAGAGTATCAAGAGTATCAAGGGTATCAAGGGTATCAAGAGTATCAAGAGTATCAAGGGTATCAAGGGTATCAGAGTATCAAGAGTATCAAGAGTATCAAGGGTATCAAGGGTATCAGAGTATCAAGAGTATCAAGGGTATCAAGGGTATCAAGAGTATCAAGAGTATCAAGAGTATCAAGGGTATCAAGGGTATCAAGGGTATCAGAGTATCAAGAGTATCAAGGGTATCAAGAGTATCAAGAGTATCAAAGGTATCAAGGGTATCAGAGTATCAAGAGTATCAAGAGTATCAAGAGTATCAAGGGTATCAAGGGTATCAGAGTATCAAGGGTATCAAGAGTATCAAGAGTATCAAGGGTATCAAGGGTATCAGAGTATCAAGAGTATCAAGGGTATCAAGAGTATCAAGAGTATCAAAGGTATCAAGGGTATCAGAGTATCAAGAGTATCAAGAGTATCAAGAGTATCAAGGGTATCAAGGGTATCAGAGTATCAAGGGTATCAAGAGTATCAAGAGTATCAAGGGTATCAAGGGTATCAGAGTATCAAGAGTGTCAAGAGTATCAAGAGTATCAAGAGTATCAAGGGTATCAAGAGTATCAAGGGTATCAAGAGTATCAATAGTATCAAGGGTATTAAGGGTATCAGAGTATCAAGAGTATCAAGAGTATCAAGAGTATCAAGGGTATCAAGGGTATCAGAGTATCAAGAGTATCAAGGGTATCAAGAGTATCAGAGTATCAAGAGTATCAAGGGTATCAAGGGTATCAGAGTATCAAGAGTATCAAGGGTATCAAGGGTATCAGAGTATCAAGAGTATCAAGAGTATCAAGGGTATCAAGGGTATCAGAGTATCAAGAGTATCAAGGGTATCAAGGTATCAGAGTATCAAGAGTATCAAGAGTATCAAGAGTATCAAGAGTATCAAGGGTATCAAGAGTATCAAGGGTATCAAGAGTATCAAGGGTATCAAGAGTATCAAGAGTATCAAGGGTATCAAGAGTATCAAGAGTATCAAGTGTATCAAGTGTATCAAGGGTATCAAGAGTATCAAGAGTATCAAGGGTATCCAGGGTATCAAGGGTATCAGAGTATCAAGAGTTTTAAGAGTATCAAGAGTATCAAGGGTATCAAGGATATCAAGAGTATCAATAGTATCAAGGGTATCAAGGGTATCAGAGTATCAAGAGTATCAAGGGTATCAAGGGTATCAAGAGTATCAAGAGTATCAAGAGTATCAAGGCTATCAAGGGTATCCAGGGTATCAAGGGTATCAGAGTATAAAGAATATCAAGAGTATCAAGAGTATCAAGGGTATCAAGGGTATCAAGAGTATCAAGAGTATCAAGGGTATCAAGGTTATCAGAGTATCAAGAGTATCAAGGGTATCAAGAGTATCAAGAGTATCAAGAGTATCAGAGTATCAAGAGTATCAAGGGTATCAAGAGTATCAAGAGTATCAAGAGTATCAAGGGTATCAAGGGTATCAAGAGTATCAAGAGTATCAAGGGTATCAAGGGTATCAACAGTGTCAAGAGTATCAAGGGTATCAAGAGTATCAGAGTATCAAGAGTATCGAGAGTTTCAAGAGTATCAAGGGTATCAAGAGTATCAAGGGTATCAAGAGTATCAAGGGTATCAAGAGTATCAAGGGTATCAAGAGTATCAAGAGTATCAAGGTCATCAAGGGTATCAGAGTATCAAGGGTATCAAGAGTATCAAGAGTATCAAGGGTATAAAGGGTATCAGAGTATCAAGAGTATCAAGGGTATCAAGGGTATCAGAGTATCAAGAGTATCAAGAGTATAAAGAGTATCAAGAGTATCAAGCGTATCAAGAGTATCAAGAGTATCAAGAGTATCAAGGGTATCAAGAGTATCAAGAGTATCAAGTGTATCAAGTGTATCAAGGGTATCAAGAGTATCAAGAGTATCAAGAGTATCAAGGGTATCCAGGGTATCAAGGGTATCAGAGTATCAAGAGTATCAATAGTATCAAGAGTATCAAGGGTATCAAGGATATCAAGAGTATCAAGAGACATCCCTCTAAATATTAAGACATTAATCTAAATAACAAGACATCCCTCCAAATAACAAGACAACCCTCTAAAAAACAAAAAAAACCCTCTAAATAACAAGACATCTCTCTAAAAAACAAGACATCCCTCTAAATATCAAGACATCCCTCTAAATAACAAGACATCCCTCCAAATACCAAGACATCCCTCTAAATAACAAGACATCCCTCCTAGTAACAAAATAACCCTCTAAAAAACAAGACATCCCTCTAAATAACAAGACATCCATCTATATAACAAGACATTCCTCTAAATATTAAGACATCCCTCTAAATAACAAGACATCCCTTTAAATAACAAGACATCTCTCTAAATAACAAGACATCCCTCTAAATAACAAGACATCCCACTAAATAACAAGACATCCCCCTAAATAACAAGACATCCCTTTTAAATAACAAGACATTCCTCTAAATAACAAGACATCCCTCTAAATAACAAGACATCCCTCCAAATAAAATCACAACTTAAATTATTATTGTTATTTATCCCTCTAAATAACAAGACATCCCATCTTAATTACAAGACAACCCTCTAAAAAACAAGACATCCCTCCAAATAACAAGACAACCCTCTAAAAAACAAGACATCCCTCTAAATAACAAGACATCCCTCTAAATAACAAGACATCCCTCTAATAAACTAGACATTCCGCTAAATATTAAGACATCCCTATAAATAACAAGACATCCCTCTAAATACCAAGACATCCCTCTAAATATTAAGACATCCCTCCAAATAACAAGACAACCCTTTAAAAAACAAGACATCCCTCTAAATAACAAGACATCCCTCTAAATAACAAGACATCCCTCTAAATATTAAGACATCCCTCCAAATAACAAGACATCCCTCTAAATATTAAGACATCCCTCTAAATAACAAGACATCCCTCTAAATATTAAGACATCCCTCCAAATAACAAGACATCTCTCTAAATAACAAGACATCCCTCTAAATAACAAGACATCCCACTAAATAACAAGACATCCCTCTAAATAACAAGACATCCCTCCAAATAAAAAGACATACCTCTAAATAGCAAGACATCCCTCTAATAAACAAGACATTCCGCTAAATATTAAGACATCCCTCTAAATAACAAGACATCCCATCCAAATTACAAGACAACCCTCTAAAAAACAAGACATCCCTCCAAATAACAAGACAACCCTCTAAAAAACAAGACATCCCTCTAAATAACAAGACATCCCTCTAAATAACAAGACATCCCTCTAATAAACTAGACATTCCGCTAAATATTAAGACATCCCTCTAAATAACAAGACATCCCTCCAAATACCAAGACATCCCTCTAAATATTAAGACATCCCTCCAAATAACAAGACAACCCTTTAAAAAACAAGACATCCCTCTAAATAACAAGACATCCCTCTAAATAACAAGACATCCCTCTAAATATTAAGACATCCCTCCAAATAACAAGACATCCCTCTAAATATTAAGACATCCCTCTAAATAACAAGACATCCCTCTAAATATTAAGACATCACTTTAAATAACAAGACATCTCTCTAAATAACAAGACATCCCTCTAAATAACAAGACATCCCTCCAAATAACAAGATATCCCTCTAAATAACAAGACATTCCTCCAAATAACAAGACTTCCCTCCAAATAAGAAGACATCTCTCTAAATAACAAGACATCCCTCTAAATAACAAGGCATCCCTCTAAATATTAAGACATCCCTTTAAATAACAAGACATCTCTCTAAATAACAAGACATCCCTCTAAATAACAAGACATCCCACTAAATAACAAGACATCCCTCTAAATAACAAGACATCCCTTTAAATAACAAGACATTCCTCTAAATAACAAGACATCCCTCTAAATAACAAGACATCCCTCCAAATAAAAAGACATCCCTCTAAATAGCAAGACATCCCTCTAAATAACAAGACATCCCTCCAAATAACAAGATATCCCTCTAAATAACAAGACATTCCTCCAAATAACAAGACTTCCCTCCAAATAAGAAGACATCTCTCTAAATAACAAGACATCCCTCTAAATAACAAGACATCCCTCTAAACATAACACATCCTTCCATTTTATAAGAACAAGATAAAATCTAGTGTATTAAATTTATTCTCCATTTCAATCACAACTTAAATTATTATTGTTATTTACAAAATTAACAATCAGAACAAAACAAAAGTCTTTAACATCTAGAATTCAACCAACATTATAAAATCAAATGCTGCTTCTTGTACAATTAATATAAACATATATTACACTCGCCAACACTTAAAATTTGCTTGGCTCATAATACTTTAAAACTTTAAAATTTCTTCTGACTCTTTGGCTTCCCAACTTTATAGATCCAATATCTCCGGCTTGTGCACAGTCCTATGTGATCTCCTCAAAACTGTAGATGGACTGTATTGCACACCCCGTGGTTTCCCAACATCAGACTTCAATCTAGGCAAATAAGGTGAAGCATCATGTCTTGATATTGATGGTGATGTAGACTCCTGAAAAATATTCAAATCTCTATTGAATTCTTGTTGATGTGCCTCGATAGTCCTTCTTCCAACTTCCTCTTTCCGCACGATGATTTCGTCCTCCTCTACCTCAGTTGGCCTAAGATGGTCTGCATGGCAAACTCTTGTTTTGCCAAGAACACTAACCAAATAAGTAACTGGACTTTTACACTTTTGTTTTGTTCTGATTGTTAATTTTGTAAATAACAATAATAATTTGAGTTGTGATTGAAATGGAGAATAAATTTAATACACTAGATTTTATCTTGTTCTTATAAAATGGAAGGATGTGTTAATATTTAGAGGGATGTCTTGTTATTTAGAGGGATGTCTTGTTATTTAGAGAGATGTCTTCTTATTTGAAGGGAAGTCTTGTTATTTGAAGGAATGTCTTGTTATTTAGAGGGATATCTTGTTATTTGGAGGGATGTCTTGTTATTTAGAGGGATGTCTTGCTATTTAGAGGGATGTCTTTTTATTTGGAGGGATTTCTTGTTATTTAGAGGGATGTCTTGTTATTTAGAGGGATGTCTTGTTATTTAGAGAGATGTCTTGTTATTTAAAGGGATGTCTTAATATTTAGAGGGATGCCTGTTATTTAGAGGGATGTCTTAATATTTAGAGGGATGTCTTGTTATTTGGAGGGATGTCTTAATATTTAGAGGGATGTCTTGTTATTTAGAGGGATGTCTTGTTCTTTAGAGGGATGTCTTGTTTTTTGAAGGGTTGTCTTGTTATTTGGAGGGATGTCTTAATATTTAGAGGGATGTCTTGGTATTTGGAGGGATGTCTTGTTATTTAGAGGGATGTCTTAATATTTAGCGGAATGTCTAGTTTATTAGAGGGATGTCTTGTTATTTAGAGGGATGTCTTGTTATTTAGAGGGATGTCTTGTTTTTTAGAGGGTTGTCTTGTTATTTGGAGGGATGTCTTGTTTTTTAGAGGGATGTCTTGTAATTTAGATGGGATGTCTTGTTATTTAGAGGGATGTCTTAATATTTAGCGGAATGTCTTGTTTATTAGAGGGATGTCTTGCTATTTAGAGGGATGTCTTTTTATTTGGAGGGATGTCTTGTTATTTGGAGGGATGTCTTGTTATTTAGAGGGATGTCTTGTTATTTAGAGGGATGTCTTGTTATTTAGAGAGATGTCTTGTTATTTAAAGGGATGTCTTAATATTTAGAGGGATGTCTTGTTATTTGGAGGGATGTCTTAATATTTAGAGGGATGTCTTGTTATTTAGAGGGATGTCTTGTTATGTAGAGGGATGTCTTGTTTTTTGAAGGGTTGTCTTGTTATTTGGAGGGATGTCTTAATATTTAGAGGGATGTCTTGGTATTTGGAGGGATGTCTTGTTATTTAGAGGGATGTCTTAATATTTAGCGGAATGTCTAGTTTATTAGAGGGATGTCTTGTTATTTAGAGGGATGTCTTGTTGTTTAGAGGGATGTCTTAATATTTAGAGGGATGTCTTGTTATTTGGAGGGATGTCTTAATATTTAGAGGGATGTCTTGTTATTTAGAGGGATGTCTTGTTATTTAGAGGGATGTCTTGTTTTTTAAAAGGTTGTCTTGTTATTTGGAGGGATGTCTTGGTATTTAGAGGGATGTCTTGGTATTTAGAGGGATGTCTTGTTATTTAGAGGGATGTCTTAATATTTAGCGGAATGTCTAGTTTATTAGAGGGATGTCTTGTTATTTAGAGGGATGTCTTGTTATTTAGAGGGATGTCTTGTTTTTTAGAGGGTTGTCTTGTTATTTGGAGGGATGTCTTGTTTTTTAGAGGGTTGTCTTGTAATTTAGATGGGATGTCTTGTTATTTAGAGGGATAAATAACAATAATAATTTGAGTTGTGATTTTATTTGGAGGGATGTCTTGTTATTTAGAGGGATGTCTTGTTATTTAGAGGAATGTCTTGTTATTTAAAAGGGATGTCTTGTTATTTAGAGGGATGTCTTGTTATTTAGTGGGATGTCTTGTTATTTAGAGGGATGTCTTGTTATTTAGAGAGATGTCTTGTTATTTAAAGGGATGTCTTGTTATTTAGAGGGATGTCTTGGTATTTGGAGGGATGTCTTGTTATTTAGAGGGATGTCTTGATATTTAGAGGGATGTCTTGTTTTTTAGAGAGATGTCTTGTTATTTAGAGGGTTTTTTTGTTTTTTAGAGGGTTGTCTTGTTATTTGGAGGGATGTCTTGTTATTTAGATTGATGTCTTAATATTTAGAGGGATGTCTCTTGATACTCTTGATATCCTTGATACCCTTGATACTCTTGATACTCTTGATACTCTTGATACTCTGATACCCTTGATACCCTGGATACCCTTGATACTCTTGATACTCTTGATACTCTTGATACCCTTGATACACTTGATACACTTGATACTCTTGATACTCTTGATACCCTTGATACTCTTGATACTCTTGATACCCTTGATAATCTTGATACTCTTGATACTCTTGATACTCTTGATACTCTGATACCCTTGATACCCTTGATACTCTTGATACTCTGATACCCTTTATACCCTTGATACTCTTGATACTCTTGATACCCTTGATACTCTGATACCCTTGATGACCTTGATACCCTTGATACTCTTGATACCCTTGATACTCTTGAAACTCTCGATACTCTTGATCCTCTGATACTCTTGATACCCTTGATACTCTTGATACTGTTGATACCCTTGATACCCTTGATACTCTTGATACTCTTGATACCCTTGATACCCTTGATACTCTTGATACTCTTGATACTCTTGATACCCTTGATACTCTTGATACTCTGATACTCTTGATACTCTTGATGATCTTGATACCCTTGATACTCTTGATACTCTTGATACTCTTGATACTCTGATACCCTTGATACTCTTGATACTCTTCTTGATACCCTTGATACTCTTGATACTCTTGATACTCTTTATACTCTAATACCCTTGATACCCTGAATACCCTTGATAGCCTTGATACTCTTGATACTCTTGATACTCTTGATACCCTTGATACCCTTGATACTCTTGATACTCTGATACCCTTGATACCCTTGATACTATTGATACTCTTGATATCCTTGATACCCTTGATACTCTTGATACTCTTGATACTCTTGATACTCTGATACCCTTGATACCCTGGATACCCATGATACTCTTGATACTCTTGATACTCTTGATACCCTTGATACCCTTGATACACTTGATACTCTTGATACTCTTGATACCCTTGATACTCTTGATACTCTTGATACCCTTGATACTCTTGATACCCTTGATACTCTTGATACCCTTGATACTCTTGATACTCTTGATACTCTTGATACTCTTGATACTCTTGATACTCTGATACCTTGATACCCTTGATACTCTTGATACTCTGATACCCTTGATACCCTTGATACTCTTGATACTCTTGATACTCTGATACAATTGATACCCTTGATACTCTTGATACTCTGATACCCTTGATACTCTTGATACCCTTGATACTCTTGATACCCTTGATACTCTTGATACTCTGATACCCTTGATATCCTTGATACTCTTGATACTCTTGATACTCTGATACCCTTGATACTTTGATACTCTTGATACTCTGATACCCTTGATACCCTTGATACTCTTGATACTCTGATACTCTTGATACCCTTGATACTCTTGATACTCTGATACCCTTGATACCCTTGATACTCTTGATACTCTTGATACCCTTGATACTCTTGATACTCTGATACCCTTAATACCCTTGATACTCTTGATACTCTTGATACCCTTGATACTCTTGATACCCTTGATACTCTTGATACTCTTGATACCCTTGACACTCTTGATACTCTGATACCCATGATACCCTTGATACTCTTGATACTCTGATACTCTTGATACTCTTGATACTCTTGATACCCTTGATACTCTTGATACTCTTGATACTCTTGATACCCTTGATACTCTTGATACTCTTGATACCATTGATACCCTTGATACTCTTGATACTCTTGATACTCTTTATACTCTGATACCCTTGATACCCTGGATACCCTTGATAGCCTTGATACTCTTGATACTCTTGATACCCTTGATACCCTTGTTACTCTTGATACTCTGATACCCTTGATACCCTTGATACTATTGATACTCTTGTTATCCTTGATACCCTTGATACTCTTGATACTCTTGATACTCTTGATACTCTGATACCCTTGATACCCTGGATACCCTTGATACTCTTGATACTCTGGATACTCTTGATACCCTTTATACACTTGATACTCTTGATACTCTGATACCCTTGATACCCTTGATACTCTTGATACTCTTGATACTCTTGATACTCTGATACCCTTGATACCCTTGATACTCTTGATACTCTGATACCCTTGATACCCTTGATACTCTTGATACTCTGATACTCTTGATACCCTTGATACTCTTGATACTCTGATACCCTTGATACCCTTGATACTCTTGATACTCTTGATACCCTTGATACTCTTGATACTCTGATACCCTTAATACCCTTGATACTCTTGATACTCTTGATACCCTTGATACTCTTGATACCCTTGATACTCTTGATACTCTTGATACTCTTGACACTCTTGATACTCTGATACCCTTGATACCCTTGATATTCTTGATACTCTTGATACCCTTGATACTCTGATACCCTTGATACCCTTGATACTCTTGATACTCTTGATACTCTTGATACTCTGATACCCTTGATACCTTTGATACTCTTGATACTCTTGATACCCTTGATACTCTTGATACTCTGATACCCCTGATACCCTTGATACTCTTGATACTCTTGATACCCTTGATACTCTGATACCCTTGATACCCTTGATACTCTTGATACTCTTGATACTCTTGATACTCTGATACCCTTGATACCTTTGATACTCTTGATACTCTTGATACCCTTGATACTCTTGATACTCTGATACCCTTGATACCCTTGCTACCCTTGATACTCTTGATACTCTTGATACTCTTGATACCCTTGATACCCTTGATACTCTTGATACTCTGATACCCTTGATACCCTTGATACTCTTGATACTCTTGATACTCTGATACCCTTGATACCCTTGATACTCTTGATACTCTTAATACCCTTGATACCCTTGATACTCTTGATACTCTTGATACTCTTGATACTCTGATACCCTTGATACCCTGGATACCCTTGATACTCTTGATACTCTTGATACTCTTGATGATTTTGATACTCTTGACACTTTTGTTACCCTTGATACCCTTGATACTCTTGATACTCTTGATACTCTTAATACCTTCGATACTCTTGATACTCTGATACTCTAGATACTCTTGATATTCTTGATACCCTTGATACTCTTGATACTCTTGATACTCTTGATACTCTGATACCCTTGATACCCTTGATACTCTTGATACTCTTAATACCCTTGATACCCTTGATACTCTTGATACTCTGATACCTTGATATCCTTGATACTCTTGATACTCTGATACCCTTGATACCCTTGATACTCTTGATACTCTTGATACTCTGATACCCTTGATACCCTTGATACTCTTGATACTCTGATACCCTTGATACTCTTGATACCCTTGATACTCTTGATACCCTTGATACTCTAGATACTCTGATACCCTTGATACACTTGATACTCTTGATACCCTTGATACTCTGATACCCTTGATACCCTTGATACTCTTGATACTCTGATACCCTTGATACCCTTGATACTCTTGATACTCTGATACCCTTGATACCCTTGATACTCTTGATACTCTGATACCCTTGATACCCTTGATACTCTTGATACTCTTGATACCCTTGATACTCTTGATACCCTTGATACTCTTAATACTCTTGATACTCTTGACACTCTTGATACTCTGATACCCTTGATACCCTTGATACTCTTGAGACTCTTGATACTCTTGATACTCTTGATATCCTTGATACTCTGGTACTCTTGATACCCTTGATACTCTTGATACTCTTGATACCCTTGATACCCTTGATACTCTTGATACTCTTGGTACTCTTGATACCCTTGATACTCTTAATACTCTGATACTCTTGATACTCTTGATACTCTTGATACCTTTGATACCCTTGATACTCTTGATACTCTTAATACCCTTGATAACCTTGATACTCTTGATACTCTTGATACTCTTTATACTCTGATACCCTTGTTACCCTGGATACCCTTGATAGCCTTGATATTCTTGATACTCTTGATACTCTTGATACCCTTGATAATCTTGATACTCTTGATACCCTTGATACTCTTGATACCTTTGATACTTTTGATACCCTTGATACTCTTGATACCCTTGATACTCTTGATACTCTTGATACCCTTGATACTCTTGATACTCTGATACCCTTGATACCATTGATACTCTTGATACTCTTGATATTCTTGACACTCTTGATACTCTGATACCCTTGATACCCTTGATACTCTTGATACTCTTGATACTCTTGATACTCTTGATACCATTGATACTCTTGATACTCTTGATATTCTTGACACTCTTGATACTCTGATACCCTTGATACCCTTTATACTCTTGATACTCTTGATACTCTTGATATTCTTGATACCCTTGATACTCTGATACTTTTGATACCCTTGATACTCTTGATACTCTTGATACCATTGATACCCTTGATACTCTTGATACTCTTGATAATCAAGACTATTAAGGGTATCAAGAGTATCAAGGGTATCAAGAGTATCAAGGGTATCAAGAGTATCAAGAGTATCAAGAGTATCAAGGGTATCCAGGGTGTCAAGGGTATAAGAGTATCAAGAGTATCAAGAGTATCAAGAGTATCAAGAGTATCAAGGGTATCAAGGGTATTAAGAGTATCAAGAGTTTCAAGGGTATCAAGGGTATCAGAGTATCAAGAGTATCAAGAGTATCAAGAGTATCAAGGGTATCAAGAGTATCAAGAGTATCAAGAGTATCAGAGTATCAAGAGTATCGAGGGTATTAAGAGTATCAAGAGTTTCAAGAGTATCAAGGGTATCAAGGGTAACAAAAGTGTCAAGAGTATCAAAATCATCAAGAGTATCAAGAGTATCAAGAGTATCAAGAGTATCAAGGGTATCAAGGGTATCAAGAGTATCAAGAGTATCAAGGGTATCAAGAGTATCAAGAGTATCAAGAGTATCAAGGGTATCAAGGGTATCAAGGGTATCAGAGTATCAAGAGCATCAAGGGTATCAAGAGTATCAAGAGTATCAAAGTTATCAAGGGTATCAGAGTATCAAGAGTATCAAGAGTATCAAGAGTATCAAGGGTATCAAGGGTATCAGAGTATCAAGGGTATCAAGAGTATCAAGAGTATCAAGGGTATCAAGGGTATCAGAGTATCAAGAGTATCAAGGGTATCAAGAGTATCAAGAGTATCAAAGGTTTTAAGGGTATTAGAGTATCAAGAGTATCAAGAGTATCAAGAGTATCAAGGGTATCAAGAGTATCAAGAGTATCAAGGGTATCAAGAGTATCAATGGTATCAAAAGTATCAAGGGTATCAAGAGTATCAAGAGTATCAAGGGTATTAAGGGTATCAGAGTATCAAGAGTATCAAGGGTATCAAGAGTATCAAGAGTATCAAGGGTATCAAGGGTATCAGAGTATCAAGAGTATCAAGGGTATCAAGAGTATCAGAGTATCAAGAGTATCAAGGGTATCAAGGGTATCAGAGTATCAAGAGTATCAAGGGTATCAAGGGTATCAGAGTATCAAGAGTATCAAGAGTATCAAGAGTATCAAGGGTATCAAGGGTATGCTTTGACCAAGGATGGAACTCTAGTCTTTTAGATTATGGATTATTGCTCTAGCTATTGAGCTATGATAGTAGTTATTGGTCTATGTTGGTATTTACTATATGTATAAATTATTTAAAATATGTTGCTGTGTTGCAAGCAATTATGGCTAGTAAAAGTGAAGTTTAGCGGAAAGATAAGTAATTATGGTTAGTGAAAGTGAAGTTTAGGGGAAAGATAAGTATAGTGTTGTGACAACTAGTGGTGTTTAAAGGAATAGTTAATTAGTGCTAACTATCTGCTCTGTTATCCTTTTACTGTGACTTGAGTTAATTGACATACAACTATATAATTAAGTTACTGTGACACTACTTGAGTTAATTTGTTTCTGTGTTTTCAAGGAGTTTACATTATGAAGGTAAGCATTATTGTTGTAGTATTTTCATTTAATTCTAGGTACTATTAAAACTATTTATCAAAAACAATAACAGTTTGATTGGGTGTTGTATTGTAATTGTAAATCTTACAACTAACGTGAACATAATTTGGTAAATATGGTGTTTTTTTTAGGGTAAATAAAAACAGTAGATTTTACTCAGAGAAATATATATTCATCCTATCTCTAATAAATCCTCTACAAAATGGACATCTATATACTCGATAAGCACAGTTAGGACATAGGGTGTGTCCACAGGGCTGTAAGACAACATTGGGAGCGTGTTGAAGACATATTTGGCAAGCTGCTGTTGTGATTGGTGGTTGAGATGGTTGTGGAGCTCTTTCTGTGATTTGGGGGTCTATTTGGTCGGTAGCTTGTCTGAGTATTCCTTCCAATGTGTTGCGGAGGTCCTCCCATAGAGCCGAGAGCAGAGATGATTGTTGATTAGAAGTATTTGTGTATTCCTCAAGCATGTTTCCAGCCATTTGAGCTATAGCTAGAAGTTCTGTTCGTAGTGTGGTTATTCTGGTTACTGCGGTGACTGATAGTGTGTAAGTTGGGTTGTCTATAGCCTGAAAAGGTATATGGGGATTAATATTATTATCAATCTATATAAAAATATATCAATGAAATATACACTCATCTCTTTTATTTTTTGAAATGATGCTTACCCTATGGATTAATCTCTGTCGAAAAGTTTCGATCCGGGTTCCTTGGCGACATCTGTGGCACTCAGGTGTTGCAGGTATAACCTCATTACATGTAAGGCTCTGAAAAATATAAATAAATAAAATTAGAAATATGTATATATGTATAAGGTAATTTTTTATATAAACTTTATAGTCTTTATAATGTTAAAATAAACACCCTTATGCTTACTATAGGTTGTATACGTCTTGATGGTTGTGTTGACCCAGTAGGTATTACTCTCTGTATTGCAACATCAGCTAGAGTATTTAGTCTACTATCTGCTGATCTGTCAACAGCTAGCCAAATTCCATCTGTAGAAGAAGTTGTTGCTGGAGGAGTTGTATTCAAAGGTAGTGTTCTTCTGTTTGTCTGTCTATGTGTAGATGGGGGTGGTGAAGAATGTTCAGGTGTCTGTAAAAAAAAATAGAAAACCTATTGAAAAATATAATTATAAAATAAATAAAAAAATAAATAAAATTCTGTTTAACAAACTCTAATTAATCAATAAAAATATACTTACAGCTAATCTTAGAATATCAAGATCATCTTGGAAGAATGAATCTCTGCTTGAATTCTGACTTGGAGGCACCATAGATTCTTGGCTTAAAGGTGGTGAATCTAAGAGGCTTGATGTGGAATTCTGGCTAAATGGTGGATCAACTGGTGAGTTGTCTTCTACAGGTGTTACTATATAGTTATGAATACGTCTTTCACTGTGTATCCAATTAATGTTAGCTGTGAATCGTCTCGTTGTATATCCGGTACCCGAGATGAGATGATCCCGATGTGTATAGGGCCTCATTAGATACCAACGATGTCCATCAATACTATCATTTATAATAGCTATACAGCTAGACGGACCTGCTCCCTGTGTTTGTATTTCATTTATCAGATGTTGTGCAGTTTGCTGAAAAAAAACAAATAACAGTAATTAAACTATATAGCTGATTAAAATATAAACAATAATCTAGAAACTTTTAAAAATGCTAGAGTAGAGCCTAAAAGTGTAAGACTAGTTTGCAACACATTGTCTCTAATATAGTTAAAATTGGTTAAGAAATAATGGAGAAGTAAAGTTTTAACATATTAATTATATAGATCACGAATATGTTTATTGTTTAAATAATAAATACTAATAATTTTTAAAGAGTTAACTTAATCACTCCACTATAGTTATCAAAACTGAAAACAGACTCTTAAAGCTCTTGTGTAAAATCTGTCTAAGTAAAAGGTTTAGTAAAATATATTTGATTTAGGGTAAAGTTTGAGGTTTGGGAGGTGTTTATACAAAAATACTTAATTTTGATATATTGTAAAAATCTAACTATTATATATATATACACTCAAGTTATATAGCTTACCCAGGTAATTGGATAAAAGTTGTTTAATTCATATGGTGGGGAGGAGGGTTGTAAAATTGGGTTGGCTGCTAGAATGAGGAGATGACCGAGATCATTTTGGAAAAAATTATCCGTCTCCATAGCGACAAATGGCTGAAAATATAAGTAGAATTAAAAACCTAATAAATTGAATTAAAAACTTAGATAACTAGAAGTTTACCTATATAAAGCTTATTTTGCAATACTTACAACAAGAACGGAAGATTCAGCCTCTCTTATTATATCTGAAAGGTAGGAGTTGAATACAAATCTTCGTGATACAGGTGTTTGTGGAATAGATGTTCTAGCAAGTAACTGTTGTTCTTCATGACGAGATATAGGCAAACCATTTCTCTATAAAAGAAAAATATGTTATAATTAAAGAAAAATATTTCTTAAAAAGAGACACATATTATTATAATTATATATTATTAAATAAATCCTACCATTAATCGAAGTAAAATCCAGATAAGGTCAGGATATTCTTGTGAGGTCTCTATAATATAAACTCCAGTCTGTTCAGGGGGGTTGCTAATTCTCTGCATATTTTCGATCCTATTTCGAGCATATCTCTAGAAACAATAGACAAATAGGTTAAAAATAAAGAATTAAACAAACTACTACTATTATAGGTGTTTAAATTACATAGAGACTTACGTACCTCAGAAACTGTCCAAAAACCCCTAGGTATAGGTGGTATCAGATTCAGATTATTATAATCTAATGTAACAAAGGAAAGGACATCTCCCTGATTATTAATGAAGTAGTGTTCCAAGTCCTCATTATAGGAATATTGGTCCAAAAATGTCTCCAAACCACCGCCCCACTGTAATAACAAATATATATTTTAATAAATGTAAAAGTTATGCATTAATTATTGGATTAAACTATAATTTAGTGTACAACCCTAATTAACATAAATAGGTAAATTTTTATGAGTATTTAAAATCAGCTGTTGGATTTAGGTATTAAAAAGTTATAAAATTTATCAACAGAGTACAGTCTATTGTTTTATTTTTTATTTTTTGTATATATATGCAAAAAGCTCAAACAACAACAAAAATATGTGATAAAAACTAATAGGATTGTTTATAGTTAGTTTTCTAAAATTGTGATATCTTTTTAGGTTAACATTATAAATACGGTAGATGTGTATATAGTAAATATAGATAGAAACGATTAACAGATTTACTTACAGTTTCCAAAATTGAGCGCTCTATTTCTCCCCTTGTATTTCCCTCTATTGTTCTATTCTATAACAAATATATTCAATTTAAAAAGATAACTCAATAAAACACAAACATAAAGCTTCTTTTAATTGAAATAAAATAATTATTTTTATTTTATAACAAATATACTTATTTCAAAAACGCTAATAAAAACACTAACATAAAGCTATTTTTAATTATTTATCTAAAGTTGTATAATTATATAGATCTATAGTATTTACCTGGCTATTTGGTGATTGATTTTCATCAACTCCCTCAGAAGTGGAAACTAGTTGTAGTACAAGCAGAATAAAGAGTAAAAGCATTATGTCTGTATGTAATACAAGTATAATAAATTGTATAGCATATCTATTGTCTATATATACCTGTAGTATAGGAAGTGTTTGAGGTCGTCATATCTTTATCCCTACCGGTACTTCTCCTTGATGTTTTACTGTGTTACTATCATTCTAACTATGCCTGTGCCGCGGAAGTGTTGGTCGTGTCGTCGTCTAGTTATATGCAGTGCATATAACGAACATTGGGGTATTTGGATACCTCTCTGTTGTGAGTAAGTATTTTTTAACTTTGAGGTTTTTTATTGCTTTGGGTTTTTAAAACTATTCTTAAGGTGAACATATATATCTTTCTTTTAGTTTAATGTTTTTTTATTTTTTATAGATGCTTATGGATGCCGTCAGAGGAGCTTTTTAAGATGCACAACAGGGGGTGTCTAGACTACGGCACGATGTGCGGACACGAGGTGGAGGAGGGGGTGGAGGATGATGACATGGAGCCTGAAAGATAATCTGTTGGTAAGTTTGAAATCTAATTTTACTTAGGTGACCTATGTTTCCACACCCCCCATGAGGTAGGGGTCTCAGCGCGTTGATGTATATTTAAAGTGGGTATCATTCCCCTTAGGCATACCCCACAGTTTAACCTAATCTTTTTTTAATATAATTTTACTTAGGTGACTCAAGTTTCCACACCACGGTAAGCTGTTAAGCTAGGCCGTACGAGTCCTGGCGCGTTTTTGATTATAGTGAGTTCCCCCAGAGGCCTATTCTCACTCTATAATAAATCTACTTTTTTTTACTTTTTACTTTTATGATTTTTTTTTTGGTGGCTCTAGGTTCTGCCTTTCCTGGTTTTTTGCATATCAAATCGTTCCAAAGAGTAGTACAGATTCTTCTAAATCTGAGCTTCTCAATTTACTAGATTTGGGGTCTGCTGTATTATAGAAAAGCTACTCTAGGACATAGCTTAGCCCGGCCTTATGAGTGGGTGACAGTACATAATTGCCAAATCGTTCCAAGGAGAAGTACAGGTTCTTCTAAATCTGAGCTTCTCAATTTACTAGATTTGGGGTCTATGCCCATCATGGAAAACCATTGTTCTACAGTGTTTAAACCAATCCAGCATCCGCTCTAGGACTTACAACGGCTTAGCTCAGTCTTTTTGAGTAGGTGACAAAAAAGTCTTTAAGTTTTAAGCTTAGAGTAACTCTTTTGCATAGTACTCGGTAGAACGTAGTGCACAGTTACTGTTATATTTATTTTTATGATAAAAGCAAACTATATCACTACTACTACTATTTTTATCTATATACATTTCATCTTCAATTTCAATTACACTATCGTGTAATCCTCTGAGAAATTGAGCTTTCTCAAGGCCTTTTGTATATAGAATAGTAAAAGGTTTACATAAATCCTTAATAAAGTTTAAATCATAAGGTATGTCCCCGTCATACCAATTTAGGTGATGGAAACGTTTAGTTAGCCATCTTGCTGTACGTTTCATTTTACTATTGAGAAAATTGAAGCTATATGGGTTTTCAAACATTAAATGTATTCTATATGATTTTGCGACAATAGCAAACTCCTTTACGATAAAACAATTATTGTTATCTTTAAAGCCTTGAAATTCTACTACAGCTTCCATAGTGCGATTTCACTGTACAAACGGTCAAAATAGGGGTCTGGTAGGTTATGTGAAAAATCCTCTGTGTCAGATAAAAGTCGATCAATGCAAACTTTAATATCTTCCTCTAGGTAGAATAATTCCAAAAGTGCGCGACAAATCATTGGTACATTCTTTATCAGTATATGCCATTCATTTAGGTTTAGAGTTAAAGAGTGTTCTCCGTCAGAGATACACGCATACTGATGACCAAAGATATTTGTAACTTTAATGGATGCCCCGGTATCGAGTTTAATAACGTATTGATTTTTACTTAAGAAAGCGATAGTTATTTCATTAAACCTGTCACAGAGTTGACAGAAAGAGTCATAGGACCAAAATACAAAACCTTTTCTCCCTTTAAATAAAACCCCGAGACTATTATCTCTGTTCTTAAAGAAGCCGACAATTAGACACTTGGTCAGGTCAAAGTCTAGAAAGTAGACTGACTTTAAGAAAATCCCGGTTAGCACATTTATAGGTTCTTTTTCTCTAGGGATCAGTATATGCTCTGTCACTACGTCCTCACCTCGTGAACTCATCTTGCCTACTGACTCTAAATCACTTTGTTTCCTCTATAAATCGCACCTGCTCTTCTTCTTCTCCATCCTCAGAGGAGGAGGAAGTGTCTTCGTATTCTTTGCGCCACTTAGCTATAATTCGGCAAGTTCCTAAAGGTATTTGAAAAACACATGTTTCTGCATGGTACTTGTAACAGTCCACAAAATACGATTCTATCAATAGATTGTCTTTTGTATAGCATTCTAGTTTTACCCAGCCGTATGCACTCCCCATCCTGATAGTATGAAGACCAATTAGAGACTGACAACTGAATCTGTTATACGGAGACTTTTCTTACATCACCAGTAATAGGTGTATATGTTATATGAGAGTTGTGTATGATAAGGCAATAACCCCATGTAGAAGGGGGGACATTATTTTTAAATTCAATTTCCAGTCTAACGTCCACAGGCCCTGTTTTAATTGTATCATCCTGTTTTGAACAGTCGATAACGTATAGGGGACATTTCTCCTTAAATTCTTTAAAGTCCAAAATAGGTGAGCTAGACGTATTGTTGTAATAGGCTCTTTGAAAGTTTGTGTACATATCATACAATAGACATTCATTACCCCGAAGGTTATCATATGGATAAAAATTTGAATTCAAATACAGTTTAATTTCGTTTAGATTACAGGAATCAAACTGTGACATGTTTTTAGTTACGTCACCTTTCCGCCCCGTCTGTAGTCCAAAGATGACAAATCTAGGTTTTTCTGTCTGATTAGTTGTGCGAATTTGCCAAGAAAGATTAGTAGTAGCTGGTAAATTGGGAAATTCATGAATCTCCCATGAACGGAATGGAACATGAATTACCGGGTCCTTTTCAATATACCTATATAGTTTTAATTTTTCCGTGTCATTAACTGTAATGTGAGGCATACGCCAGTATATTTTAGTAAGATCCACCTTAACTGTACCGGGTGAAGCTAAACATACTGCGTTAATATCTGTAGCCGACCGCAACAGCACTAATTCCTGTTTAATGTTTATTAAAACTTTTCTATAGTCTTCGGCAACACCTAGTAGTAGACGTAAAGGAATGGAATATATAAATTCGGTAACTTTTTCAGTATTACTAGGCCCTAGCCAGCAGCTATTTTTGAGGGGGTTTATTTCCTCCTGACGTATTGAAAGGATATTCTTTAAAGTTGTACTGATGCCCACGTTACGTGTTCTATCAATTTCCTTCCCACATATCTCATATCTGATTTCCTCAAAGAGGAAAGCCATTGCGTTATTTATTAAATTGACATCTTGAGCTGTACCGTCAGCTGTTTTCTTTGCTGATACGTTACCGTGTATTAAGATATAACTTTCAAACGGCAAAGTAATAATATCTTGCTGTAAAATTGGAATCCGTATTTCATCGTTATTGTTTAGAGTAGTCGAAGTGTATGGTTGATATGTATGGTATTCAATGCCGGTAATGGTGTCATCATATAGAGCTTCACTTTCGATTGCTAGTAGAGCCATTTTTAAATACTTTAAAGCCGGGAGAGCGCAGCAAGTTTATATTCTTACTACTTAACCCTTCAGACTTCTTTGTAGTAATGTGTTTTGAAACTACAGGCCCTTGATTATATATGATAAGACCCATTGGTACGTCTTAAGTGTAAACGCACCGATATTCTCTCTCCGCGAAAGTTTACCAAATTTCCGTCCTGGTCTCTTAATGAAACTGTTAAGCTGTTTATCCTTTGAGCGATGACGGGTAAGTAAATTACGTTCTTGGGGATCTCAATGATTTTATACCCAGGTGGCTCAGCTGGATAAAACTCATGTATTACATGAGATTCAACGCTATCAATAAATGAGCCACGAGTAATATTACACGCCACTCTGATTGAATTAACTCTGATAATGTTGACAGGTAGTTCGGAAACGTGTGTTTTATTCGCCTCGTATACTTTATTACTAAAACCCAATGTTTTACCTATTGTACCGGGTTTACTGAAATCCACACTTTCCTGACAGGTCAGCTCGGTTTTAAGTGTATTATTATTGGCTTTTAATGTAAACTTGTATTCTTTAGATAGCTGGGACTTTATATATTTTTCTATATCTTCGATTTCGTATGAACCTTCAGGAATAGTGATAACACCTTTATTGCCATAGTGAAACTTATTATTTATATTATTCTCAATATTTGGTATAGAGTTATATGTAGATAGTTCGATTAACCCTAGCTCCCACTCCCCATTACTGACATCAATAGGCGTTGATAACTCGTGTGAAAAGATGCTACTTGTACCCGTAAGACTAAACATTTTCGGTTAGAAACTTTAAACATAAGTGTCCACAGATGACTGAGTTAAAACTCTGTTCTCTTGCATAGTTATAGTAAATCTTGCAGTCGTTAAAATATCTTATTAGCTCTAGCGGAGGTCTGAGATTACCGAAACTGTCAAAGTAATAAACGATATTATTACTCTTTTTATAGCATATCCAGTGGGTGCCGGGGCCTGATGTACTGTCTAAATTCACTATTGCTGATTCATACACTTTTGGCTTTTTTGGTAAACCATCCCTCATATATACACCTCTAAAGTTTGGTATTTTAAGTAATTTTGCATACTTTATCAAGTCATAGTTTGTTAGAGGTTTTATCGGTATTGACAAGCTTTTTTTTTCTTTATAATTCTACGTTTTACTTTCCTCTTACCACCACCTTCTCTTTTATATGGTCTAAGATACAGACCCTTACCCCTTGTTTTAGGGGCATGTCTTCTTTTCTTTTTTTGACCTCCTCCAAAAGCTGTTTTAGTCTTCATTATACCTGTTATCGCTAGAGCTGTGGCTTTCTTGCCAACACTAGAGTCTGATGCTTTTACACGTTGCCACGCGCTATCAATCAGCTGCTGGTCTGCGTTTAGTTGGCTCGCGTTATCTTTGTATTTTGAATAGGCAATATCGTGTACCTTACACGCCTCGTCTAATTTGTTTATTCCTTTATCTCCTTTTTTTTAACCTTCCCTTTAATTTTGTTCCAGGTCACAGTAATTAAAATACTTAAAATTAAAAGGGTTAATACTGGCTGGTAAATGTAGTTCAATAGATAATTTATCGATAACCTTATTTATAGCTGAAGCAACAAGCCCACTTCCTCTTTTGGGGAATCGTTTCTTTCTGAGTGTCTTTTTCATTACTGTAGGTATTTAAGCACCTCATACAATCTGGTGAGCAATGTCTCACGTATACAGGTAATTTCTAAAATATCAAATGTACTTTTTACCGATCCCGTAACAGCGCCTATAAACTCGTTGTACTCCAAAACAACACTGTCAGTTAAAAAGTATAGTCTACCATTTATATACCGAAAAGCCCCATTAACACTGTTAGGAACCCCATTCAAGTAGGAGCTTATACCACCTAAATGAGTAGCTCTGAATGAACACTCATCCAGTGAGTATAAAGACCAATTGTCTATAAGCAACAGGGTCTTACCTGTGTTACCGGCTAATACTGCATTTACATTACTAACAGGTCTCCCTACTACATTACTAATACTATATCTAACATTAAATGCTAATGATGGATATTGAAATAGGTAAACATCTTTCCCGCTAAATAAAGCTATTTGACCACTTGGTCTTTGGTAAATGGCTGATACCTCTTTAAAATCATGAGGTAGAAAGTTTAGCCAGTCTGTAATCTTTATACTTGTATTATACTGTTCCGGGGTTCTTTCTGCAGGGTCAAGACTTAGTATCCATACACGATCTAGCAAAAATGCAAATATTTTCTTATTTACAATTATGTATGTAGATATGTTTCTTTTTAGTTCACAAATATTGATATTTTCATAGTTATTTTGTTTTGTAAATGTAACTGGTTTACTAGTTGTTGTTGTTGTTGTTGGTAGTGGTTTACTAGTTGTTGTAGATGTTGTGGATGTTGTTGATTTAATAGTTGTTGTTGGTTTAATAGTTGTTGTTTGAATAGGGCGTCTACCATATAGAAACTGAATAGCTAATATATCATCTTTACCTAATTCAAATTCATTTAGATCTACGATTCCTTGAGGATGCCTCATAAAAGGGTACATTATTGATTCGTTATCAAAAGAGGTAAAGGCTAAACCTAACGCGTGTCCAATCTCGTGTACTAATGTTAGAAAAAACGAAATGTTTTCATAACGCGGTAAGTCCATAGTATAATCCCAATTCTCCTCAGAGTCCAGATGAATATCGGTTGAATTAAATCCAGCTTGAGGTGTATAAGCATGAGCTAGTTCTAAACCGGGCCCATCAAATTCATAATGACATGTAATTTTTCTAGCGTAGAACATATGTTTACTTTGAACTGAAAATGAAATAAAGATGGTAGGATTATGAAATGACCTTCTAAAAGTAATGTTTGCATGTTTCTCCCATACACGGAATGCTTTTTCAATAATAATATTACCTAGATGAGATATATTATATCCATACCATGTAATTACTGTTGTATTCCATTTACGGTTAGGTATAACTGCAAATGGCAGTGGATTATCTTTATTACCACATCGTGGTTGGTTTAATAATTCTAATGTTGCATTATCTAAGGTACCGGTCACTTCCAAGTTAAACGTCTCTTGAAACTGTTTTACCGCATCACCTATGTCGTCGTTTAAAGCAGAATCAGCTATATAGCCATACTTTTGTAAATATTCTAATGTTTTATTACACAACACAGTGTGTGGTACAAGCAATAGAAACACAAGAACCGACATGTTCAAAGATCTAAGCTTTAATGATTAGTCAACTATAGACGCGTGCTTTTTATTCACTAGTCATGAACAGATCATAGTTATTTGGGGGGAGGGGTTTTACTTCTTCATTGGCTTCTTTTTCATCGGGCACTTTATATAGTTCCTCCCAATTTAGATAATCATTTTCTCCAGTAATAGGTAAATTGGCAGACCTTCCCGTATGTCTTTTATGGATATAGTTAAATAGAATCACGCTGAATTTTTGCAACTCTCTATCATGATGTATTTTGTTTTGCGTTATTAAACTCTGATGTTGTGATATTTTCTCATTGATGGTAGTAATGTCGGATTTAAGTCTATCCAAATGTGTAGACATTGGTGTAAATATACTATTTGTACTTCTCTCCAAATATTCTTTTGTTATAGCATCGTCTTTATCCTTAGGCTCAGCTAGATGTGTTATTTGTTTCCCCTGAGCATCAAAATGGGAGTCCTTGAGTGTTAGACAGAGTTGTTTTATAGTCTGGTAGTTGACTCCATCAGTATTTCCAACAGGATCACCCACATTTATTAATCTTTTACTTCTAAGATTATAGGTGTGTTTATCACCTGGTATAATTCTTTTATCAACATATTCCTTTGAAGCCGCATCATTACTGTTTTTAGGTTTACCAATATTAGTCAGAATTTTACTCTGTAGGTCGTAGTTTCCCTCGGCTGAAAAAAAAACCCGTCGCCCTTGGGTCCTTTAACAGGATCTTTGCCAGATTTACTAATGCGTCCAAACTTATCAATAGTCATTATATTAATGATTTAAACCTAGAGTTTCCACCACCTCTTATATACCCAGCTTCACGCAGCTCTTCTATAATACTGATGATCTCATTGGAATGCACTCTGTTTCCAGTCTCTGTAGACATAATTATATGTCCAAGTCTGTTTACAAGCTCATTTACATCATCCCAATAGATAATGTCTAGGGATTGTATATTTTTCCATAGTAAGCCTTTCCCTTGTGCAGACATCAATGGCTGTATGATTTTAAGATATTTTTGACCTCTATTTGATTTAACTCGACCTGTAGGTTCATAATTCTCCCTATGTGCATTTGTAGCATACAATATACTTTTGTAGGCATTTAAATCGTTTTCTTTGTAAGTATCTTTATCGGGTAATCGCTTGAATAATAGTTCATAGAGACCTTCAGACGCTCCATAGTTAACACCACCGATACGTATATTGCCTTTATGGTCAAAGTCCAGGTTTTCACTGCCAACCATTAGCACACTACCGTCTTCATAACGTGGGCCAAATGTATAATCTATTACCTTTTGTTTACCACCCATATCCTTAATAAACCACGTCATATATTGTTGTGTCACTGGGTTGTCAAAGTATTCTTCAACAAACTGAGTAGTAGAGGCTAAATTAGTTGGTGTTGAGACAAGTTCGGTAAATTCTGATCCTTTAGGTCTCATAGGGGTAGCTAGTGGCTCAACTACCCTCATAGGGGTGGATGAAGCTGGTGGTTCAGCTACTATCTCATTTTCTGAATCCATTGTTTCATAGTCCATAGGCTCCTCTTCCTTAACTTCACTTTTAATTAGCGGCTGTGGTGCAGCTTTTCTTAATTCCTGTATAATAGGTCTGTACTGTTTTTCCAGCTATAAATCCGTATCCTCTGTACCCTCTTTAAACATTTTATACTTGCGTTTAATAGCCTTTCTAAGCTCTATAAGTCGAGCAGTTAGCTGTTGTTTATCCTTGGAACTCATATTTGTGAATGAAGTATGTCAACCTGCATATGTAGTTTTATGGGGTTTCAACCTGCCTAAAAAACACCTTTTATTTTTTTCAAAATACCATATAATATCTAACAGGGTTATTCCTATACTCAAGTCTATGCCATGGTAATATTGTCTTGCTTTAGCATCAAATCTTGGTATTTGGTATTTACCGGTAAAACTTTTAGATACAAACATTTGTTTCCAGCCATCTCTCCACTGAGGTATTTCAGCTACTGTATACTTGTCACTTTCAATTATCTTTTCCATATATTTTTTAAGTAGCTCAATCGGTCTTTGTTCATGTACATGGTCTAGTAAAAACAAGTTTAATAGCCAAAATTCACTAGGGTTAGAGCCGGTAAATGCTCTCCACTGATCAAATAGCACATAGTTTATAACACTATACACACCATTATTAAGGGAGATGCCAAACTTTTCACAATATTTAGACACTGTTGGTAGTGCAACTTTAAGAAACTCAGTAGTATAAGATCTCTGACAGAGGTTGTTTACACCGCTAAAGGGTTTGTTTCTGTAACCTTTAGGCAGGCCATCAGGAACTTTAGCATAGTTTACATTGTAACTTATGTCAATGTGATATTTAAAATCCAAAATACATTTATATAATTTAAAAGGGGATGTTATAGAGATAGTCCTTTCAGTTAATAATACACACCGAGTGGCATAGGGTATCTTACAACCATACTCTAACATTTTATTACATATCTGTGTAAAGTTTACACTGCCATAAAGGTTGCACAATGGTAATGCTTTACCAAATACATCCAAAAACGGTCGAAATCTCGATATTAAATTCTATGGGTCCCTAACCATACAATTAGCTATGTCTTCATAATATATTACAAATTCTAAAGGAATAGCCCTCTCTTGGCATCTAAACAAGAAATTTAACCATATATCTCTATTGTATGTTCATTCACTTGATGATATCATTAATAACACCACAGGAGGTGTTATAGTTTAGTTTTAGTTTGACTTGAGTAAGTTTGAAAATCATGTATATGAAACTCGCTTGTAAATAAAGGCCTTTTTATTTATTATTTATTTATTATTTATAGCAGAGCTTTTAGGTTTCTTATGTCTCCAGCATCTCTTGTTAAACATATAGCCATATAGGGGTTTTCTACTACAGTAGTTACCACAGAATCTCTTCTTATCCTTATAGTAGTATGCACAGAGGTTTAATTTTACATTATGTAGCTTTGTATCATAACCTCTAAGGTCATTATAATGGTATATCCAAACCATTACAACTCTGTTACAAAACTGTCAAATCCCACCCTATATCTGCCTTTATTAAGGTCTGATGTTTTATCGATAATCAGGAAGCCAAAGTTATCTTTCTATGAAACTGCACAAATCTCTTTTAACTTGTCAAAGGACATATCAGTTGTCACATAATCATTATATACATATCTCAGGTTCCTTTCATCCTGTTTAAATAGTATAAGAAAGTTACAGTTGTCTCTGATTAACTGTTTTGGAATACTACTGTATGTCTGTCCCAAGTAGAATATATCCAAGTTTTTATGTCTCCCCATAGCAAAATAACTTCTAATCATATTATGTTTCTCACAACTTATATCGTCAAATATAATTATAGAGTTTTTCTTTGTATCATTAGGATTTATAACTAATGTATTATCATCATACTCATAGTATCCAATTTCTTCAGGCAACACTTGTTTAAGTAACTTGTATTTGTCTTGATATAAAGACTTTGAGAAAACATAAATATTTTCAAATCGCAAACCATTTGGATCAAAGATCATATTGAATAGTACATTGGTTTTACCACATGAACTATGGACCACAAAGAATTGACCGAATTGAGCTTGGCAATAGTTGACCATGCTTGAAATTCTTATCTAACCCTGAACCGCTAAAGATATCAAAGTTTATTACAGGAAACTGTACGTTCTGCTGTACTAACCTCATTGTTACTGATTACACTGCTCTAAGTGGTTTTGTTTTTATACTTTAGATAACGATGACTACTACTACTAGGTCTTTGACAATTTTCCTACTATTATGTGTTTTTTACAATACCTTGTTAGATAGTGACTAATTAACTATATCCTTGTTATTTATCCAGCTATTATGTGTTTCATCAAAGCCTTTCCACTTTACTAGTAATTTAGAACCTTTACGCTGTAAAACCTTCTCAACCAGATATACATTACCCGTTTAGCCTTACTAATTTCCTCAGCATAAAAACCACCTTTAAGGATTTCCCCAGTTGAGTCTTGTAGTATATATGTGACGGGTCTTGTAGGTTTAATCGCGTATACTTTAAAAACTTCATTAGTCCAGTTGGGCAAGTACCCCTTTTTAAACATTCTTCTAGCTTTACTAATTCTAACATTATCTCCTAATTAAAATTTAATTTTACCTTTAGGGTTTTTTAGTCTGTTTAGTCTTTTCAGTATCATCTTAACGTGTTTTTGTTTAACATCTTTAGGCTTCATGCCAATAGTCCTATGTTTACTGTTATTATATAACTTTACAATATTTGGCAAGATACTTAGCCACTCATAGCTTCCACAAGCAGTAAATAATTTATACATTTTATTCTTAGGCGATTTATTATATCTCTCACATATTGACACCTTAATTTCTGAGAATGTATGGTAATGATTTATGTTATACTCTTTCATCAGCCTATTAATATAAATATTAAAAAACTCTTTTCCTTGATCAGTTTGAAAATTTGTCATTTTATATTTAGCTAATATAGGTTCAAGTGCTTTAGCAACTACAGGGCCTGACTTGTCCTTTAAAGGTATAGCAAAACCTAACTTGAAAAAGCAGTTAATGATTGTCATAATATAGCGGTACCCCTTGTTTAATTTTGCATATGGCTGCATCTCTACTATATCAACCTGGTATAAATCATTTATCCCTTTAAGAGTTACATTACGTCTGGTATAGTTTTTCCTAGCGGGTTTGTGTAGTTCTTCTGCTATGCCTTCCATAGTGGAAATGATGTATTCTTACACCTCTTTTAGCTTTATATTGGATAGAGTTTTTATACCCTCACTAGGTGAGGCCGGGTTAAGCATTTATAGTCCTAGTAGTAAGAATTTTTAGGTTAACTCTTGGATCTTTGGTAAATGCCTTTGATTAAACTAATTAAGTAAAATTGTTTTTACTATAAAATTTTGTTTAACCTGATATTATATTATTCAATAAAAATAGCTCAAAACATATTTCATTGACACTAGCACTCTAGTATAATAGACTTGTTTAACGTGAAGTTAATACAAATTATAAAGTTATAATAAAGTAAGGTTATATCATTTAGCAATACAGCTATCAGAAAAGCAAATATATAAAGTGAGGTTATATTACGTATGCATTACAACCTTAATAGGAAAAGTCATAGCTAATTAATTTGGCAGAAACATTACTCTCACTAGTAAGATTCAAACCCATAACCCTAGGTTCAAACAGTTAATTCCCTATACCATACTAATTATATTATATACTAATTATGTTTCAGATGACCACCCCTCTCCACCTCAATTAGTTATAAGTATTTGATTATAAGATTATGTATTTAGGTATTTAATAATAAGTTTATATAAATAGTATAGAATACAGTAATATAAGTATTAGTGTATATAGATATGTAAATAAATCCATATTTAGCTTGTACAGTTGTTTTCATTATTTTCCCCAACTTAAATTACATCATAAAAGCAGTCCACCAGCTAAAACAGCCTGTGGGATAATTGGCAGAAAAGCAAATAATAATACATAAAGTGAGATTATGTTACATATACAAGAGGTCACGTGATCAGCTATCAGTAGTTAGTAAGACACTAGTGCTACAGCCTAGTAGAGAATTTGTAAACTATGACAACTAATACCATCAACGCTAGCACTCCAGTGGTATAAAGATAAAAAGTGCGGTTGTGTTACATATACAAAAGATCAACTAGGGATCAAACCCATGAACCTCCCACTACAATACCAAAAATCAACATATAAACTGAAGAAATGACAATAAATGAACCAAGAAATGACACAAATACAAACAGTTAACAGCACTACAACACTAAAAATCAACATATTACCCCAACCATATATAATTGGTGATTAGTAAGGATTAAACCCCCAAACCTCCAAAACTCACACTACTCCCACTACAATAACAAAACCATACAAAAGAAATCACCCCAACCAAAAATGATTGGTGATTAGTAAGGATTACACCCAAGAACCTCTGAGGCTATAGGTTCATATACAAGCAGTTAACTATAATACAACACCATACCCACAAAAGAAAACACCCCAACAGGAAATAACATGTTTGGTGATTAATAAAAATCGAACCCGTGAACCTCTGGCTCTACACAGCTTCATACACAACCAACCACTAGGTAGAAACATAAATTCCGGGCACCCATCATCCCAAGAGTACATAACATCTATAAAATGTAAATTTAACATCCAACATTTGGTGGCCTTTACAAAGGCCATTTTTTATACTCCATGGTAAAGTTTAGCCCTCTTTCAGCTGTTTTTAACATTGGATAATCATTTGTTTCACGTTTATTATACACTATAGCATGTATATATAATATAAAATATCACATAACATTCAACATTTGACAGTATTTATGCTCAACGGTGAAGTTCCACTTAAGCATTATACACTATATAGAATAAAATGTTTGTTTTTTTACAAATCCTACTGGGTTAGGATTAAACCCATAAACCCTTAGCATATATTAGGATCAATACCTTAAACCTACTACATGATTAATAGTTGGTTGGAATTGAACCTGTGAACCTCTAATAACATATTTTGTGGTTAGTTAGCATTAAACCTCTAGCATATATTAGGATTAAACCCGATAACCGGAAATAACATGTTTTGTGTTAGGTTAGAATCACACCCGTGAACCTCTCCAGCTAGGTTAGATTTGAACCCATAAACCTCCCACTATAATACAATACCATTAGTGGTTGGTTAGAATCGACCCCGTGAACCTTACCAGAAGTGATAGGTTAAAATCAAACCCATAGACCTCCAAATAATAGGTTAGAATTGAACTCACAAACCTCCAAATAATAGGTTAGAATATATATATGTTTTGTGGTTGGTTAGAATTGGACCCATAAACCTAGTACATAACAATCGGTTAGGATTGAACCCGCAAACCTCCCGCTATAATACATAAGAATTAAACCCATAAACCTCCAACCAGAAATGATTGGTTAAAAATGAACCCATAAACCTCTAATAACATGATTTGTGGTTGGTTAGAATCAAACCCGTGAACCTCCAACCGGAAATGATATGTTTTGTGATTGGTTAGAGTTGAACCCATAAACCTCTAACATATGTTAGGATTAAGCCCATAAACCTCTAAACCAGGTTAAAATCAAACCTCCAATATTTACACACCCTGTATATGTATATAAGTTAAGGTGTCATTTACCACTATAAAACCTATACTTATAACTGCTCTCATAGCTCAATGGTAACGTTTCCGACAACCATTTACAAAATCCGGGTTCGAACCTCGGTCAAGCCAACACTTTTTATCCACAAAATAGTTTAATAAAGTGCCTACATATAAAAAGGTCACATGATCAACTGATAACTCCCATAAAACTACCCCTGACAATTAAAAATACCCCAAAACTACCCCTAACAACCCCTAACATTCAACATATATGCATTCACTACCCCTGAGGATTAAACTACCACTCTAGGGGTAGTTTGTCCACGATCCCCGGGTATCCTACTCATGTTCCAAGTTTCATGTTCCTTGTTCCATGTTCCATGTTCCTTGTTCCATGTTCTGTGTTCCTTGTTCCATGTTCCATGTTCCATGCTCTATGTTCCATGTTCTTATGTTCTATGTTCCATGTTCCAGGTTCCATGTTCTATGTTCCAATATCTATGTTCCATGTTCCATGTTCTATGTTCCATGTTCCATGCTCCGTGTTCTATGTTCCAAGTTCCATGTTCCTTGTTCCATGTTCCATGTTCCTTGTTTTATGTTCTGTGTTCCTTGTTCCATGTTCCATGTTCCATGTTCCATGCTCTATGTTCCATGTTCCAATTTCTATGTTCCATGTTCCTTGTTTCATGTTCCATGTTCCATGTTCCATGTTCCATGTTCCATGTTCCATGTTCCATGTTCTATGTTCTATGTTCCATGTTCTATGTTCCATGTTCCATGTTCCATGGTCCATGTTCCATGCTCCATGGTCAATGTTCCATGTTCCATGTTCCATGTTTTTTATGTTCCATGTTCCATGTTCCATGTCCTATGTTCCATGCTCTATGTTCCCTGTTCTTTGTTCCATGTTCCTTGTTCCATGTTCCATGTTCCTTGTTCCATGTTCCATGGTCAATGCTCTTTGTCCTTGTTCCATGTTCCGTGTTTCTTGTTCGATGTTCCATGTTCCATGTTCCATGTTCCATGTTCCATGTTCCATGTTCCATGTTCCATGTTCCATGTTCCATGTTCCATGTTCCATGTTCCATGTTCCATGTTCCATGTTCCATGTCCTATGGTCAATGCTCTATGTTCTATGTTCCATGTTCTATGTTCCATGCTCTATGTTCCATGTTCCATGTTCCATGTTCAATGTTTCATGTTCCATGTTCCATGTTCCATGTTCTATGATCTATGGTCCATGTTCCATGTTCCATGTTGCATGTTCCATGTTCCAAGTTCCATGTTCCATGTTCCATGTTCCATGTTCCATGTTCCATGTTCCATGGTCCATGTTTCATGTTCCATGGTCCATGTTCTATGTTCCATGGTCCATGTTCCATGTTCTATGGTCCATGTTCCATGTTCCATGTTCCATGGTCAATGTTCCATGTTCCATGTTCCATGTTCCATGTTCCATGTCCTATGTTCCATGCTCTATGTTCTATGTTCCCTGTTCTTTGTTCCAAGTTTCATGTTTTATGTTCCATGTTCCATGTTTTATGTTCCATGTTCCATGTTACATGTTCCATGTTCTATGGTCCATGTTCCATGTTCCATGTTCCATGTTCCATGTTCCATGTTCAATGTTCCATGTTCCATGGTCCATGTTCCATGCTCCATGGTCAATGTTCCATGTTCCATGTTCCATGTTCCATGTTTCATGTCCTATGTTCCATGCTCTATGTTCCCTGTTCTTTGTTCCATGTTCCAAGTTCCATGTTCCTTGTTCCATGTTCCATGTTCCTTGTTCAATGTTCTGTGTTCCTTGTTCCATGTTCCATGTTCCATGCTCTATTTTCCATGTTCTTATGTTCTATGTTCCATGTTCCAGGTTCCATGTTCTATGTTCCAATATCTATGTTCCATGTTCCATGTTCTATGTTCCATGTTCCATGCTCCTTGTTCTATGTTCCAAGTTCCATGTTCCTTGTTACATGTTCCAAGGTCTTTGTTCCATGTTCTGTGTTCCTTGTTCCATGTTCCATGTTCCATGCTCTATGTTCCATGTTCCAATTTCTATGTTCCATGTTCCTTGTTTCATGTTCCATGTTCCATGTTCCATGTTCCATGTTCCATGTTCCATGTTCCATGTTCTATGTTCTATGTTCCATGTTCTATGTTCCATGTTCCATGTTCCATGGTCCATGTTCCATGCTCCATGGTCAATGTTCCATTTCCATGTTCCATGTTCTATGTTCTATGTTCCATGTTCTATGTTCCATGTTCCTTGTTCCATGGTCCATGTTCCATGTTCCATGTTTCATGGTCTATGTTCCATGTTCCATGTTCCATGTTCCATGGTCAATGTTCCATGTTCCATGTTCCATGTTCCATGTTCCATGTTCCATGTTCCATGTTCCATGTTCCATGTTCCATGTTCCATGGTCATTGTTCCATGTTCCATGTTCCATGGTCCTTGTTCCATGTTCCATGTTGCATGTTCCATGTTCCATGTTCCATGTTAAATGTTCCATGTTCCATGTTCCATGTTCCATGGTCAATGTTCCATGTTCCATGTTCCATGTTCCATGTTCCATGTTCCATGTTCCATGTTCCATGTTCCATGTTCCATGTTCCATGTTCCATGTTCCATGTTCCATGTTCCATGTTCCATGTTCCATGTTTCATGGTCAATGTTCCATGTTCCATGTTCCATGTTCCATGGTCAATGTTCCATGTTCCATGTTCCATGGTCAATGTTCCATGTTCCATGTTCCATGTTCCATGTTCCATGTTCCATGTTCCATGGTCAATGTTCCATGTTCCATGTTCCATGTTCCATGTTCCATGTTCCATGTTCTATGTTCCGTGTTCCATGTTCCATGTTCCATGTTCCATGTTCAATGGTCCATGTTCCATGTTGCATGTTCCATGTTGCATGTTCCATGTTCCATGTTCCATGTTCCATGTTCCATGTTCCATGTTCCATGGTCCATGTTCCATGTTCCATGTTCCATGTTCCATGGTCCATGCTCCATGTTCCATGGTCCATGTTCCATGTTCCATGGTCCATGTTCCATGTTCCATGTTTCATGGTCAATGTTCCATGTTCCATGTTCCATGTTCCATCGTCAATGTTCCATGTTCCATGTTCCATGTTCCATGTTCCATGTTTCAAGTTCCATGTCCCATGTTCCATGTTCCATGGTCCATGTTCCATGTTCCGTGGTCCATGTTCCATGTTCCATGTTCCATGTTCCATGTTCCATGTTCCATGTTCCTTGTTCCTTGTTCCATGTTCCATGTTCCATGTTTGATGTTCCATGTTCCATGTTCCATGTTCTATGTTCCAAGTTCCATGTTCCTTGTTCCATGTTCCATGTTCCTTGTTCTGTGTTCCTTGTTCCATGTTCTATGTTCCATGCTCTATGTTCCATGTTCCATGTTCCAGGTTCCATGTTCTATGTTCCAATCTCTATGTTCCATGTTCCATGTTCTATGTTCCATGTTCCATGCTCCATGTTCTATGTTCCAAGTTCCATGTTCCTTGTTCCATGTTCCATGTTCCTTGTTCCATGTTCTGTGTTCCTTGTTCCACGTTCCATGTTCCAATCTCTATGTTCCATGTTCCATGTTCTATGTTCCATGTTCCATGCTCCATGTTCTATGTTCCTTGTTCCATTTTCTGTGTACCTTGTTCCTTGTTCCATGTTCCTTGTTCCATGTTCTGTGTTCCTTGTTCCACGTTCCATGTTCCAATCTCTATGTTCCATGTTCCATGTTCTATGTTCCATGTTCCTTGTTCCATGTTCCATGTTCCTTGTTCCATTTTCTGTGTACCTTGTTCCGTGTTCCATGTTCCATGCTCTATGTTCCATGTTCTATGTTCCATGTTCCTTGTTCCATGTTCCATGTTCCATGTTCCATGTTTCATGTTCCATGTTCCATGTTCTATGTTCCATGTTCCATGCTCTATGTTCCATGTTCCTTGTTCCATATTCCATGTTCCTTGTTCAATGTTCCACGGTCAATGCTCTTTCTCCTTGTTCTATGTTCCGTGTTTCTTGTTCCATGTTCCATGTTCCATGTTCCATGTTCCATGTTCCATGTTCCATGTTCCATGTTCCATGTTCAATGGTCCATGTTCCATGTTCCATGTTGAATGTTCCATGTTCCATGTTCCATGTTCCATGTTATGTTCCATGTTCCTTGTTCCATGTTCCTTGTTCCATGTTCCATGTTCCTTGTTCCATGTTCTGTGTTCCTTGTTCCATGTTCCATGTTCCATGCTCTATGTTCCATGTTCTATGTCCTATGTTCCCTGTTCCTTGTTCCATGTTCCATGTTCCATGTTCCATTTTCCATGTTCCATGTTCCATGTTCCATGTTCCATGTTCCATGTTCCATGTTCCATGTTCTATGTTCCATGTTCCATGCTCTATGTTCCATGTTCCTTGTTCCATGTTCCATGTTCCTTGTTCCATGTTCTATGTTCCTTGTTCCATGTTCCATATTGGTCAATGCTCTTTCTCCTTGTTCTATGTTCCGTGTTTCTTGTTCCATGTTCCATGTTCCATGTTCCATGTTCCATATCCTATGGTCAATGCTCTATGTTCTATGTTCCATGTTTCATGTTCCATGTTCCATGTTCTATGTTCTATGTTCCATGTTCCATGTTCCATGCTCCATGTTCCATGCTCCATGGTCAATGTTCCATGTTCCATGTTCCATGTGCCATGTTCCATGTTCCATGTCCTATGTTCCATGCTCTATGTTCCCTGTTCTTTGTTCCATGTTCCTTGTTCCATGTTCCATGTTCCTTGTTCCATGTTCCATGGTCAATGCTCTTTGTCCTTGTTCTATGTTCCGTGTTTCTTGTTCGATGTTCCATGTTCTATGTTCTATGTTCCATGTTCCATGTTCCATGTTCCATGTTCCATATCCTATGGTCAATGCTCTATGTTCTATGTTCCATGTTTTATGTTCCATGTTTCATGTTCCATGTTCCATGTTCTATGTTCTATGTTCCATGTTCCATGTTCCATGCTCCATGGTCAATGTTCCATGTTCCATGTTCCATGTTCCATGTTCCATGTCCTATGGTCAATGCTCTATGTTCCATGTCCCATGTTCCATGTTCCATGTTCCATGTTCCATGTTCCATGTTCCATGTTCCATGTTCCATGTTCCATGTTCCATGTTCCATGTTCCATGGTCAATGTTCCATGTTCCATGTTCCATGTTCAATGGTCCTTGTTCCATGTTCCATGTTGCATGTTCCATTTTCCATGTTCCATGTTAAATGTTCCATGTTCCATGTTCCATGTTCCATGTTTTATAATCCATGTTCCATGTCCTATGGTCAATGCTCTATGTTCCATGTCCCATGTTCCATGTTCCATGTTCCATGTTCCATGTTCCATGTTCCATGTTCCATGTTCCATGTTCCATGTTCCATGTTCCATGTTCCATGGTCAATGTTCAATGTTCCATGTTCCATGTTCAATGGTCCTTGTTCCATGTTCCATGTTGCATGTTCCATTTTCCATGTTCCATGTTAAATGTTCCATGTTCCATGTTCCATGTTCCATGTTTTATAATCCATGTTCCATGTTCCATGGTCCATGTTCCATGTTCCATGTTCCATGCTCCATGTTCCATGTTCCTTGTTCCATGTTCTATGTTCCTTGTTGCACGTTCTATGTTCAATGTTCGATGTTCCATGTTCCATGCTCTATGTTCCATGTTCCATGTTCTATGTTCCATGTTCCTTGTTCCATGTTCCATGTTCCATGTTTCATGTTCCATGTTCCATGTTCTATGTTCCATGTTCCATGTTCCATGTTCTATGTTCCATGTTCCATGCTCCATGTTCTATGTTCCAAGTTCCATGTTCCTTGTTCCATGTTCCATGTTCCTTGTTCCATGTTCTGTGTTCCTTGTTCCATGTTCCATGTTCCATGCTCTATGTTCCATGTTCCATGTTCTATGTTCCTTGTTCCATGTTCCATGGTCCATGTTCCATGTTTCATGTTCCATGTTCCATGTTCTATGCTCCATGTTCCATGCTCTATGTTTCATGTTCCATGTTCCATGTTCCATGTTCCATGTTCCATGTTCCATGTTCCATGTTCCATGTTCCATGTTCAATGGTCCATGTTCCATGTTGCATGTTCCATGTTGCATGTTCCATGTTCCATGTTCCATGTTCCATGTTCCATGTTCCATGTTCCATGGTCCATGTTCCATGTTCCATGTTCCATGTTCCATGGTCCATGTTTAATGTTCCATGTTCCATGTTCCATGTTCCATGTTCCATGTTCCATGTTCCATGGTCCATGCTCCATGTTCCATGGTCCATGTTCCATGTTCCATGGTCCATGTTCCATGTTCCATGTTTCATGGTCAATGTTCCATGTTCCATGTTCCATGTTCCATGGTCAATGTTCCATGTTCCATGTTCCATGTTCAATGGTCCATGTCCCATGTTCCATGTTCCATGTTCCATGTTCCATGTTCCATGTTCCAAGTTCCATGTCCCATGTTCCATGTTCCATGGTCCATGTTCCATGTTCCGTGGTCCATGTTCCATGTTCCATGTTCCATGTTCCATGTTCCATGTTCCATGTTCCATGTTCCATGTTCCTTGTTCCTTGTTCCATGTTCCATGTTCCATGTTTGATGTTCCATGTTCCATGTTCCATGTTCTATGTTCCATGTTCCATGTTCCTTGTTCCATGTTCCATGTTCCTTGTTCCATGTTCCATGGTCAATGCTCTTTGTCCTTGTTCTATGTTCCGTGTTTCTTGTTCGATGTTCCATGTTCTATGTTCCATGTTCCATGTTCCATGTTCCATGTTCCATGTTCCATATCCTATGGTCAATGCTCTATGTTCTATGTTCCATGTTTTATGTTCCATGTTTCATGTTCCATGTTCCATGTTCTATGTTCTATGTTCCATGTTCCATGTTCCATGCTCCATGGTCAATGTTCCATGTTCCATGTTCCATGTTCCATGTTCCATGTCCTATGGTCAATGCTCTATGTTCCATGTCCCATGTTCCATGTTCCATGTTCCATGTTCCATGTTCCATGTTCCATGTTCCATGTTCCATGTTCCATGTTCCATGTTCCATGGTCAATGTTCCATGTTCCATGTTCCATGTTCAATGGTCCTTGTTCCATGTTCCATGTTGCATGTTCCATTTTCCATGTTCCATGTTAAATGTTCCATGTTCCATGTTCCATGTTCCATGTTTTATAATCCATGTTCCATGTCCTATGGTCAATGCTCTATGTTCCATGTCCCATGTTCCATGTTCCATGTTCCATGTTCCATGTTCCATGTTCCATGTTCCATGTTCCATGTTCCATGTTCCATGTTCCATGTTCCATGTTCCATGGTCAATGTTCCATGTTCCATGTTCCATGTTCAATGGTCCTTGTTCCATGTTCCATGTTGCATGTTCCATTTTCCATGTTCCATGTTAAATGTTCCATGTTCCATGTTCCATGTTCCATGTTTTATAATCCATGTTCCATGTTCCATGGTCCATGTTCCATGTTCCATGTTCCATGCTCCATGTTCCATGTTCCTTGTTCCATGTTCTATGTTCCTTGTTGCACGTTCTATGTTCAATGTTCGATGTTCCATGTTCCATGCTCTATGTTCCATGTTCCATGTTCTATGTTCCATGTTCCTTGTTCCATGTTCCATGTTCCATGTTTCATGTTCCATGTTCCATGTTCTATGTTCCACGTTCCATGTTCCATGTTCTATGTTCCATGTTCCATGCTCCATGTTCTATGTTCCAAGTTCCATGTTCCTTGTTCCATGTTCCATGTTCCTTGTTCCATGTTCTGTGTTCCTTGTTCCATGTTCCATGTTCCATGCTCTATGTTCCATGTTCCATGTTCTATGTTCCTTGTTCCATGTTCCATGGTCCATGTTCCATGTTTCATGTTCCATGTTCCATGTTCTATGCTCCATGTTCCATGCTCTATGTTTCATGTTCCATGTTCCATGTTCCATGTTCCATGTTCCATGTTCCATGTTCCATGTTCCATGTTCCATGTTCCATGTTCAATGGTCCATGTTCCATGTTGCATGTTCCATGTTGCATGTTCCATGTTCCATGTTCCATGTTCCATGTTCCATGTTCCATGTTCCATGGTCCATGTTCCATGTTCCATGTTCCATGTTCCATGGTCCATGTTTAATGTTCCATGTTCCATGTTCCATGTTCCATGTTCCATGTTCCATGTTCCATGTTCCATGGTCCATGCTCCATGTTCCATGGTCCATGTTCCATGTTCCATGGTCCATGTTCCATGTTCCATGTTTCATGGTCAATGTTCCATGTTCCATGTTCCATGTTCCATGGTCAATGTTCCATGTTCCATGTTCCATGTTCAATGGTCCATGTCCCATGTTCCATGTTCCATGTTCCATGTTCCATGTTCCAAGTTCCATGTCCCATGTTCCATGTTCCATGGTCCATGTTCCATGTTCCGTGGTCCATGTTCCATGTTCCATGTTCCATGTTCCATGTTCCATGTTCCATGTTCTATGTTCCAAGTTCCATGTTCCTTGTTCCATGTTCCATGTTCCTTGTTCCATGTTCTGTGTTCCTTGTTCCATGTTCTATGTTCCATGCTCTATGTTCCATGTTCCATGTTCCAGGTTCCATGTTCTATGTTCCAATCTCTATGTTCCATGTTCCATGTTCTATGTTCCATGTTCCATGCTCCATGTTCTATGTTCCAAGTTCCATGTTCCTTGTTCCATGTTCCATGTTCCTTGTTCCATGTTCTGTGTTCCTTGTTCCACGTTCCATGTTCCAATCTCTATGTTCCATGTTCCATGTTCTATGTTCCATGTTCCATGCTCCATGTTCTATGTTCCTTGTTCCATATTCTGTGTACCTTGTTCCTTGTTCCATGTTCCTTGTTCCATGTTCTGTGTTCCTTGTTCCACGTTCCATGTTCCAATCTCTATGTTCCATGTTCCATGTTCTATGTTCCATGTTCCTTGTTCCTTGTTCCATGTTCCATGTTCCTTGTTCCATTTTCTGTGTACCTTGTTCCGTGTTCCATGTTCCATGCTCTATGTTCCATGTTCTATGTTCCATGTTCCTTGTTCCATGTTCCATGTTCCATGTTCCATGTTTCATGTTCTATGTTCCATGTTCTATGTTCCATGTTCCATGCTCTATGTTCCATGTTCCTTGTTCCATATTCCATGTTCCTTGTTCAATGTTCCACGGTCAATGCTCTTTCTCCTTGTTCTATGTTCCGTGTTTCTTGTTCCATGTTCCATGTTCCATGTTCCATGTTCCATGTTCCATGTTCCATGTTCCATGTTCCATGTTCCATGTTCCATGTTCAATGGTCCATCTTCCATGTTCCATGTTGAATGTTCCATGTTCCATGTTCCATGTTCCATGTTCCATGTTATGTTCCATGTTCCATGTTCCTTGTTCCATGTTCCTTGTTCCATGTTCCATGTTCCATGTTCCTTGTTCCATGTTCTGTGTTCCTTGTTCCATGTTCCATGCTCTATGTTCCATGTTCCATGTCCTATGTTCCCTGTTCCTTGTTCCATGTTCCATGTTCCATGTTCCATTTTCCATGTTCCATGTTCCATGTTCCATGTTCCATGTTCCATGTTCCATGCTCTATGTTCCATGTTCCTTGTTCCATGTTCCATGTTCCTTGTTCCATGTTCTATGTTCCTTGTTCCATGTTCCATATTGGTCAATGCTCTTTCTCCTTGTTCTATGTTCCGTGTTTCTTGTTCCATGTTCCATGTTCCATGTTCCTTGTTCCATGTTCCATATCCTATGGTCAATGCTCTATGTTCTATGTTCCATGTTTTATGTTCCATGTTTCATGTTCCATGTTCCATGTTCTATGTTCTATGTTCCATGTTCCATGTTCCATGCTCCATGGTCAATGTTCCATGTTCCATGTTCCATGTGCCATGTTCCATGTTCCATGTCCTATGTTCCATGCTCTATGTTCCCTGTTCTTTGTTCCATGTTCCTTGTTCCATGTTCCATGGTCAATGCTCTTTGTCCTTGTTCTATGTTTTGTGTTTCTTGTTCGATGTTCCATGTTCCATGTTCCATGTTCCATGTTCCATGTTCCATATCCTATGGTCAATGCTCTATGTTCTATGTTCCATGTTTTATGTTCCATGTTTCATGTTCCATGTTCCATGTTCTATGTTCTATGTTCCATGTTCCATGTTCCATGCTCCATGGTCAATGTTCCATGTTCCATGTTCCATGTTCCATGTTCCATGTCCTATGGTCAATGCTCTATGTTCTATGTTCCATGTTCTATGTTCCATGCTCTATGTTCCATGTTCCATGTTCAATGTTTCATGTTCCATGTTCCATGTTCCATGTTCCATGTTCCATGATCTATGGTCCATGTTCCATGTTCCATGTTGCATGTTCCATGTTCCATGTTCCATGTTCCATGGTCCATGTTTCATGTTCCATGGTCCATGTTCCATGTTCCATGTTCCATGGTCCATGTTCTATGTTCCATGGTCCATGTTCCATGTTCCATGGTCCATGTTCCATGTTCCATGTTCCATGGTCAATGTTCCATGTTCCATGTTCCATGTTCCATGTTCCATATTCCATGTCCTATGTTCCATGCTCTATGTTCTATGTTCCCTGTTCTTTGTTCCAAGTTTCATGTTTTATGTTCCATGTTCCATGTTCCATGTTCCATGTTCCATTTTTCATGTCCTATGGTCAATGCTCTATGTTCTATGTCCCATGCTCTATGTTCCATGTTCCATTTTCCATGTTCAATGTTCCATGTCCCATGTTCCATGTTCCATGTTCCATGTTCTTTGTTCCATGTTTCATGTTTTATGTTCCATGTTCCTTGTTCCATGTTCCATGTTCCATGTTCCATGTTCCATGTTCCATGTTCCTTGTTCCATGTTCCATTGTCAATGCTCTATGTTCCTTGTTCCAAGTTCTGTGTTTCTTGTTCCATGTTCCATGTTCCACGTTCCATGTTCCATGTTCCATGTTCCATGTCCTATGGTCAATGCTCTATGTTCTATGTTCCATGTTCTATGTTCCATGCTCTATGTTCCATGTTCCATGTTCCATGTTCCATGTTCAATGTTCCATGTTCCATGTTCCATGTTCCATGTTCCATGTTCCATGGTCCATGTTCCATGCTCCATGGTCAATGTTCCATGTTCCATGTTCCATGTTCCATGTTCCATGTTCCATGTTCCATGTCCTATGTTCAATGCTCTATGTTCCCTGTTCTTTGTTCCATGTTCCTTGTTCAATGTTCCATGTTCCTTGTTCCATGTTCCATGGTCAATGCTCTTTGTCCTTGTTCCATGTTCCGTGTTTCTTGTTCGATGTTCCATGTTCCATGTTCCATGTTCCATGTTCCATGTTCCATGTTCCATGTTCCATGTTCCATGTTCCATGTTCCATGTTCCATGTTCCATGTTCCATGTTCCATGTTCCATGTCCTATGGTCAATGCTCTATGTTCTATGTTCCATGTTCTATGTTCCATGCTCTATGTTCCATGTTCCATGTTCAATGTTTCATGTTCCATGTTCCATGTTCCATGTTCCATGATCTATGGTCCATGTTCCATGTTCCATGTTGCATGTTCCATGTTCCAAGTTCCATGTTCCATGTTCCATGTTCCATCTTCCATGGTCCATGTTTCATGTTCCATGGTCCATGTTCCATGTTCCATGTTCCATGGTCCATGTTCTATGTTCCATGGTCCATGTTCCATGTTCTATGGTCCATGTTCCATGTTCCATGTTCCATGGTCAATGTTCCATGTTCCATGTTCCATGTTCCATGTTCCATGTCCTATGTTCCATGCTCTATGTTCTATGTTCCCTGTTCTTTGTTCCAAGTTTCATGTTTTATGTTCCATGTTCCATGTTCTATGTTCCATGTTCCATGTTACATGTTCCATGTTCTATGGTCCATGTTCCATGTTCCATGTTCCATGTTCCATGTTCCATGTTCAATGTTCCATGTTCCATGGTCCATGTTCCATGCTCCATGGTCAATGTTCCATGTTCCATGTCCTATGTTCCATGCTCTATGTTCCCTGTTCTTTGTTCCATGTTCCAAGTTCCATGTTCCTTGTTCCATGTTCCATGTTCCTTGTTCCATGTTCTGTGTTCCTTGTTCCATGTTCCATGTTCCATGCTCTATTTTCCATGTTCTTATGTTCTATGTTCCATGTTCCATGTTCCATGTGCCATGTTCCATGTTCCATGTCCTATGTTCCATGCTCTATGTTCCCTGTTCTTTGTTCCATGTTCCTTGTTCCATGTTCCATGGTCAATGCTCTTTGTCCTTGTTCTATGTTCCGTGTTTCTTGTTCGATGTTCCATGTTCCATGTTCCATGTTCCATGTTCCATGTTCCATGTTCCATATCCTATGGTCAATGCTCTATGTTCTATGTTCCATGTTTTATGTTCCATGTTTCATGTTCCATGTTCCATGTTCTATGTTCTATGTTCCATGTTCCATGTTCCATGCTCCATGGTCAATGTTCCATGTTCCATGTTCCATGTTCCATGTTCCATGTCCTATGGTCAATGCTCTATGTTCTATGTTCCATGTTCTATGTTCCATGCTCTATGTTCCATGTTCCATGTTCAATGTTTCATGTTCCATGTTCCATGTTCCATGTTCCATGTTCCATGATCTATGGTCCATGTTCCATGTTCCATGTTGCATGTTCCATGTTCCATGTTCCATGGTCCATGTTTCATGTTCCATGGTCCATGTTCCATGTTCCATGTTCCATGGTCCATGTTCTATGTTCCATGGTCCATGTTCCATGTTCCATGGTCCATGTTCCATGTTCCATGTTCCATGGTCAATGTTCCATGTTCCATGTTCCATGTTCCATGTTCCATATTCCATGTCCTATGTTCCATGCTCTATGTTCTATGTTCCCTGTTCTTTGTTCCAAGTTTCATGTTTTATGTTCCATGTTCCATGTTCCATGTTCCATGTTCCATTTTTCATGTCCTATGGTCAATGCTCTATGTTCTATGTTCCATGCTCTATGTTCCATGTTCCATTTTCCATGTTCAATGTTCCATGTCCCATGTTCCATGTTCCATGTTCCATGTTCTTTGTTCCATGTTTCATGTTTTATGTTCCATGTTCCTTGTTCCATGTTCCATGTTCCATGTTCCATGTTCCATGTTCCATGTTCCTTGTTCCATGTTCCATGGTCCATGTTCCATGTTCCATGTTCCATGGTCCATGTTCTATGTTCCATGGTCCATGTTCCATGTTCCATGTTCCATGTTCCATGTTCCATGTTCCTTGTTCCATGTTCCATGGTCAATGCTCTATGTTCCTTGTTCCATGCTCTATGTTCCATGTTCCATGTTCCATGTTCCATGTTCAATGTTCCATGTTCCATGTTCCATGTTCCATGTTCCATGTTCCATGGTCCATGTTCCATGCTCCATGGTCAATGTTCCATGTTCCATGTTCCATGTTCCATGTTCCATGTTCCATGTTCCATGTTCCATGTCCTATGTTCAATGCTCTATGTTCCCTGTTCTTTGTTCCATGTTCCTTGTTCCATGTTCCATGTTCCTTGTTCCATGTTCCATGGTCAATGCTCTTTGTCCTTGTTCCATGTTCCGTGTTTCTTGTTCGATGTTCCATGTTCCATGTTCCATGTTCCATGTTCCATGTTCCATGTTCCATGTTCCATGTTCCATGTTCCATGTTCCATGTTCCATGTTCCATGTTCCATGTTCCATGTTCCATGTCCTATGGTCAATGCTCTATGTTCTATGTTCCATGTTCCATGTTCCATGCTCTATTTTCCATGTTCTTATGTTCTATGTTCCATGTTCCATGTTCCATGTGCCATGTTCCATGTTCCATGTCCTATGTTCCATGCTCTATGTTCCCTGTTCTTTGTTCCATGTTCCTTGTTCCATGTTCCATGGTCAATGCTCTTTGTCCTTGTTCTATGTTCCGTGTTTCTTGTTCGATGTTCCATGTTCCATGTTCCATGTTCCATGTTCCATGTTCCATGTTCCATATCCTATGGTCAATGCTCTATGTTCTATGTTCCATGTTTTATGTTCCATGTTTCATGTTCCATGTTCCATGTTCTATGTTCTATGTTCCATGTTCCATGTTCCATGCTCCATGGTCAATGTTCCATGTTCCATGTTCCATGTTCCATGTTCCATGTCCTATGGTCAATGCTCTATGTTCTATGTTCCATGTTCTATGTTCCATGCTCTATGTTCCATGTTCCATGTTCAATGTTTCATGTTCCATGTTCCATGTTCCATGTTCCATGTTCCATGATCTATGGTCCATGTTCCATGTTCCATGTTGCATGTTCCATGTTCCATGTTCCATGTTCCATGGTCCATGTTTCATGTTCCATGGTCCATGTTCCATGTTCCATGTTCCATGGTCCATGTTCTATGTTCCATGGTCCATGTTCCATGTTCCATGGTCCATGTTCCATGTTCCATGTTCCATGGTCAATGTTCCATGTTCCATGTTCCATGTTCCATGTTCCATATTCCATGTCCTATGTTCCATGCTCTATGTTCTATGTTCCCTGTTCTTTGTTCCAAGTTTCATGTTTTATGTTCCATGTTCCATGTTCCATGTTCCATGTTCCATTTTTCATGTCCTATGGTCAATGCTCTATGTTCTATGTTCCATGCTCTATGTTCCATGTTCCATTTTCCATGTTCAATGTTCCATGTCCCATGTTCCATGTTCCATGTTCCATGTTCTTTGTTCCATGTTTCATGTTTTATGTTCCATGTTCCTTGTTCCATGTTCCATGTTCCATGTTCCATGTTCCATGTTCCATGTTCCTTGTTCCATGTTCCATGGTCAATGCTCTATGTTCCTTGTTCCAAGTTCTGTGTTTCTTGTTCCATGTTCCATGTTCCACGTTCCATGTTCCATGTTCCATGTTCCATGTCCTATGGTCAATGCTCTATGTTCTATGTTCCATGTTCTATGTTCCATGCTCTATGTTCCATGTTCCATGTTCCATGTTCCATGTTCAATGTTCCATGTTCCATGTTCCATGTTCCATGTTCCATGTTCCATGGTCCATGTTCCATGCTCCATGGTCAATGTTCCATGTTCCATGTTCCATGTTCCATGTTCCATGTTCCATGTTCCATGTCCTATGTTCAATGCTCTATGTTCCCTGTTCTTTGTTCCATGTTCCTTGTTCCATGTTCCATGTTCCTTGTTCCATGTTCCATGGTCAATGCTCTTTGTCCTTGTTCCATGTTCCGTGTTTCTTGTTCGAGGTTCCATGTTCCATGTTCCATGTTCCATGTTCCATGTTCCATGTTCCATGTTCCATGTTCCATGTTCCATGTTCCATGTTCCATGTCCTATGGTCAATGCTCTATGTTCTATGTTCCATGGTTTATGTTCCATGCTCTATGTTCCATGTTCCATGTTCAATGTTTCATGTTCCATGTTCCATGTTCCATGTTCCATGATCTATGGTCCATGTTCCATGTTCCATGTTGCATGTTCCATGTTCCAAGTTCCATGTTCCATGTTCCATGTTCCATCTTCCATGGTCCATGTTTCATGTTCCATGGTCCATGTTCCATGTTCCATGTTCCATGGTCCATGTTCTATGTTCCATGGTCCATGTTCCATGTTCTATGGTCCATGTTCCATGTTCCATGTTCCATGGTCAATGTTCCATGTTCCATGTTCCATGTTCCATGTTCCATGTCCTATGTTCCATGCTCTATGTTCTATGTTCCCTGTTCTTTGTTCCAAGTTTCATGTTTTATGTTCCATGTTCCATGTTCTATGTTCCATGTTCCATGTTACATGTTCCATGTTCTATGGTCCATGTTCCATGTTCCATGTTCCATGTTCCATGTTCCATGTTCAATGTTCCATGTTCCATGGTCCATGTTCCATGCTCCATGGTCAATGTTCCATGTTCCATGTCCTATGTTCCATGCTCTATGTTCCCTGTTCTTTGTTCCATGTTCCAAGTTCCATGTTCCTTGTTCCATGTTCCATGTTCCTTGTTCCATGTTCTGTGTTCCTTGTTCCATGTTCCATGTTCCATGCTCTATTTTCCATGTTCTTATGTTCTATGTTCCATGTTCCAGGTTCCATGTTCTATGTTTCAATATCTATGTTCCATGTTCCATGTTCTATGTTCCATGTTCCATGCTCCATGTTCTATGTTCCAAGTTCCATGTTCCTTGTTACATGTTCCATTTTCCTTGTTCCATGTTCTGTGTTCCTTGTTCCATGTTCCATGTTCCATGCTCTATGTTCCATGTTCCAATTTCTATGTTCCATGTTCCTTGTTCCATGTTCCATGTTCCATGTTCCATGTTCCATGTTCCATGTTCCATGTTCCATGTTCCATGTTCCATGTTCTATGTTCTATGTTCCATGTTCTATGTTCCATGTTCCATGTTCTATGTTCCATGTTCCTTGTTCCATGTTCCATGTTCCATGTTCCATGTTCCATGTTTCATGTTCCATGTTCCATGTTCTATGTTCCATGCTCTATGTTCCCTGTTCTTTGTTCCATGTTCCAAGTTCCATGTTCCTTGTTCCATGTTCCATGTTCCTTGTTCCATGTTCTGTGTTCCTTGTTCCATGTTCCATGTTCCATGCTCTATGTTCCATGTTCTTATGTTCTATGTTCCATGTTCCAGGTTCCATGTTCTATGTTCCAATATCTATGTTCCATGTTCCATGTTCTATGATCCATGTTCCATGCTCCATGTTCTATGTTCCAAGTTTCATGTTCCTTGTTCCATGTTCCATGTTCCTTGTTCCATGTTCTGTGTTCCTTGTTCCATGTTCCATGTTCCATGCTCTATGTTCCATGTTCTAATTTCTATGTTCCATGTTCCTTGTTTCATGTTCCATGTTCCATGTTCCATGTTCCATGTTCCATGTTCCATGTTCCATGTTCTATGTTCTATGTTCCATGTTCTATGTTCCATGTTCCTTGTTCCATGTTCCATGTTCCTTGTTCCATGTTCCATATTGGTCAATGCTCTTTCTCCTTGTTCTATGTTCCGTGTTTCTTGTTCCGTGTTTCTTGTTCCATGTTCCATGTTCCATGTTCCATGTTCCATGTTCCATGTTCCATGTTCCATGTTCCATGTTCCATGTTCCATGTTCCATGTTCCATGTTCCATGTTCCATGTTCCATGTTCCATGTTCCATGTCCTATGGTCAATGCTCTATGTTCTATGTTCCATGTTCTATGTTCTATGCTCTATGTTCCATGTTCCATGTTTTATGTTCAATGTTCCATGTTCCATGTTTTATGTTCAATGTTCCATGTTCCATGTTCCATGTTCCATGTTCAATGTTCCATGTTTCATGTTCAATGGTCCATGTTCCATATTCCATGTTGCATGTTCAATGTTCCATGTTCCATGTTCCATGTTCCATGTCCCATGTTCCATGTTCCATGTTCCATGTTCCATGTTCCATGTTCCATGTTCCATGTTCCATGTTCCATGTTCCATGTTCCATGTTCCATGTTTCATGTTCCATGTTCCATGTTCCATGTTCCATGTTCCATGTTCCATGTTCCATGTTCCATGTTCCATGTTCCATGGTCAATGTTCCATGTTCCATGTTCCATGTTCAATGGTCCTTGTTCCATGTTCCATGTTGCATGTTCCATGTTCCATGTTCCATGTTAAATGTTCCATGTTCCATGCTCCATGTTCCATGTTCCTTGTTCCATGTTCTATGTTCCTTGTTGCACGTTCTATGTTCAATGTTCGATGTTCCATGTTCCATGCTCTATGTTCCATGTTCCATGTTCTATGTTCCATGTTCCTTGTTCCATGTTCCATGTTCCATGTTCCATGTTCCATGTTTCATGTTCCATGTTCCATGTTCTATGTTCCATGTTCCATGTTCTATGTTCCATGTTCCATGCTCCATGTTCTATGTTCCAAGTTCCATGTTCCTTGTTCCATGTTCCATGTTCCTTGTTCCATGTTCTGTGTTCCTTGTTCCATGTTCCATGTTCCATGCTCTATGTTCCATGTTCCATGTTCTATGTTCCTTGTACCATGTTCCATGGTCCATGTTCCATGTTTCATGTTCCATGTTCCATGATCTATGTTCCATGTTCCATGCTCTATGTTCCATGTTCCTTGTTCCATGTTCCATGTTCCATGTTCCATGTTCCATGTTCCATGTTCCATGTTCCATGTTCCATGTTCCATGTTCCATGTTCCATGTTCCATGTTCCATGTTCCATGTTCCATGTTCAATGGTCCATGTTCCATGTTGCATGTTCCATGTTGCATGTTCCATGTTCCATGCTCAATGTTCCATGTTCCATGTTCCATGTTCCATGTTCCATGTTCCATGTTCCATGTTCCATGTTCCATGTTCCATGTTTCATGGTCCATGTTTAATGTTCCATGTTCCATGTTCCATGTTCCATGGTCCATGCTCCATGTTCCATGGTCCATGTTCCATGTTCCATGGTCCATGTTCCATGTTCAATGTTTCATGGTCAATGTTCCATGTTCCATGTCCCATGTTCCATGGTCAATGTTCCATGTTCCATGTTCCATGTTCAATGGTCCATGTCCCATGTTCCATGTTCCATGTTCCATGTTCCATGTTCCAAGTTCCATGTCCCATGTTCCATGTTCCATGGTCCATGTTCCATGTTCCGTGGTCCATGTTCCATTTTCCATGTTCCATGTTCAATGTTCCATGTTCCATGTTCCATGTTCCTTGTTCCTTGTTCCATGTTTCATGTTCGATGTTCCATGTTCCATGTTCCATGTTCCATGTTCTATGTTCCAAGTTCCATGTTCCTTGTTCCATGTTCCATGTTCCTTGTTCCATGTTCTGTGTTCCTTGTTCCATGTTCTATGTTCCATGCTCTATGTTCCATGTTCCATGTTCCAGGTTCCATGTTCTATGTTCCAATCTCTATGTTCCATGTTCCATGTTCTATGTTCCATGTTCCATGCTCCATGTTCTATGTTCCAAGTTTCATGTTCCTTGTTCCATGTTCCATGTTCCTTGTTCCTTGTTCTGTGTTCCTTGTTCCACGTTCCAATCTCTATGTTCCATGTTCCATGTTCTATGTTCCATGTTCCATGCTCCATGTTCTATGTTCCTTGTTCCATTTTCCGTGTACCTTGTTCCTTGTTCCATGTTCCTTGTTCCATGTTCTGTGTTCCTTGTTCCACGTTCCATGTTCCAATCTCTATGTTCCATGTTCCATGTTCTATGTTCCATGTTCCTTGTTCCATGTTCCATGTTCCTTGTTCCATTTTCTGTGTACCTTGTTCCGTGTTCCATGTTCCATGCTCTATGTTCCATGTTCTATGTTCCATGTTCCTTGTTCTATGTTCCATGTTCTATGTTCCATGTTCCATGTTCCATGGTCCATGTTCCATGCTCCATGGTCAATGTTCCATGTTCCATGTTCCATGTTCTATGTTCTATGTTCCATGTTCTATGTTCCATGTTCCTTGTTCCATGGTCCATGTTCCATGTTCCATGTTTCATGGTCTATGTTCCATGTTCCATGTTCCATGTTCCATGGTCAATGTTCCATGTTCCATGTTCCATGTTCCATGTTCCATGTTCCATGTTCCATGGTCATTGTTCCATGTTCCATGTTCCATGTTCAATGGTCCTTGTTCCATGTTCCATGTTGCATGTTCCATGTTCCATGTTCCATGTTAAATGTTCCATGTTCCATGTTCCATGTTCCATGGTCAATGTTCCATGTTCCATGTTCCATGTTCCATGTTCCATGTTCCATGTTCCATGTTCCATGTTCCATGTTCCATGTTCCATGTTTCATGGTCAATGTTCCATGTTCCATGTTCCATGTTCCATGGTCAATGTTCCATGTTCCATGTTCCATGTTCCATGATCCATGTTCCATGTTCCATGTTCCATGTTCCATGTTCCATGTTCCATGTTCCATGGTCAATGTTCCATGTTCCATGTTCCATGTTCCATGTTCCATGTTCCATGTTCTATGTTCCGTGTTCCATGTTCCATGTTCCATGTTCCATGTTCAATGGTCCATGTTCCATGTTGCATGTTCCATGTTGCATGTTCCATGTTCCATGTTCCATGTTCCATGTTCCATGTTCCATGGTCCATGTTCCATGTTCCATGTTCCATGTTCCATGTTCCATGGTCCATGTTTAATGTTCCATGTTCCATGTTCCATGTTCCATGTTCCATGTTCCATGTTCCATGGTCCATGCTCCATGTTCCATGGTCCATGTTCCATGTTCCATGGTCCATGTTCCATGTTCCATGTTTCATGGTCAATGTTCCATGTTCCATGTTCCATGTTCCATCGTCAATGTTCCATGTTCCATGTTCCATGTTCCATGTTCCATGTTTCAAGTTCCATGTCCCATGTTCCATGTTCCATGGTCCATGTTCCATGTTCCGTGGTCCATGTTCCATGTTCCATGTTCCATGTTCCATGTTCCATGTTCCATGTTCCTTGTTCCTTGTTCCATCATCCATGTTCCATGTTTGATGTTCCATGTTCCATGTTCCATGTTCTATGTTCCAAGTTCCATGTTCCTTGTTCCATGTTCCATGTTCCTTGTTCTGTGTTCCTTGTTCCATGTTCTATGTTCCATGCTCTATGTTCCATGTTCCATGTTCCAGGTTCCATGTTCTATGTTCCAATCTCTATGTTCCATGTTCCATGTTCTATGTTCCATGTTCCATGCTCCATGTTCTATGTTCCAAGTTCCATGTTCCTTGTTCCATGTTCCATGTTCCTTGTTCCATGTTCTGTGTTCCTTGTTCCACGTTCCATGTTCCAATCTCTATGTTCCATGTTCCATGTTCTATGTTCCATGTTCCATGCTCCATGTTCTATGTTCCTTGTTCCATTTTCTGTGTACCTTGTTCCTTGTTCCTTGTTCCATGTTCCTTGTTCCATGTTCTGTGTTTCTTGTTCCACGTTCCATGTTCCAATCTCTATGTTCCATGTTCCATGTTCTATGTTCCATGTTCCTTGTTCCATGTTCCATGTTCCTTGTTCCATTTTCTGTGTACCTTGTTCCGTGTTCCATGTTCCATGCTCTATGTTCCATGTTCTATGTTCCATGTTCCTTGTTCCATGTTCCATGTTCCATGTTCCATGTTTTATGTTCCATGTTCCATGTTCTATGTTCCATGTTCCATGCTCTATGTTCCATGTTCCTTGTTCCATATTCCATGTTCCTTGTTCAATGTTCCACGGTCAATGCTCTTTCTCCTTGTTCTATGTTCCGTGTTTCTTGTTCCATGTTCCATGTTCCATGTTCCATGTTCCATGTTCCATGTTCCATGTTCCATGTTCCATGTTCCATGTTCAATGGTCCATGTTCCATGTTCCATGTTGAATGTTCCATGTTCCATGTTCCATGTTCCATGTTATGTTCCATGTTCCTTGTTCCATGTTCCTTGTTCCATGTTCCATGTTCCTTGTTCCATGTTCTGTGTTCCTTGTTCCATTTTCCATGTTCCATGCTCTATGTTCCATGTTCTATGTCCTATGTTCCCTGTTCCTTGTTCCATGTTCCATGTTCCATGTTCCATTTTCCATGTTCCATGTTCCATGTTCCATGTTCCATGTTCCATGTTCCATGTTCTATGTTCCATGTTCCATGCTCTATGTTCCATGTTCCTTGTTCCATGTTCCATGTTCCTTGTTCCATGTTCTATGTTCCTTGTTCCATGTTCCATATTGGTCAATGCTCTTTCTCCTTGTTCTATGTTCCGTGTTTCTTGTTCCATGTTCCATGTTCCATGTTCCATGTTCCATGTTCCATGTTCCATGTTCCATGTTCCATATCCTATGGTCAATGCTCTATGTTCTATGTTCCATGTTTCATGTTCCATGTTCCATGTTCTATGTTCTATGTTCCATGTTCCATGTTCCATGCTCCATGTTCCATGCTCCATGGTCAATGTTCCATGTTCCATGTTCCATGTGCCATGTTCCATGTTCCATGTCCTATGTTCCATGCTCTATGTTCCCTGTTCTTTGTTCCATGTTCCTTGTTCCATGTTCCATGTTCCTTGTTCCATGTTCCATGGTCAATGCTCTTTGTCCTTGTTCTATGTTCCGTGTTTCTTGTTCGATGTTCCATGTTCTATGTTCCATGTTCCATGTTCCATGTTCCATGTTCCATGTTCCATATCCTATGGTCAATGCTCTATGTTCTATGTTCCATGTTTTATGTTCCATGTTTCATGTTCCATGTTCCATGTTCTATGTTCTATGTTCCATGTTCCATGTTCCATGCTCCATGGTCAATGTTCCATGTTCCATGTTCCATGTTCCATGTTCCATGTCCTATGGTCAATGCTCTATGTTCCATGTCCCATGTTCCATGTTCCATGTTCCATGTTCCATGTTCCATGTTCCATGTTCCATGTTCCATGTTCCATGTTCCATGTTCCATGTTCCATGTTCCATGTTCCATGTTCCATGTTCCATGGTCAATGTTCCATGTTCCATGTTCCATGTTCAATGGTCCTTGTTCCATGTTCCATGTTGCATGTTCCATTTTCCATGTTCCATGTTAAATGTTCCATGTTCCATGTTCCATGTTCCATGTTTTATAATCCATGTTCCATGTCCTATGGTCAATGCTCTATGTTCCATGTCCCATGTTCCATGTTCCATGTTCCATGTTCCATGTTCCATGTTCCATGTTCCATGTTCCATGTTCCATGTTCCATGTTCCATGTTCCATGTTCCATGTTCCATGTTCCATGGTCAATGTTCCATGTTCCATGTTCCATGTTCAATGGTCCTTGTTCCATGTTCCATGTTGCATGTTCCATTTTCCATGTTCCATGTTAAATGTTCCATGTTCCATGTTCCATGTTCCATGTTTTATAATCCATGTTCCATGTTCCATGGTCCATGTTCCATGTTCCATGTTCCATGCTCCATGTTCCATGTTCCTTGTTCCATGTTCTATGTTCCTTGTTGCACGTTCTATGTTCAATGTTCGATGTTCCATGTTCCATGCTCTATGTTCCATGTTCCATGTTCTATGTTCCATGTTCCTTGTTCCATGTTCCATGTTCCATGTTTCATGTTCCATGTTCCATGTTCTATGTTCCATGTTCCATGTTCCATGTTCTATGTTCCATGTTCCATGCTCCATGTTCTATGTTCCAAGTTCCATGTTCCTTGTTCCATGTTCCATGTTCCTTGTTCCATGTTCTGTGTTCCTTGTTCCATGTTCCATGTTCCATGCTCTATGTTCCATGTTCCATGTTCTATGTTCCTTGTTCCATGTTCCATGGTCCATGTTCCATGTTTCATGTTCCATGTTCCATGTTCTATGCTCCATGTTCCATGCTCTATGTTTCATGTTCCATGTTCCATGTTCCATGTTCCATGTTCCATGTTCCATGTTCCATGTTCCATGTTCAATGGTCCATGTTCCATGTTGCATGTTCCATGTTGCATGTTCCATGTTCCATGTTCCATGTTCCATGTTCCATGTTCCATGTTCCATGGTCCATGTTCCATGTTCCATGTTCCATGTTCCATGGTCCATGTTTAATGTTCCATGTTCCATGTTCCATGTTCCATGTTCCATGTTCCATGTTCCATGGTCCATGCTCCATGTTCCATGGTCCATGTTCCATGTTCCATGGTCCATGTTCCATGTTCCATGTTTCATGGTCAATGTTCCATGTTCCATGTTCCATGTTCCATGGTCAATGTTCCATGTTCCATGTTCCATGTTCAATGGTCCATGTCCCATGTTCCATGTTCCATGTTCCATGTTCCATGTTCCATGTTCCAAGTTCCATGTCCCATGTTCCATGTTCCATGGTCCATGTTCCATGTTCCGTGGTCCATGTTCCATGTTCCATGTTCCATGTTCCATGTTCCATGTTCCATGTTCCATGTTCCATGTTCCTTGTTCCTTGTTCCATGTTCCATGTTCCATGTTTGATGTTCCATGTTCCATGTTCCATGTTCTATGTTCCAAGTTCCATGTTCCTTGTTCCATGTTCCATGTTCCTTGTTCCATGTTCCATGGTCAATGCTCTTTGTCCTTGTTCTATGTTCCGTGTTTCTTGTTCGATGTTCCATGTTCTATGTTCCATGTTCCATGTTCCATGTTCCATGTTCCATATCCTATGGTCAATGCTCTATGTTCTATGTTCCATGTTTTATGTTCCATGTTTCATGTTCCATGTTCCATGTTCTATGTTCTATGTTCCATGTTCCATGTTCCATGCTCCATGGTCAATGTTCCATGTTCCATGTTCCATGTTCCATGTTCCATGTCCTATGGTCAATGCTCTATGTTCCATGTCCCATGTTCCATGTTCCATGTTCCATGTTCCATGTTCCATGTTCCATGTTCCATGTTCCATGTTCCATGTTCCATGTTCCATGTTCCATGTTCCATGGTCAATGTTCCATGTTCCATGTTCCATGTTCAATGGTCCTTGTTCCATGTTCCATGTTGCATGTTCCATTTTCCATGTTCCATGTTAAATGTTCCATGTTCCATGTTCCATGTTCCATGTCCTATGGTCAATGCTCTATGTTCCATGTCCCATGTTCCATGTTCCATGTTCCATGTTCCATGTTCCATGTTCCATGTTCCATGTTCCATGTTCCATGTTCCATGTTCCATGTTCCATGTTCCATGGTCAATGTTCCATGTTCCATGTTCCATGTTCAATGGTCCTTGTTCCATGTTCCATGTTGCATGTTCCATTTTCCATGTTCCATGTTAAATGTTCCATGTTCCATGTTCCATGTTCCATGTTTTATAATCCATGTTCCATGTTCCATGGTCCATGTTCCATGTTCCATGTTCCATGCTCCATGTTCCATGTTCCTTGTTCCATGTTCTATGTTCCTTGTTGCACGTTCTATGTTCAATGTTCGATGTTCCATGTTCCATGCTCTATGTTCCATGTTCCATGTTCTATGTTCCATGTTCCTTGTTCCATGTTCCATGTTCCATGTTTCATGTTCCATGTTCCATGTTCCATGTTCTATGTTCCATGTTCCATGTTCCATGTTCTATGTTCCATGTTCCATGCTCCATGTTCTATGTTCCAAGTTCCATGTTCCTTGTTCCATGTTCCATTTTCCTTGTTCCATGTTCTGTGTTCCTTGTTCCATGTTCCATGTTCCATGCTCTATGTTCCATGTTCCATGTTCTATGTTACTTGTTCCATGTTCCATGGTCCATGTTCCATGTTTCATGTTCCATGTTCCATGTTCTATGCTCCATGTTCCATGCTCTATGTTTCATGTTCCATGTTCCATGTTCCATGTTCCATGTTCCATGTTCCATGTTCCATGTTCCATGTTCCATGTTCCATGTTCAATGGTCCATGTTCCATGTTGCATGTTCCATGTTGCATGTTCCATGTTCCATGTTCCATGTTCCATGTTCCATGTTCCATGTTCCATGGGCCATGCTCCATGTTTCATGTTCCATGTTCCATGGTCCATGTTTAATGTTCCATGTTCCATGTTCCATGTTCCATGTTCCATGTTCCATGTTCCATGTTCCATGTTCCATGGTCCATGCTCCATGTTCCATGGTCCATGTTCCATGTTCCATGGTCCATGTTCCATGTTCCATGTTTCATGGTCAATGTTCCATGTTCCATGTTCCATGTTCCATGGTCAATGTTCCATGTTCCATGTTCCATGTTCAATGGTCCATGTCCCATGTTCCATGTTCCATGTTCCATGTTCCATGTTCCATGTTCCAAGTTCCATGTCCCATGTTCCATGTTCCATGGTCCATGTTCCATGTTCCGTGGTCCATGTTCCATGTTCCATGTTCCATGTTCCATGTTCCATGTTCCATGTTCCATGTTCCTTGTTCCTTGTTCCATGTTCCATGTTCCATGTTTGATGTTCCATGTTCCATGTTCCATGTTCTATGTTCCAAGTTCCATGTTCCTTGTTCCATGTTCCATGTTCCTTGTTCCATGTTCTGTGTTTCTTGTTCCATGTTCTATGTTCCATGCTCTATGTTCCATGTTCCATGTTCCAGGTTCCATGTTCTATGTTCCAATCTCTATGTTCCATGTTCCATGTTCTATGTTCCATGTTCCATGCTCCATGTTCTATGTTCCAAGTTCCATGTTCCTTGTTCCATGTTCCATGTTCCTTGTTCCATGTTCTGTGTTCCTTGTTCCACGTTCCATGTTCCAATCTCTATGTTCCATGTTCCATGTTCTATGTTCCATGTTCCATGCTCCATGTTCTATGTTCCTTGTTCCATTTTCTGTGTACCTTGTTCCTTGTTCCATGTTCCTTGTTCCATGTTCTGTGTTCCTTGTTCCACGTTCCATGTTCCAATCTCTATGTTCCATGTTCCATGTTCTATGTTCCATGTTCCTTGTTCCTTGTTCCATGTTCCATGTTCCTTGTTCCATTTTCTGTGTACCTTGTTCCGTGTTCCATGTTCCATGCTCTATGTTCCATGTTCTATGTTCCATGTTCCTTGTTCCATGTTCCATGTTCCATGTTCCATGTTTCATGTTCTATGTTCCATGTTCTATGTTCCATGTTCCATGCTCTATGTTCCATGTTCCTTGTTCCATATTCCATGTTCCTTGTTCAATGTTCCACGGTCAATGCTCTTTCTCCTTGTTCTATGTTCCGTGTTTCTTGTTCCATGTTCCATGTTCCATGTTCCATGTTCCATGTTCCATGTTCCATGTTCCATGTTCAATGGTCCATCTTCCATGTTCCATGTTGAATGTTCCATGTTCCATGTTCCATGTTCCATGTTCCATGTTATGTTCCATGTTCCATGTTCCTTGTTCCATGTTCCTTGTTCCATGTTCCATGTTCCATGTTCCTTGTTCCATGTTCTGTGTTCCTTGTTCCATGTTCCATGTTCCATGCTCTATGTTCCATGTTCCATGTCCTATGTTCCCTGTTCCTTGTTCCATGTTCCATGTTCCATGTTCCATTTTCCATGTTCCATGTTCCATGTTCCATGTTCCATGTTCCATGTTCCATGCTCTATGTTCCATGTTCCTTGTTCCATGTTCCATGTTCCTTGTTCCATGTTCTATGTTCCTTGTTCCATGTTCCATATTGGTCAATGCTCTTTCTCCTTGTTCTATGTTCCGTGTTTCTTGTTCCATGTTCCATGTTCCATGTTCCATGTTCCATGTTCCATGTTCCATATCCTATGGTCAATGCTCTATGTTCTATGTTCCATGTTTTATGTTCCATGTTTCATGTTCCATGTTCCATGTTCTATGTTCTATGTTCCATGTTCCATGTTCCATGCTCCATGGTCAATGTTCCATGTTCCATGTTCCATGTGCCATGTTCCATGTTCCATGTCCTATGTTCCATGCTCTATGTTCCCTGTTCTTTGTTCCATGTTCCTTGTTCCATGTTCCATGGTCAATGCTCTTTGTCCTTGTTCTATGTTTTGTGTTTCTTGTTCGATGTTCCATGTTCCATGTTCCATGTTCCATGTTCCATGTTCCATGTTCCATATCCTATGGTCAATGCTCTATGTTCTATGTTCCATGTTTTATGTTCCATGTTTCATGTTCCATGTTCCATGTTCTATGTTCTATGTTCCATGTTCCATGTTCCATGCTCCATGGTCAATGTTCCATGTTCCATGTTCCATGTTCCATGTTCCATGTTCCATGTCCTATGGTCAATGCTCTATGTTCTATGTTCCATGTTCTATGTTCCATGCTCTATGTTCCATGTTCCATGTTCAATGTTTCATGTTCCATGTTCCATGTTCCATGTTCCATGTTCCATGATCTATAGTCCATGTTCCATGTTCCATGTTGCATGTTCCATGTTCCATGTTCCATGTTCCATGGTCCATGTTTCATGTTCCATGGTCCATGTTCCATGTTCCATGTTCCATGGTCCATGTTCTATGTTCCATGGTCCATGTTCCATGTTCCATGGTCCATGTTCCATGTTCCATGTTCCATGGTCAATGTTCCATGTTCCATGTTCCATGTTCCATGTTCCATATTCCATGTCCTATGTTCCATGCTCTATGTTCTATGTTCCCTGTTCTTTGTTCCAAGTTTCATGTTTTATGTTCCATGTTCCATGTTCCATGTTCCATGTTCCATTTTTCATGTCCTATGGTCAATGCTCTATGTTCTATGTCCCATGCTCTATGTTCCATGTTCCATTTTCCATGTTCAATGTTCCATGTCCCATGTTCCATGTTCCATGTTCCATGTTCTTTGTTCCATGTTTCATGTTTTATGTTCCATGTTCCTTGTTCCATGTTCAATGTTCCATGTTCCATGTTCCATGTTCCATGTTCCTTGTTCCATGTTCCATGGTCAATGCTCTATGTTCCTTGTTCCAAGTTCTGTGTTTCTTGTTCCATGTTCCATGTTCCACGTTCCATGTTCCATGTTCCATGTTCCATGTCCTATGGTCAATGCTCTATGTTCTATGTTCCATGTTCTATGTTCCATGCTCTATGTTCCATGTTCCATGTTCCATGTTCCATGTTCAATGTTCCATGTTCCATGTTCCATGTTCCATGTTCCATGTTCCATGGTCCATGTTCCATGCTCCATGGTCAATGTTCCATGTTCCATGTTCCATGTTCCATGTTCCATGTTCCATGTTCCATGTCCTATGTTCAATGCTCTATGTTCCCTGTTCTTTGTTCCATGTTCCTTGTTCCATGTTCCATGTTCCTTGTTCCATGTTCCATGGTCAATGCTCTTTGTCCTTGTTCCATGTTCCGTGTTTCTTGTTCGATGTTCCATGTTCCATGTTCCATGTTCCATGTTCCATGTTCCATGTTCCATGTTCCATGTTCCATGTTCCATGTTCCATGTTCCATGTCCTTTGGTCAATGCTCTATGTTCTATGTTCCATGTTCTATGTTCCATGCTCTATGTTCCATGTTCCATGTTCAATGTTTCATGTTCCATGTTCCATGTTCCATGTTCCATGATCTATGGTCCATGTTCCATGTTCCATGTTGCATGTTCCATGTTCCAAGTTCCATGTTCCATGTTCCATGTTCCATCTTCCATGGTCCATGTTTCATGTTCCATGGTCCATGTTCCATGTTCCATGTTCCATGGTCCATGTTCTATGTTCCATGGTCCATGTTCCATGTTCTATGGTCCATGTTCCATGTTCCATGTTCCATGGTCAATGTTCCATGTTCCATGTTCCATGTTCCATGTTCCATGTCCTATGTTCCATGCTCTATGTTCTATGTTCCCTGTTCTTTGTTCCAAGTTTCATGTTTTATGTTCCATGTTCCATGTTCTATGTTCCATGTTCCATGTTACATGTTCCATGTTCTATGGTCCATGTTCCATGTTCCATGTTCCATGTTCCATGTTCCATGTTCAATGTTCCATGTTCCATGGTCCATGTTCCATGCTCCATGGTCAATGTTCCATGTTCCATGTCCTATGTTCCATGCTCTATGTTCCCTGTTCTTTGTTCCATGTTCCAAGTTCCATGTTCCTTGTTCCATGTTCCATGTTCCTTGTTCCATGTTCTGTGTTCCTTGTTCCATGTTCCATGTTCCATGCTCTATTTTCCATGTTCTTATGTTCTATGTTCCATGTTCCATGTTCCATGTGCCATGTTCCATGTTCCATGTCCTATGTTCCATGCTCTATGTTCCCTGTTCTTTGTTCCATGTTCCTTGTTCCATGTTCCATGGTCAATGCTCTTTGTCCTTGTTCTATGTTCCGTGTTTCTTGTTCGATGTTCCATGTTCCATGTTCCATGTTCCATGTTCCATGTTCCATGTTCCATATCCTATGGTCAATGCTCTATGTTCTATGTTCCATGTTTTATGTTCCATGTTTCATGTTCCATGTTCCATGTTCTATGTTCTATGTTCCATGTTCCATGTTCCATGCTCCATGGTCAATGTTCCATGTTCCATGTTCCATGTTCCATGTTCCATGTCCTATGGTCAATGCTCTATGTTCTATGTTCCATGTTCTATGTTCCATGCTCTATGTTCCATGTTCCATGTTCAATGTTTCATGTTCCATGTTCCATGTTCCATGTTCCATGATCTATGGTCCATGTTCCATGTTCCATGTTGCATGTTCCATGTTCCATGTTCCATGTTCCATGGTCCATGTTTCATGTTCCATGGTCCATGTTCCATGTTCCATGTTCCATGGTCCATGTTCTATGTTCCATGGTCCATGTTCCATGTTCCATGGTCCATGTTCCATGTTCCATGTTCCATGGTCAATGTTCCATGTTCCATGTTCCATGTTCCATGTTCCATATTCCATGTCCTATGTTCCATGCTCTATGTTCTATGTTCCCTGTTCTTTGTTCCAAGTTTCATGTTTTATGTTCCATGTTCCATGTTCCATGTTCCATGTTCCATTTTTCATGTCCTATGGTCAATGCTGTATGTTCTATGTTCCATGCTCTATGTTCCATGTTCCATTTTCCATGTTCAATGTTCCATGTCCCATGTTCCATGTTCCATGTTCCATGTTCTTTGTTCCATGTTTCATGTTTTATGTTCCATGTTCCTTGTTCCATGTTCCATGTTCCATGTTCCATGTTCCATGTTCCATGTTCCTTGTTCCATGTTCCATGGTCAATGCTCTATGTTCCTTGTTCCAAGTTCTGTGTTTCTTGTTCCATGTTCCATGTTCCACGTTCCATGTTCCATGTTCCATGTTCCATGTCCTATGGTCAATGCTCTATGTTCTATGTTCCATGTTCTATGTTCCATGCTCTATGTTCCATGTTCCATGTTCCATGTTCCATGTTCAATGTTCCATGTTCCATGTTCCATGTTCCATGTTCCATGGTCCATGTTCCATGCTCCATGGTCAATGTTCCATGTTCCATGTTCCATGTTCCATGTTCCATGTTCCATGTTCCATGTCCTATGTTCAATGCTCTATGTTCCCTGTTCTTTGTTCCATGTTCCTTGTTCCATGTTCCATGTTCCTTGTTCCATGTTCCATGGTCAATGCTCTTTGTCCTTGTTCCATGTTCCGTGTTTCTTGTTCGATGTTCCATGTTCCATGTTCCATGTTCCATGTTCCATGTTCCATGTTCCATGTTCCATGTTCCATGTTCCATGTTCCATGTTCCATGTTCCATGTCCTATGGTCAATGCTCTATGTTCTATGTTCCATGTTCCATGTTCCATGCTCTATTTTCCATGTTCTTATGTTCTATGTTCCATGTTCCATGTTCCATGTGCCATGTTCCATGTTCCATGTCCTATGTTCCATGCTCTATGTTCCCTGTTCTTTGTTCCATGTTCCTTGTTCCATGTTCCATGGTCAATGCTCTTTGTCCTTGTTCTATGTTCCGTGTTTCTTGTTCGATGTTCGATGTTCCATGTTCCATGTTCCATGTTCCATGTTCCATGTTCCATATCCTATGGTCAATGCTCTATGTTCTATGTTCCATGTTTTATGTTCCATGTTTCATGTTCCATGTTCCATGTTCTATGTTCTATGTTCCATGTTCCATGTTCCATGCTCCATGGTCAATGTTCCATGTTCCATGTTCCATGTTCCATGTTCCATGTCCTATGGTCAATGCTCTATGTTCTATGTTCCATGTTCTATGTTCCATGCTCTATGTTCCATGTTCCATGTTCAATGTTTCATGTTCCATGTTCCAAGTTCCATGTTCCATGTTCCATGATCTATGGTCCATGTTCCATGTTCCATGTTGCATGTTCCATGTTCCATGTTCCATGTTCCATGGTCCATGTTTCATGTTCCATGGTCCATGTTCCATGTTCCATGTTCCATGGTCCATGTTCTATGTTCCATGGTCCATGTTCCATGTTCCATGGTCCATGTTCCATGTTCCATGTTCCATGGTCAATGTTCCATGTTCCATGTTCCATGTTCCATGTTCCATATTCCATGTCCTATGTTCCATGCTCTATGTTCTATGTTCCCTGTTCTTTGTTCCAAGTTTCATGTTTTATGTTCCATGTTCCATGTTCCATGTTCCATGTTCCATTTTTCATGTCCTATGGTCAATGCTCTATGTTCTATGTTCCATGCTCTATGTTCCATGTTCCATTTTCCATGTTCAATGTTCCATGTCCCATGTTCCATGTTCCATGTTCCATGTTCTTTGTTCCATGTTTCATGTTTTATGTTCCATGTTCCTTGTTCCATGTTCCATGTTCCATGTTCCATGTTCCATGTTCCATGTTCCTTGTTCCATGTTCCATGGTCAATGCTCTATGTTCCTTGTTCCAAGTTCTGTGTTTCTTGTTCCATGTTCCATGTTCCACGTTCCATGTTCCATGTTCCATGTTCCATGTCCTAAGGTCAATGCTCTATGTTCTATGTTCCATGTTCTATGTTCCATGCTCTATGTTCCATGTTCCATGTTCCATGTTCCATGTTCAATGTTCCATGTTCCATGTTCCATGTTCCATGTTCCATGTTCCATGGTCCATGTTCCATGCTCCATGGTCAATGTTCCATGTTCCATGTTCCATGTTCCATGTTCCATGTTCCATGTTCCATATCCTATGTTCAATGCTCTATGTTCCCTGTTCTTTGTTCCATGTTCCTTGTTCCATGTTCCATGTTCCTTGTTCCATGTTCCATGTTCCTTGTTCCATGTTCCATGGTCAATGCTCTTTGTCCTTGTTCCATGTTCCGTGTTTCTTGTTCGATGTTCCATGTTCCATGTTCCATGTTCCATGTTCCATGTTCCATGTTCCATGTTCCATGTTCCATGTTCCATGTTCCATGTTCCATGTTCCATGTCCTATGGTCAATGCTCTATGTTCTATGTTCCATGTTCTATGTTCCATGCTCTATGTTCCATGTTCCATGTTCAATGTTTCATGTTCCATGTTCCATGTTCCATGTTCCATGATCTATGGTCCATGTTCCATGTTCCATGTTGCATGTTCCATGTTCCAAGTTCCATGTTCCATGTTCCATGTTCCATCTTCCATGGTCCATGTTTCATGTTCCATGGTCCATGTTCCATGTTCCATGTTCCATGGTCCATGTTCTATGTTCCATGGTCCATGTTCCATGTTCTATGGTCCATGTTCCATGTTCCATGTTCCATGGTCAATGTTCCATGTTCCATGTTCCATGTTCCATGTTCCATGTCCTATGTTCCATGCTCTATGTTCTATGTTCCCTGTTCTTTGTTCCAAGTTTCATGTTTTATGTTCCATGTTCCATGTTCTATGTTCCATGTTCCATGTTACATGTTCCATGTTCTATGGTCCATGTTCCATGTTCCATGTTCCATGTTCCATGTTCCATGTTCAATGTTCCATGTTCCATGGTCCATGTTCCATGCTCCATGGTCAATGTTCCATGTTCCATGTCCTATGTTCCATGCTCTATGTTCCCTGTTCTTTGTTCCATGTTCCAAGTTCCATGTTCCTTGTTCCATGTTCCATGTTCCTTGTTCCATGTTCTGTGTTCCTTGTTCCATGTTCCATGTTCCATGCTCTATTTTCCATGTTCTTATGTTCTATGTTCCATGTTCCAGGTTCCATGTTCTATGTTTCAATATTTATGTTCCATGTTCCATGTTCTATGTTCCATGTTCCATGCTCCATGTTCTATGTTCCAAGTTCCATGTTCCTTGTTACATGTTCCATTTTCCTTGTTCCATGTTCTGTGTTCCTTGTTCCATGTTCCATGTTCCATGCTCTATGTTCCATGTTCCAATTTCTATGTTCCATGTTCCTTGTCCCATGTTCCATGTTCCATGTTCCATGTTCCATGTTCCATGTTCCATGTTCCATGTTCCATGTTCCATGTTCTATGTTCTATGTTCCATGTTCTATGTTCCATGTTCCATGTTCCATGGTTTATGTTCCATGCTCCATGGTCAATGTTCCATGTTCCATGTTCCATTTTCCATGTTCCATGTCCTATGTTCCATGCTCTATGTTCCCTGTTCTTTGTTCCATGTTCCAAGTTCCATGTTCCTTGTTCCATGTTCCATGTTCCTTGTTCCATGTTCTGTGTTCCTTGTTCCATGTTCCATGTTCCATGCTCTATGTTCCATGTTCTTATGTTCTATGTTCCATGTTCCAGGTTCCATGTTCTATGTTCCAATATCTATGTTCCATGTTCCATGTTCTATGATCCATGTTCCATGCTCCATGTTCTATGTTCCAAGTTTCATGTTCCTTGTTCCATGTTCCATGTTCCTTGTTCCATGTTCTGTGTTCCTTGTTCCATGTTCCATGTTCCATGCTCTATGTTCCATGTTCTAATTTCTATGTTCCATGTTCCTTGTTTCATGTTCCATGTTCCATGTTCCATGTTCCATGTTCCATGTTCCATGTTCCATGTTCTATGTTCTATGTTCCATGTTCTATGTTCCATGTTCCTTGTTCCATGTTCCATGTTCCTTGTTCCATGTTCCATATTGGTCAATGCTCTTTCTCCTTGTTCTATGTTCCGTGTTTCTTGTTCCATGTTCCATGTTCCATGTTCCATGTTCCATGTTCCATGTTCCATGTTCCATGTTCCATGTTCCATGTTCCATGTTCCATGTTCCATGTTCCATGTTCCATGTTCCATGTTCCATGTTCCATGTTCCATGTCCTATGGTCAATGCTCTATGTTCTATGTTCCATGTTCTATGTTCCATGCTCTATGTTCCATGTTCCATGTTTTATGTTCAATGTTCCATGTTCCATGTTTTATGTTCAATGTTCCATGTTCCATGTTCCATGTTCCATGTTCAATGTTCCATGTTTCATGTTCAATGGTCCATGTTCCATATTCCATGTTGCATGTTCAATGTTCCATGTTCCATGTTCCATGTTCCATGTCCCATGTTCCATGTTCCATGTTCCATGTTCCATGTTCCATGTTCCATGTTCCATGTTCCATGTTCCATGTTCCATGTTCCATGTTCCATGTTTCATGTTCCATGTTCCATGTTCCATGTTCCATGTTCCATGTTCCATGTTCCATGTTCCATGTTCCATGTTCCATGTTCCATGGTCAATGTTCCATGTTCCATGTTCCATGTTCAATGGTCCTTGTTCCATGTTCCATGTTGCATGTTCCATGTTCCATGTTCCATGTTAAATGTTCCATGTTCCATGCTCCATGTTCCATGTTCCTTGTTCCATGTTCTATGTTCCTTGTTGCACGTTCTATGTTCAATGTTCGATGTTCCATGTTCCATGCTCTATGTTCCATGTTCCATGTTCTATGTTCCATGTTCCTTGTTCCATGTTCCATGTTCCATGTTCCATGTTCCATGTTTCATGTTCCATGTTCCATGTTCTATGTTCCATGTTCCATGTTCCATGTTCTATGTTCCATGTTCCATGCTCCATGTTCTATGTTCCAAGTTCCATGTTCCTTGTTCCATGTTCCATGTTCCTTGTTCCATGTTCTGTGTTCCTTGTTCCATGTTCCATGTTCCATGCTCTATGTTCCATGTTCCATGTTCTATGTTCCTTGTACCATGTTCCATGGTCCATGTTCCATGTTTCATGTTCCATGTTCCATGATCTATGTTCCATGTTCCATGCTCTATGTTCCATGTTCCTTGTTCCATGTTCCATGTTCCATGTTCCATGTTCCATGTTCCATGTTCCATGTTCCATGTTCCAAGTTCCATGTTCCATGTTCCATGTTCCATGTTCCATGTTCCATGTTCCATGTTCAATGGTCCATGTTCCATGTTGCATGTTCTATGTTGCATGTTCCATGTTCCATGCTCAATGTTCCATGTTCCATGTTCCATGTTCCATGTTCCATGTTCCATGTTCCATGTTCCATGTTCCATGTTCCATGTTCCATGTTCCATGTTCCATGTTCCATGTTCCATGTTCCATGTTCCATGTTTCATGGTCCATGTTTAATGTTCCATGTTCCATGTTCCATGTTCCATGGTCCATGCTCCATGTTCCATGGTCCATGTTCCATGTTCCATGGTCCATGTTCCATGTTCCATGTTTCATGGTCAATGTTCCATGTTCCATGTCCCATGTTCCATGGTCAATGTTCCATGTTCCATGTTCCATGTTCAATGGTCCATGTCCCATGTTCCATGTTCCATGTTCCATGTTCCATGTTCCAAGTTCCATGTCCCATGTTCCATGTTCCATGGTCCATGTTCCATGTTCCGTGGTCCATGTTCCATGTTCCATGTTCCATGTTCAATGTTCCATGTTCCATGTTCCATGTTCCTTGTTCCTTGTTCCATGTTTCATGTTCGATGTTCCATGTTCCATGTTCCATGTTCCATGTTCTATGTTCCAAGTTCCATGTTCCTTGTTCCATGTTCCATGTTCCTTGTTCCATGTTCTGTGTTCCTTGTTCCATGTTCTATGTTCCATGCTCTATGTTCCATTATCCATGTTCCAGGTTCCATGTTCTATGTTCCAATCTCTATGTTCCATGTTCCATGTTCTATGTTCCATGTTCCATGCTCCATGTTCTATGTTCCAAGTTTCATGTTCCTTGTTCCATGTTCCATGTTCCTTGTTCCTTGTTCTGTGTTCCTTGTTCCACGTTCCACGTTCCAATCTCTATGTTCCATGTTCCATGTTCTATGTTCCATGTTCCATGCTCCATGTTCTATGTTCCTTGTTCCATTTTCCGTGTACCTTGTTCCTTGTTCCATGTTCCTTGTTCCATGTTCTGTGTTCCTTGTTCCACGTTCCATGTTCCAATATCTATGTTCCATGTTCCATGTTCTATGTTCCATGTTCCTTGTTCCATGTTCCATGTTCCTTGTTCCATTTTCTGTGTACCTTGTTCCGTGTTCCATGTTCCATGCTCTATGTTCCATGTTCTATGTTCCATGTTCCTTGTTCCATGTTCCATGTTCCATGTTCCATGTTTCATGTTCCATGTTCCATGTTCTATGTTCCATGTTCCATGCTCTATGTTCCATGTTCCTTGTTCCATATTCCATGTTCCTTGTTCAATGTCCACGGTCAATGCTCTTTCTCCTTGTTCCATGTTCCATGTTCCATGTTCCATGTTCCATGTTCCATGTTCCATGTTCCATGTTCCATGTTCCATGTTCAATGGTCCATGTTCCATGTTACATGTTAAATGTTCCATGTTCCATGTTCCATGTTCCATGTTCCATGTTCCATGTTCCATGTTCCATGTTCCATGTTATTTTCCATGTTCCATGTTCCTTGTTCCATGTTCCTTGTTCCATGTTCCATGTTCCTTGTTCCATGTTCCATGTTCCATGGTCAATGTTCCATGTTCCATGTTCAATGGTCCATGTCCCATGTTCCATGTTCCATGTTCCATGTTCCATGTTCCATATCCTATGGTCAATGCTCTATGTTCTATGTTCCATGTTCTATGTTCCATGTTCCATGTTCCATGGTCCATGTTCCATGCTCCATGGTCAATGTTCCATGTTCCATGTTCCATGTTCCATGTTCCATGTTCCATGTTCCATGTCCTATGTTCCATGCTCTATGTTCCCTGTTCTTTGTTCCATGTTCCTTGTTCCATGTTCCATGTTCCTTGTTCCATGTTCCATGGTCAATGCTCTTTGTCCTTGTTCTATGTTCCGTGTTTCTTGTTCGATGTTCCATGTTCCATGTTCCATGTTCCATGTTCCATGTTCCATGTTCAATGGTCCATGTTCCATGTTACATGTTAAATGTTCCATGTTCCATGTTCCATGTTCCATGTTCCATGTTATTTTCCATGTTCCATGTTCCTTGTTCCATGTTCCTTGTTCCATGTTCCATGTTCCTTGTTCCATGTTCTGTGTTCCTTGTTCCATGTTCCATGCCCTATGTTCCATGTTCCATGTCCTATGTTCCCTGTTCCTTGTTCCATGTTCCATGTTCCATTTTCCATGTTCCATGTTCCATGTTCCATGTTCCATGTTCCATGTTTTATGTTCCATGTTCCATGCTCTATGTTCCATGTTCCTTGTACCATGTTCCATGTTCCTTGTTCCATGTTCCATGTTCCTTGTTCCATGTTCCATATTGGTCAATGCTCTTTCTCCTTGTTCTATGTTCCGTGTTCCTTGTTCCATGTTCCATGTACCATGTTCCATGTTCCATGTTCCATATCCTATGGTCAATGCTCTATGTTCTATGTTCCATGTTTTATGTTCCATGTTTCATGTTCCATGTTCCATGTTCTATGTTCTATGTTCCATGTTCCATGTTCCATGGTCCATGTTCCATGCTCCATGGTCAATGTTCCATGTTCCATGTTCCATGTTTCATGTTCCATGTTCCATGTTCCATGTTCCATGTTCCATGTTCCATGTTTCATGTTCCATGTTCCATGTTCCATGTTCCATGGTCAATGTTCCATGTTCCATGTTCCATGTTCAATGGTCCTTGTTCCATGTTCCATGTTGCATGTTCCATGTTCCATGTTCCATGTTAAATGTTCCATGTTCCATGTTCCATGTTCCATGTTTTATAATCCATGTTCCATGTTCCATGGTCCATGTTCCATGTTCCATGTTCCATGCTCCATGTTCCATGTTCCTTGTTCCATGTTCTATGTTCCTTGTTGCACGTTCTATGTCCAATGTTCGATGTTCCATGTTCCATGCTCTATGTTCCATGTTCCATGTTCTATGTTCCATGTTCCTTGTTCCATGTTCCATGTTCCATGTTCCATGTTCCATGTTCCATGTTCCATGTTCCTTGTTCCATGTTCCATGTTCCTTGTTCCATGTTCTGTGTTCCTTGTTCCATGTTCCATGTTCCATGCTCTATGTTCCATGTTCCATGTTCTATGTTCCTTGTTCCATGTTCCATGGTCCATGTTCCATGTTTCATGTTCCATGTTCCATTTTCTATGTTCCATGTTCCATGCTCTATGTTCCATGTTCCATGTTCTATGTTCCATGTTCCATGCTCCATGTTCTATGTTCCTTGTTCCATTTTCCGTGTACCTTGTTCCTTGTTCCATGTTCCTTGTTCCATGTTCTGTGTTCCTTGTTCCACGTTCCATGTTCCAATCTCTATGTTCCATGTTCCATGTTCTATGTTCCATGTTCCTTGTTCCATGTTCCATGTTCCTTGTTCCATTTTCTGTGTACCTTGTTCCGTGTTCCATGTTCCATGCTCTATGTTCCATGTTCTATGTTCCATGTTCCTTGTTCCATGTTCCATGTTCCATGTTCCATGTTTCATGTTCCATGTTCCATGTTCTATGTTCCATGTTCCATGCTCTATGTTCCATGTTCCTTGTTCCATATTCCATGTTCCTTGTTCAATGTCCACTTTCAATGCTCTTTCTCCTTGTTCCATGTTCCATGTTCCATGTTCCATGTTCCATGTTCCATGTTCCATGTTCAATGGTCCATGTTCCATGTTACATGTTAAATGTTCCATGTTCCATGTTCCATGTTCCATGTTCCATGTTCCATGTTCCATGTTCCATGTTCCATGTTATTTTCCATGTTCCATGTTCCTTGTTCCATGGTCCTTGTTCCATGTTCCATGTTGCATGTTCCATGTTCCATGTTCCATGTTAAATGTTCCATGTTCCATGTTCCATGTTTTATAATCCATGTTCCATGTTCCATGGTCCATGTTCCATGTTCCATGTTCTATGTTCCATGTTAAATGTTCCATGTTCCATGTTCCATGTTTTATAATCCATGTTCCATGTTCCATGGTCCATGTTCCATGTTCCATGTTCCATGCTCCATGTTCCATGTTCCTTGTTCCATGTTCTATGTTCCTTGTTGCACGTTCTATGTCCAATGTTCCATGTTCCATGTTCCATGTTCCATGTTCCATGTTCCATGTTCCATGGTCAATGTTCCATGTTCCATGTTCCATGTTCAATGGTCCTTGTTCCATGTTCCATGTTGCATGTTCCATGTTCCATGTTCCATGTTAAATGTTCCATGTTCCATGTTCCATGTTCCATGTTTTATAATCCATGTTCCATGTTCCATGGTCCATGTTCCATGTTCCATGTTCCATGCTCCATGTTCCATGTTCCTTGTTCCATGTTCTATGTTCCTTGTTGCACGTTCTATGTCCAATGTTCGATGTTCCATGTTCCATGCTCTATGTTCCATGTTCCATGTTCTATGTTCCATGTTCCTTGTTCCATGTTCCATGTTCCATGTTCCATGTTCCATGTTCCATGTTCCATGTTCCTTGTTCCATGTTCCATGTTCCTTGTTCCATGTTCTGTGTTCCTTGTTCCATGTTCCATGTTCCATGCTCTATGTTCCATGTTCCATGTTCTATGTTCCTTGTTCCATGTTCCATGGTCCATGTTCCATGTTTCATGTTCCATGTTCCATGTTCTATGTTCCATGTTCCATGCTCTATGTTCCATGTTCCATGTTCTATGTTCCATGTTCCATGCTCCATGTTCTATGTTCCTTGTTCCATTTTCCGTGTACCTTGTTCCTTGTTCCATGTTCCTTGTTCCATGTTCTGTGTTCCTTGTTCCACGTTCCATGTTCCAATCTCTATGTTCCATGTTCCATGTTCTATGTTCCATGTTCCTTGTTCCATGTTCCATGTTCCTTGTTCCATTTTCTGTGTACCTTGTTCCGTGTTCCATGTTCCATGCTCTATGTTCCATGTTCTATGTTCCATGTTCCTTGTTCCATGTTCCATGTTCCATGTTCCATGTTTCATGTTCCATGTTCCATGTTCTATGTTCCATGTTCCATGCTCTATGTTCCATGTTCCTTGTTCCATATTCCATGTTCCTTGTTCAATGTCCACTTTCAATGCTCTTTCTCCTTGTTCCATGTTCCATGTTCCATGTTCCATGTTCCATGTTCCATGTTCCATGTTCCATGTTCAATGGTCCATGTTCCATGTTACATGTTAAATGTTCCATGTTCCATGTTCCATGTTCCATGTTCCATGTTCCATGTTCCATGTTCCATGTTCCATGTTATTTTCCATGTTCCATGTTCCTTGTTCCATGGTCCTTGTTCCATGTTCCATGTTGCATGTTCCATGTTCCATGTTCCATGTTAAATGTTCCATGTTCCATGTTCCATGTTTTATAATCCATGTTCCATGTTCCATGTTCCATGTTGCATGTTCCATGTTCCATGTTCCATGTTAAATGTTCCATGTTCCATGTTCCATGTTTTATAATCCATGTTCCATGTTCCATGGTCCATGTTCCATGTTCCATGTTCCATGCTCCATGTTCCATGTTCCTTGTTCCATGTTCTATGTTCCTTGTTGCACGTTCTATGTCCAATGTTCGATGTTCCATGTTCCATGCTCTATGTTCCATGTTCCATGTTCTATGTTCCATGTTCCTTGTTCCATGTTCCATGTTCCATGTTCCATGTTCCATGTTCCATGTTCCATGTTCCTTGTTCCATGTTCCATGTTCCTTGTTCCATGTTCTGTGTTCCTTGTTCCATGTTCCATGTTCCATGCTCTATGTTCCATGTTCCATGTTCTATGTTCCTTGTTCCATGTTCCATGGTCCATGTTCCATGTTTCATGTTCCATGTTCCATGTTCTATGTTCCATGTTCCATGCTCTATGTTCCATGTTCCTTGTTCCATGTTCCATGTTCCATGTTCCATGTTCCATGTTCCATGTTCCATGTTCCATGTTCCATGTTCTATGTTCCATGTTCCATGTTCCATGTTCCATGTTCAATGGTCCATGTTCCATGTTCCATGTTGCATGTTCCATGTTCCATGTTCCATGTTCCATGTTCCATGTTCCATGTTCCATGTTCCATGTTCCATGTTCCATGTTCCATGTTCCATGTTCCATGTTCCATGTTCCATGTTCCATGTTCCATGTTTCATGGTCCATGTTTAATGTTCCATGTTCCATGTTCCATGTTCCATGGTCCATGCTCCATGTTCCATGGTCCATGTTCCATGTTCCATGGTCCATGTTCCATGTTCCATGTTTCATGGTCAATGTTCCATGTTCCATGTTCCATGTTCCATGGTCAATGTTCCATGTTCCATGGTCAATGTTCCATGTTCCATGTTCCATGTTCAATGGTCCTTGTTCCATGTTCCATGTTCCATGTTCCATGTTCAATGGTCCATGTTCCATGTTCCATGTTGCATGTTCCATGTTCCATGTTCCATGTTCCATGTTCCATGTTCCATGTTCCATGTTCCATGTTCCATGTTCCATGTTCCATGTTCCATGTTCCATGTTCCATGTTCCATGTTCCATGTTCCATGTTTCATGGTCCATGTTTAATGTTCCATGTTCCATGTTCCATGTTCCATGGTCCATGCTCCATGTTCCATGGTCCATGTTCCATGTTCCATGGTCCATGTTCCATGTTCCATGTTTCATGGTCAATGTTCCATGTTCCATGTTCCATGTTCCATGGTCAATGTTCCATGTTCCATGGTCAATGTTCCATGTTCCATGTTCCATGTTCAATGGTCCTTGTTCCATGTTCCATGTTGCATGTTCCATGTTCCATGTTCCATGTTAAATGTTCCATGTTCCATGTTCCATGTTCCATGTTTTATAATCCATGTTCCATGTTCCATGGTCCATGTTCCATGTTCCATGTTCCATGTTCCATGGTCAATGTTCCATGTTCCATGGTCAATGTTCCATGTTCCATGTTCCATGTTCAATGGTCCTTGTTCCATGTTCCATGTTCCATGTTCCATGTTCAATGGTCCATGTTCCATGTTCCATGTTGCATGTTCCATGTTCCATGTTCCATGTTCCATGTTCCATGTTCCATGTTCCATGTTCCATGTTCCATGTTCCATGTTCCATGTTCCATGTTCCATGTTCCATGTTCCATGTTCCATGTTCCATGTTTCATGGTCCATGTTTAATGTTCCATGTTCCATGTTCCATGTTCCATGGTCCATGCTCCATGTTCCATGGTCCATGTTCCATGTTCCATGGTCCATGTTCCATGTTCCATGTTTCATGGTCAATGTTCCATGTTCCATGTTCCATGTTCCATGGTCAATGTTCCATGTTCCATGGTCAATGTTCCATGTTCCATGTTCCATGTTCAATGGTCCTTGTTCCATGTTCCATGTTGCATGTTCCATGTTCCATGTTCCATGTTAAATGTTCCATGTTCCATGTTCCATGTTCCATGTTTTATAATCCATGTTCCATGTTCCATGGTCCATGTTCCATGTTCCATGTTCCATGTTCCATGTTCCATGTTCCATGTTCCATGTTCCATGTTCCATGTTCCATGTTCCATGTTCCATGTTCCATGTTCCATGTTCCATGTTCCATGTTCCATGTTTCATGGTCCATGTTTAATGTTCCATGTTCCATGTTCCATGGTCCATGCTCCATGTTCCATGGTCCATGTTCCATGTTCCATGGTCCATGTTCCATGTTCCATGTTTCATGGTCAATGTTCCATGTTCCATGTTCCATGTTCCATGGTCAATGTTCCATGTTCCATGTTCCATGTTCAATAGTCCATGTCCCATGTTCCATGTTCCATGTTCCATGTTCCAAGTTCCATGTCCCATGTTCCATGTTCCATGGTCCATGTTCCATGTTCCGTGGTCCATGTTCCATGTTCCATGTTCCATGTTCCATGTTCCATGTTCTATGTTCCATGTTCCATGTTCCTTGTTCCTTGTTCCATGTTCCATGTTCGATGTTCCATGTTCCATGTTCCATGTTCTATGTTCCAAGTTCCATGTTCCTTGTTCCATGTTCCATGTTCCTTGTTCCATGTTCTGTGTTCCTTGTTCCATGTTCTATGTTCCATGCTCTATGTTCCATGTTCCATGTTCCAGGTTCCATGTTCTATGTTCCAATCTCTATGTTCCATGTTCCATGTTCTATGTTCCATGTTCCATGCTCCATGTTCTATGTTCCAAGTTTCATGTTCCTTGTTCCATGTTCCATGTTCCTTGTTCCTTGTTCTGTGTTCCTTGTTCCACGTTCCATGTTCCAATCTCTATGTTCCATGTTCCATGTTCTATGTTCCATGTTCCATGCTCCATGTTCTATGTTCCTTGTTCCATTTTCCGTGTACCTTGTTCCTTGTTCCATGTTCCTTGTTCCATGTTCTGTGTTCCTTGTTCCACGTTCCATGTTCCAATCTCTATGTTCCATGTTCCATGTTCTATGTTCCATGTTCCTTGTTCCATGTTCCATGTTCCTTGTTCCATTTTCTGTGTACCTTGTTCCGTGTTCCATGTTCCATGCTCTATGTTCCATGTTCTATGTTCCATTATCCTTGTTCCATGTTCCATGTTCCATGTTCCATGTTTCATGTTCCATGTTCCATGTTCTATGTTCCATGTTCCATGCTCTATGTTCCATGTTCCTTGTTCCATATTCCATGTTCCTTGTTCAATGTCCACGGTCAATGCTCTTTCTCCTTGTTCCATGTTCCATGTTCCATGTTCCATGTTCCATGTTCCATGTTCCATGTTCCATGTTCCATGTCCCATGTTCCATGTTCCATGTTCCATGTTCAATGGTCCATGTTCCATGTTACATGTTAAATGTTCCATGTTCCATGTTCCATGTTCCATGTTCCATGTTATTTTCCATGTTCCATGTTCCTTGTTCCATGTTCCTTGTTCCATGTTCCATGTTCCTTGTTCCATGTTCTGTGTTCCTTGTTCCATGTTCCATGTTCCATGCTCTATGTTCCATGTTCCATGTCCTATGTTCCCTGTTCCTTGTTCCATGTTCCATGTTCCATTTTCCATGTTCCATGTTCCATGTTCCATGTTCCATGTTCCATGTTCCATGTTCCATGTTTTATGTTCCATGTTCCATGCTCTATGTTCCATGTTCCTTGTACCATGTTCCATGTTCCTTGTTCCATGTTCCATGTTCCTTGTTCCATGTTCCATATTGGTCAATGCTTTTTCTCCTTGTTCTATGTTCCGTGTTCCTTGTTCCATGTTCCATGTTCCATGTTCCATGTTCCATGTTCCATATCCTATGGTCAATGCTCTATGTTCTATGTTCTATGTTTTATGTTCCATGTTTCATGTTCCATGTTCCATGTTCTATGTTCTATGTTCCATGTTCCATGTTCCATGGTCCATGTTCCATGCTCCATGGTCAATGTTCCATGTTCCATGTTCCATGTTCCATGTTCCATGTTCCATGTCCTATGTTCCATGCTCTATGTTCCCTGTTCTTTGTTCCATGTTCCTTGTTCCATGTTCCATGTTCCTTGTTCCATGTTCCATGGTCAATGCTCTTTGTCCTTGTTCTATGTTCCGTGTTTCTTGTTCGATGTTCCATGTTCGATGTTCCATGTTCCATGTTCCATGTTCCATGTTCCATGTTCCATGTTCAATGGTCCATGTTCCATGTTACATGTTAAATGTTCCATGTTCCATGTTCCATGTTCCATGTTCCATGTTCCATGTTATTTTCCATGTTCCATGTTCCTTGTTCCATGTTCCTTGTTCCATGTTCCATGTTCCTTGTTCCATGTTCTGTGTTCCTTGTTCCATGTTCCATGTTCCATGCTCTATGTTCCATGTTCCATGTCCTATGTTCCCTGTTCCTTGTTCCATGTTCCATGCTCCATTTTCCATGTTCCATGTTCCATGTTCCATGTTCCATGTTCCATGTTCCATGTTCCATGTTTTATGTTCCATGTTCCATGCTCTATGTTCCATGTTCCTTGTACCATGTTCCATGTTCCTTGTTCCATGTTCCATGTTCCTTGTTCCATGTTCCATATTGGTCAATGCTCTTTCTCCTTGTTCTATGTTCCGTGTTCCTTGTTCCATGTTCCATGTTCCATGTTCCATGTTCCATGTTCCATGTTCCATATCCTATGGTCAATGCTCTATGTTCTATGTTCCATGTTTTATGTTCCATGTTTCATGTTCCATGTTCCATGTTCTATGTTCTATGTTCCATGTTCCATGTTCCATGGTCCATGTTCCATGCTCCATGGTCAATGTTCCATGTTCCATGTTCCATGTTCCATGTTCCATGTTCCATGTTCCATGTTCCATGTTCCATGTTCCATGTTCCATGTTCCATGTTCCATGTTCCATGTTCCATGTTCCATGTTCCATGTTCCATGTTCCATGTTCAATGGTCCATCTTCCATGTTCCATGTTGAATGTTCCATGTTCCATGTTCCATGTTCCATGTTCCATGTTATGTTCCATGTTCCATGTTCCTTGTTCCATGTTCCTTGTTCCATGTTCCATGTTCCATGTTCCTTGTTCCATGTTCTGTGTTCCTTGTTCCATGTTCCATGTTCCATGCTCTATGTTCCATGTTCCATGTCCTATGTTCCCTGTTCCTTGTTCCATGTTCCATGTTCCATGTTCCATTTTCCATGTTCCATGTTCCATGTTCCATGTTCCATGTTCCATGTTCCATGCTCTATGTTCCATGTTCCTTGTTCCATGTTCCATGTTCCTTGTTCCATGTTCTATGTTCCTTGTTCCATGTTCCATATTGGTCAATGCTCTTTCTCCTTGTTCTATGTTCCGTGTTTCTTGTTCCATGTTCCATGTTCCATGTTCCATGTTCCATGTTCCATATCCTATGGTCAATGCTCTATGTTCTATGTTCCATGTTTTATGTTCCATGTTTCATGTTCCATGTTCCATGTTCTATGTTCTATGTTCCATGTTCCATGTTCCATGCTCCATGGTCAATGTTCCATGTTCCATGTTCCATGTGCCATGTTCCATGTTCCATGTCCTATGTTCCATGCTCTATGTTCCCTGTTCTTTGTTCCATGTTCCTTGTTCCATGTTCCATGGTCAATGCTCTTTGTCCTTGTTCTATGTTTTGTGTTTCTTGTTCGATGTTCCATGTTCCATGTTCCATGTTCCATGTTCCATGTTCCATGTTCCATATCCTATGGTCAATGCTCTATGTTCTATGTTCCATGTTTTATGTTCCATGTTTCATGTTCCATGTTCCATGTTCTATGTTCTATGTTCCATGTTCCATGTTCCATGCTCCATGGTCAATGTTCCATGTTCCATGTTCCATGTTCCATGTTCCATGTCCTATGGTCAATGCTCTATGTTCTATGTTCCATGTTCTATGTTCCATGCTCTATGTTCCATGTTCCATGTTCAATGTTTCATGTTCCATGTTCCATGTTCCATGTTCCATGATCTATGGTCCATGTTCCATGTTCCATGTTGCATGTTCCATGTTCCATGTTCCATGTTCCATGGTCCATGTTTCATGTTCCATGGTCCATGTTCCATGTTCCATGTTCGATGGTCCATGTTCTATGTTCCATGTTCCTTGTTCCATGTTCCATGTTCCTTGTTCCATTTTCTGTGTACCTTGTTCCGTGTTCCATGTTCCATGCTCTATGTTCCATGTTCTATGTTCCATTATCCTTGTTCCATGTTCCATGTTCCATGTTCCATGTTTCATGTTCCATGTTCCATGTTCTATGTTCCATGTTCCATGCTCTATGTTCCATGTTCCTTGTTCCATATTCCATGTTCCTTGTTCAATGTCCACGGTCAATGCTCTTTCTCCTTGTTCCATGTTCCATGTTCCATGTTCCATGTTCCATGTTCCATGTTCCATGTTCCATGTTCCATGTCCCATGTTCCATGTTCCATGTTCCATGTTCAATGGTCCATGTTCCATGTTACATGTTAAATGTTCCATGTTCCATGTTCCATGTTCCATGTTCCATGTTATTTTCCATGTTCCATGTTCCTTGTTCCATGTTCCTTGTTCCATGTTCCATGTTCCTTGTTCCATGTTCTGTGTTCCTTGTTCCATGTTCCATGTTCCATGCTCTATGTTCCATGTTCCATGTCCTATGTTCCCTGTTCCTTGTTCCATGTTCCATGTTCCATTTTCCATGTTCCATGTTCCATGTTCCATGTTCCATGTTCCATGTTCCATGTTCCATGTTTTATGTTCCATGTTCCATGCTCTATGTTCCATGTTCCTTGTACCATGTTCCATGTTCCTTGTTCCATGTTCCATGTTCCTTGTTCCATGTTCCATATTGGTCAATGCTTTTTCTCCTTGTTCTATGTTCCGTGTTCCTTGTTCCATGTTCCATGTTCCATGTTCCATGTTCCATGTTCCATATCCTATGGTCAATGCTCTATGTTCTATGTTCTATGTTTTATGTTCCATGTTTCATGTTCCATGTTCCATGTTCTATGTTCTATGTTCCATGTTCCATGTTCCATGGTCCATGTTCCATGCTCCATGGTCAATGTTCCATGTTCCATGTTCCATGTTCCATGTTCCATGTTCCATGTCCTATGTTCCATGCTCTATGTTCCCTGTTCTTTGTTCCATGTTCCTTGTTCCATGTTCCATGTTCCTTGTTCCATGTTCCATGGTCAATGCTCTTTGTCCTTGTTCTATGTTCCGTGTTTCTTGTTCGATGTTCCATGTTCGATGTTCCATGTTCCATGTTCCATGTTCCATGTTCCATGTTCCATGTTCAATGGTCCATGTTCCATGTTACATGTTAAATGTTCCATGTTCCATGTTCCATGTTCCATGTTCCATGTTCCATGTTATTTTCCATGTTCCATGTTCCTTGTTCCATGTTCCTTGTTCCATGTTCCATGTTCCTTGTTCCATGTTCTGTGTTCCTTGTTCCATGTTCCATGTTCCATGCTCTATGTTCCATGTTCCATGTCCTATGTTCCCTGTTCCTTGTTCCATGTTCCATGCTCCATTTTCCATGTTCCATGTTCCATGTTCCATGTTCCATGTTCCATGTTCCATGTTCCATGTTTTATGTTCCATGTTCCATGCTCTATGTTCCATGTTCCTTGTACCATGTTCCATGTTCCTTGTTCCATGTTCCATGTTCCTTGTTCCATGTTCCATATTGGTCAATGCTCTTTCTCCTTGTTCTATGTTCCGTGTTCCTTGTTCCATGTTCCATGTTCCATGTTCCATGTTCCATGTTCCATGTTCCATATCCTATGGTCAATGCTCTATGTTCTATGTTCCATGTTTTATGTTCCATGTTTCATGTTCCATGTTCCATGTTCTATGTTCTATGTTCCATGTTCCATGTTCCATGGTCCATGTTCCATGCTCCATGGTCAATGTTCCATGTTCCATGTTCCATGTTCCATGTTCCATGTTCCATGTTCCATGTTCCATGTTCCATGTTCCATGTTCCATGTTCCATGTTCCATGTTCCATGTTCCATGTTCCATGTTCCATGTTCCATGTTCCATGTTCAATGGTCCATCTTCCATGTTCCATGTTGAATGTTCCATGTTCCATGTTCCATGTTCCATGTTCCATGTTATGTTCCATGTTCCATGTTCCTTGTTCCATGTTCCTTGTTCCATGTTCCATGTTCCATGTTCCTTGTTCCATGTTCTGTGTTCCTTGTTCCATGTTCCATGTTCCATGCTCTATGTTCCATGTTCCATGTCCTATGTTCCCTGTTCCTTGTTCCATGTTCCATGTTCCATGTTCCATTTTCCATGTTCCATGTTCCATGTTCCATGTTCCATGTTCCATGTTCCATGCTCTATGTTCCATGTTCCTTGTTCCATGTTCCATGTTCCTTGTTCCATGTTCTATGTTCCTTGTTCCATGTTCCATATTGGTCAATGCTCTTTCTCCTTGTTCTATGTTCCGTGTTTCTTGTTCCATGTTCCATGTTCCATGTTCCATGTTCCATGTTCCATATCCTATGGTCAATGCTCTATGTTCTATGTTCCATGTTTTATGTTCCATGTTTCATGTTCCATGTTCCATGTTCTATGTTCTATGTTCCATGTTCCATGTTCCATGCTCCATGGTCAATGTTCCATGTTCCATGTTCCATGTGCCATGTTCCATGTTCCATGTCCTATGTTCCATGCTCTATGTTCCCTGTTCTTTGTTCCATGTTCCTTGTTCCATGTTCCATGGTCAATGCTCTTTGTCCTTGTTCTATGTTTTGTGTTTCTTGTTCGATGTTCCATGTTCCATGTTCCATGTTCCATGTTCCATGTTCCATGTTCCATATCCTATGGTCAATGCTCTATGTTCTATGTTCCATGTTTTATGTTCCATGTTTCATGTTCCATGTTCCATGTTCTATGTTCTATGTTCCATGTTCCATGTTCCATGCTCCATGGTCAATGTTCCATGTTCCATGTTCCATGTTCCATGTTCCATGTCCTATGGTCAATGCTCTATGTTCTATGTTCCATGTTCTATGTTCCATGCTCTATGTTCCATGTTCCATGTTCAATGTTTCATGTTCCATGTTCCATGTTCCATGTTCCATGATCTATGGTCCATGTTCCATGTTCCATGTTGCATGTTCCATGTTCCATGTTCCATGTTCCATGGTCCATGTTTCATGTTCCATGGTCCATGTTCCATGTTCCATGTTCGATGGTCCATGTTCTATGTTCCATGGTCCATGTTCCATGTTCCATGGTCCATGTTCCATGTTCCATGTTCCATGGTCAATGTTCCATGTTCCATGTTCCATGTTCCATGTTCCATATTCCATGTCCTATGTTCCATGCTCTATGTTCTATGTTCCCTGTTCTTTGTTCCAAGTTTCATGTTTTATGTTCCATGTTCCATGTTCCATGTTCCATGTTCCATTTTTCATGTCCTATGGTCAATGCTCTATGTTCTATGTCCCATGCTCTATGTTCCATGTTCCATTTTCCATGTTCAATGTTCCATGTCCCATGTTCCATGTTCCATGTTCCATGTTCTTTGTTCCATGTTTCATGTTTTATGTTCCATGTTCCTTGTTCCATGTTCCATGTTCCATGTTCCATGTTCCATGTTCCATGTTCCTTGTTCCATGTTCCATGGTCAATGCTCTATGTTCCTTGTTCCAAGTTCTGTGTTTCTTGTTCCATGTTCCATGTTCCACGTTCCATGTTCCATGTTCCATGTTCCATGTCCTATGGTCAATGCTCTATGTTCTATGTTCCATGTTCTATGTTCCATGCTCTATGTTCCATGTTCCATGTTCCATGTTCCATGTTCAATGTTCCATGTGCCATGTTCCATGTTCCATGTTCCATGTTCCATGGTCCATGTTCCATGCTCCATGGTCAATGTTCCATGTTCCATGTTCCATGTTCCATGTTCCATGTTCCATGTTCCATGTCCTATGTTCAATGCTCTATGTTCCCTGTTCTTTGTTCCATGTTCCTTGTTCCATGTTCCATGTTCCTTGTTCCATGTTCCATGTTCCTTGTTCCATGTTCCATGGTCAATGCTCTTTGTCCTTGTTTCATGTTCCGTGTTTCTTGTTCGATGTTCCATGTTCCATGTTCCATGTTCCATGTTCCATGTTCCATGTTCCATGTTCCATGTTCCATGTTCCATGTTCCATGTTCCATGTTCCATGTTCCATGTTCCATGTTCCATGTCCTATGGTCAATGCTCTATGTTCTATGTTCCATGTTCTATGTTCCATGCTCTATGTTCCATGTTCCATGTTCAATGTTTCATGTTCCATGTTCCATGTTCCATGTTCCATGATCTATGGTCCATGTTCCATGTTCCATGTTGCATGTTCCATGTTCCAAGTTCCATGTTCCATGTTCCATGTTCCATCTTCCATGGTCCATGTTTCATGTTCCATGGTCCATGTTCCATGTTCCATGTTCCATGGTCCATGTTCTATGTTCCATGGTCCATGTTCCATGTTCTATGGTCCATGTTCCATGTTCCATGTTCCATGGTCAATGTTCCATGTTCCATGTTCCATGTTCCATGTTCCATGTTCCATGTTCCATGTCCTATGTTCCATGCTCTATGTTCTATGTTCCCTGTTCTTTGTTCCAAGTTTCATGTTTTATGTTCCATGTTCCATGTTCTATGTTCCATGTTCCATGTTACATGTTCCATGTTCTATGGTCCATGTTCCATGTTCCATGTTCCATGTTCCATGTTCCATGTTCAATGTTCCATGTTCCATGGTCCATGTTCCATGCTCCATGGTCAATGTTCCATGTTCCATGTCCTATGTTCCATGCTCTATGTTCCCTGTTCTTTGTTCCATGTTCCAAGTTCCATGTTCCTTGTTCCATGTTCCATGTTCCTTGTTCCATGTTCTGTGTTCCTTGTTCCATGTTCCATGTTCCATGCTCTATTTTCCATGTTCTTATGTTCTATGTTCCATGTTCCATGTTCCATGTGCCATGTTCCATGTTCCATGTCCTATGTTCCATGCTCTATGTTCCCTGTTCTTTGTTCCATGTTCCTTGTTCCATGTTCCATGGTCAATGCTCTTTGTCCTTGTTCTATGTTCCGTGTTTCTTGTTCGATGTTCCATGTTCCATGTTCCATGTTCCATGTTCCATGTTCCATGTTCCATATCCTATGGTCAATGCTCTATGTTCTATGTTCCATGTTTTATGTTCCATGTTTCATGTTCCATGTTCCATGATCTATGTTCTATGTTCCATGTTCCATGTTCCATGCTCCATGGTCAATGTTCCATGTTCCATGTTCCATGTTCCATGTTCCATGTCCTATGGTCAATGCTCTATGTTCTATGTTCCATGTTCTATGTTCCATGCTCTATGTTCCATGTTCCATGTTCAATGTTTCATGTTCCATGTTCCATGTTCCATGTTCCATGTTCCATGATCTATGGTCCATGTTCCATGTTCCATGTTGCATGTTCCATGTTCCATGTTCCATGTTCCATGGTCCATGTTTCATGTTCCATGGTCCATGTTCCATGTTCCATGTTCCATGGTCCATGTTCTATGTTCCATGGTCCATGTTCTATGTTCCATGGTCCATGTTCCATGTTCCATGGTCCATGTTCCATGTTCCATGTTCCATGGTAAATGTTCCATGTTCCATGTTCCATGTTCCATGTTCCATATTCCATGTCCTATGTTCCATGCTCTATGTTCTATGTTCCCTGTTCTTTGTTCCAAGTTTCATGTTTTATGTTCCATGTTCCATGTTCCATGATCCATTTTTCATGTCCTATGGTCAATGCTCTATGTTCTATGTTCCATGCTCTATGTTCCATGTTCCATTTTCCATGTTCAATGTTCCATGTCCCATGTTCCATGTTCCATGTTCCATGTTCTTTGTTCCATGTTTCATGTTTTATGTTCCATGTTCCTTGTTCCATGTTCCATGTTCCATGTTCCATGTTCCATGTTCCATGTTCCTTGTTCCATGTTCCATGGTCAATGCTCTATGTTCCTTGTTCCAAGTTCTGTGTTTCTTGTTCCATGTTCCATGTTCCACGTTCCATGTTCCATGTTCCATGTTCCATGTCCTATGGTCAATGCTCTATGTTCTATGTTCCATGTTCTATGTTCCATGCTCTATGTTCCATGTTCCATGTTCCATGTTCCATGTTCAATGTTCCATGTTCCATGTTCCATGTTCCATGTTCCATGTTCCATGGTCCATGTTCCATGCTCCATGGTCAATGTTCCATGTTCCATGTTCCATGTTCCATGTTCCATGTTCCATGTTCCATGTCCTATGTTCAATGCTCTATGTTCCCTGTTCTTTGTTCCATGTTCCTTGTTCCATGTTCCATGTTCCTTGTTCCATGTTCCATGGTCAATGCTCTTTGTCCTTGTTCCATGTTCCGTGTTTCTTGTTCGATGTTCCATGTTCCATGTTCCATGTTCCATGTTCCATGTTCCATGTTCCATGTTCCATGTTCCATGTTCCATGTTCCATGTTCCATGTTCCATGTTCCATGTTCCATGTCCTATGGTCAATGCTCTATGTTCTATGTTCCATGTTCCATGTTCCATGCTCTATTTTCCATGTTCTTATGTTCTATGTTCCATGTTCCATGTTCCATGTGCCATGTTCCATGTTCCATGTCCTATGTTCCATGCTCTATGTTCCCTGTTCTTTGTTCCATGTTCCTTGTTCCATGTTCCATGGTCAATGCTCTTTGTCCTTGTTCTATGTTCCGTGTTTCTTGTTCGATGTTCCATGTTCCATGTTCCATGTTCCATGTTCCATGTTCCATGTTCCATGTCCTATGGTCAATGCTCTATGTTCTATGTTCCATGTTTTATGTTCCATGCTCTATGTTCCATGTTCCATGTTCAATGTTTCATGTTCCATGTTCCATGTTCCATGTTCCATGTTCCATGATCTATGGTCCATGTTCCATGTTCCATGTTGCATGTTCCATGTTCCATGTTCCATGTTCCATGGTCCATGTTTCATGTTCCATGGTCCATGTTCCATGTTCCATGTTCCATGGTCCATGTTCTATGTTCCATGGTCCATGTTCCATGTTCCATGTTCCTTGTTCCATGTTCCTTGTTCCATGTTCCATGTTCCTTGTTCCATGTTCTGTGTTCCTTGTTCCATGTTCCATGTTCCATGCTCTATGTTCCATGTTCCATGTCCTATGTTCCCTGTTCCTTGTTCCATGTTCCATGCTCCATTTTCCATGTTCCATGTTCCATGTTCCATGTTCCATGTTCCATGTTCCATGTTCCATGTTTTATGTTCCATGTTCCATGCTCTATGTTCCATGTTCCTTGTACCATGTTCCATGTTCCTTGTTCCATGTTCCATGTTCCTTGTTCCATGTTCCATATTGGTCAATGCTCTTTCTCCTTGTTCTATGTTCCGTGTTCCTTGTTCCATGTTCCATGTTCCATGTTCCATGTTCCATGTTCCATGTTCCATATCCTATGGTCAATGCTCTATGTTCTATGTTCCATGTTTTATGTTCCATGTTTCATGTTCCATGTTCCATGTTCTATGTTCTATGTTCCATGTTCCATGTTCCATGGTCCATGTTCCATGCTCCATGGTCAATGTTCCATGTTCCATGTTCCATGTTCCATGTTCCATGTTCCATGTTCCATGTTCCATGTTCCATGTTCCATGTTCCATGTTCCATGTTCCATGTTCCATGTTCCATGTTCCATGTTCCATGTTCCATGTTCCATGTTCAATGGTCCATCTTCCATGTTCCATGTTGAATGTTCCATGTTCCATGTTCCATGTTCCATGTTCCATGTTATGTTCCATGTTCCATGTTCCTTGTTCCATGTTCTGTGTTCCTTGTTCCATGTTCCATGTTCCATGCTCTATGTTCCATGTTCCATGTCCTATGTTCCCTGTTCCTTGTTCCATGTTCCATGTTCCATGTTCCATTTTCCATGTTCCATGTTCCATGTTCCATGTTCCATGTTCCATGTTCCATGCTCTATGTTCCATGTTCCTTGTTCCATGTTCCATGTTCCTTGTTCCATGTTCTATGTTCCTTGTTCCATGTTCCATATTGGTCAATGCTCTTTCTCCTTGTTCTATGTTCCGTGTTTCTTGTTCCATGTTCCATGTTCCATGTTCCATGTTCCATGTTCCATGTTCCATATCCTATGGTCAATGCTCTATGTTCTATGTTCCATGTTTTATGTTCCATGTTTCATGTACCATGTTCCATGTTCTATGTTCTATGTTCCATGTTCCATGTTCCATGCTCCATGGTCAATGTTCCATGTTCCATGTTCCATGTGCCATGTTCCATGTTCCATGTCCTATGTTCCATGCTCTATGTTCCCTGTTCTTTGTTCCATGTTCCTTGTTCCATGTTCCATGGTCAATGCTCTTTGTCCTTGTTCTATGTTTTGTGTTTCTTGTTCGATGTTCCATGTTCCATGTTCCATGTTCCATGTTCCATGTTCCATGTTCCATGTTCCATGTTCCATATCCTATGGTCAATGCTCTATGTTCTATGTTCCATGTTTTATGTTCCATGTTTCATGTTCCATGTTCCATGTTCTATGTTCTATGTTCCATGTTCCATGTTCCATGCTCCATGGTCAATGTTCCATGTTCCATGTTCCATGTTCCATGTTCCATGTTCCATGTTCCATGTCCTATGGTCAATGCTCTATGTTCTATGTTCCATGTTCTATGTTCCATGCTCTATGTTCCATGTTCCATGTTCAATGTTTCATGTTCCATGTTCCATGTTCCATGTTCCATGATCTATGGTCCATGTTCCATGTTCCATGTTGCATGTTCCATGTTCCATGTTCCATGTTCCATGGTCCATGTTTCATGTTCCATGGTCCATGTTCCATGTTCCATGTTCCATGGTCCATGTTCTATGTTCCATGGTCCATGTTCCATGTTCCATGGTCCATGTTCCATGTTCCATGTTCCATGGTCAATGTTCCATGTTCCATGTTCCATGTTCCATGTTCCATATTCCATGTCCTATGTTCCATGCTCTATGTTCTATGTTCCCTGTTCTTTGTTCCAAGTTTCATGTTTTATGTTCCATGTTCCATGTTCCATGTTCCATGTTCCATTTTTCATGTCCTATGGTCAATGCTCTATGTTCTATGTCCCATGCTCTATGTTCCATGTTCCATTTTCCATGTTCAATGTTCCATGTCCCATGTTCCATGTTCCATGTTCCATGTTCTTTGTTCCATGTTTCATGTTTTATGTTCCATGTTCCTTGTTCCATGTTCCATGTTCCATGTTCCATGTTCCATGTTCCATGTTCCTTGTTCCATGTTCCATGGTCAATGCTCTATGTTCCTTGTTCCAAGTTCTGTGTTTCTTGTTCCATGTTCCATGTTCCACGTTCCATGTTCAATGGTCCATCTTCCATGTTCCATGTTGAATGTTCCATGTTCCATGTTCCATGTTCCATGTTCCATGTTATGTTCCATGTTCCATGTTCCTTGTTCCATGTTCTGTGTTCCTTGTTCCATGTTCCATGTTCCATGCTCTATGTTCCATGTTCCATGTCCTATGTTCCCTGTTCCTTGTTCCATGTTCCATGTTCCATGTTCCATTTTCCATGTTCCATGTTCCATGTTCCATGTTCCATGTTCCATGTTCCATGCTCTATGTTCCATGTTCCTTGTTCCATGTTCCATGTTCCTTGTTCCATGTTCTATGTTCCTTGTTCCATGTTCCATATTGGTCAATGCTCTTTCTCCTTGTTCTATGTTCCGTGTTTCTTGTTCCATGTTCCATGTTCCATGTTCCATGTTCCATGTTCCATATCCTATGGTCAATGCTCTATGTTCTATGTTCCATGTTTTATGTTCCATGTTTCATGTACCATGTTCCATGTTCTATGTTCTATGTTCCATGTTCCATGTTCCATGCTCCATGGTCAATGTTCCATGTTCCATGTTCCATGTGCCATGTTCCATGTTCCATGTCCTATGTTCCATGCTCTATGTTCCCTGTTCTTTGTTCCATGTTCCTTGTTCCATGTTCCATGGTCAATGCTCTTTGTCCTTGTTCTATGTTTTGTGTTTCTTGTTCGATGTTCCATGTTCCATGTTCCATGTTCCATGTTCCATGTTCCATGTTCCATGTTCCATATCCTATGGTCAATGCTCTATGTTCTATGTTCCATGTTTTATGTTCCATGTTTCATGTTCCATGTTCCATGTTCTATGTTCTATGTTCCATGTTCCATGTTCCATGCTCCATGGTCAATGTTCCATGTTCCATGTTCCATGTTCCATGTTCCATGTTCCATGTTCCATGTCCTATGGTCAATGCTCTATGTTCTATGTTCCATGTTCTATGTTCCATGCTCTATGTTCCATGTTCCATGTTCAATGTTTCATGTTCCATGTTCCATGTTCCATGTTCCATGATCTATGGTCCATGTTCCATGTTCCATGTTGCATGTTCCATGTTCCATGTTCCATGTTCCATGGTCCATGTTTCATGTTCCATGGTCCATGTTCCATGTTCCATGTTCCATGGTCCATGTTCTATGTTCCATGGTCCATGTTCCATGTTCCATGGTCCATGTTCCATGTTCCATGTTCCATGGTCAATGTTCCATGTTCCATGTTCCATGTTCCATGTTCCATATTCCATGTCCTATGTTCCATGCTCTATGTTCTATGTTCCCTGTTCTTTGTTCCAAGTTTCATGTTTTATGTTCCATGTTCCATGTTCCATGTTCCATGTTCCATTTTTCATGTCCTATGGTCAATGCTCTATGTTCTATGTCCCATGCTCTATGTTCCATGTTCCATTTTCCATGTTCAATGTTCCATGTCCCATGTTCCATGTTCCATGTTCCATGTTCTTTGTTCCATGTTTCATGTTTTATGTTCCATGTTCCTTGTTCCATGTTCCATGTTCCATGTTCCATGTTCCATGTTCCATGTTCCTTGTTCCATGTTCCATGGTCAATGCTCTATGTTCCTTGTTCCAAGTTCTGTGTTTCTTGTTCCATGTTCCATGTTCCACGTTCCATGTTCCATGTTCCATGTTCCATGTCCTATGGTCAATGCTCTATGTTCTATGTTCCATGTTCTATGTTCCATGCTCTATGTTCCATGTTCCATGTTCCATGTTCCATGTTCAATGTTCCATGTGCCATGTTCCATGTTCCATGTTCCATGTTCCATGGTCCATGTTCCATGCTCCATGGTCAATGTTCCATGTTCCATGTTCCATGTTCCATGTTCCATGTTCCATGTTCCATGTCCTATGTTCAATGCTCTATGTTCCCTGTTCTTTGTTCCATGTTCCTTGTTCCATGTTCCATGTTCCTTGTTCCATGTTCCATGTTCCTTGTTCCATGTTCCATGGTCAATGCTCTTTGTCCTTGTTTCATGTTCCGTGTTTCTTGTTCGATGTTCCATGTTCCATGTTCCATGTTCCATGTTCCATGTTCCATGTTCCATGTTCCATGTTCCATGTTCCATGTTCCATGTTCCATGTTCCATGTCCTATGGTCAATGCTCTATGTTCTATGTTCCATGTTCTATGTTCCATGCTCTATGTTCCATGTTCCATGTTCAATGTTTCATGTTCCATGTTCCATGTTCCATGTTCCATGATCTATGGTCCATGTTCCATGTTCCATGTTGCATGTTCCATGTTCCAAGTTCCATGTTCCATGTTCCATGTTCCATCTTCCATGGTCCATGTTTCATGTTCCATGGTCCATGTTCCATGTTCCATGTTCCATGGTCCATGTTCTATGTTCCATGGTCCATGTTCCATGTTCTATGGTCCATGTTCCATGTTCCATGTTCCATGGTCAATGTTCCATGTTCCATGTTCCATGTTCCATGTTCCATGTCCTATGTTCCATGCTCTATGTTCTATGTTCCCTGTTCTTTGTTCCAAGTTTCATGTTTTATGTTCCATGTTCCATGTTCTATGTTCCATGTTCCATGTTACATGTTCCATGTTCTATGGTCCATGTTCCATGTTCCATGTTCCATGTTCCATGTTCCATGTTCAATGTTCCATGTTCCATGGTCCATGTTCCATGCTCCATGGTCAATGTTCCATGTTCCATGTCCTATGTTCCATGCTCTATGTTCCCTGTTCTTTGTTCCATGTTCCAAGTTCCATGTTCCTTGTTCCATGTTCCATGTTCCTTGTTCCATGTTCTGTGTTCCTTGTTCCATGTTCCATGTTCCATGCTCTATTTTCCATGTTCTTATGTTCTATGTTCCATGTTCCATGTTCCATGTGCCATGTTCCATGTTCCATGTCCTATGTTCCATGCTCTATGTTCCCTGTTCTTTGTTCCATGTTCCTTGTTCCATGTTCCATGGTCAATGCTCTTTGTCCTTGTTCTATGTTCCGTGTTTCTTGTTCGATGTTCCATGTTCCATGTTCCATGTTCCATGTTCCATATCCTATGGTCAATGCTCTATGTTCTATGTTCCATGTTTTATGTTCCATGTTTCATGTTCCATGTTCCATGTTCTATGTTCTATGTTCCATGTTCCATGTTCCATGCTCCATGGTCAATGTTCCATGTTCCATGTTCCATGTTCCATGTTCCATGTCCTATGGTCAATGCTCTATGTTCTATGTTCCATGTTCTATGTTCCATGCTCTATGTTCCATGTTCCATGTTCAATGTTTCATGTTCCATGTTCCATGTTCCATGTTCCATGTTCCATGATCTATGGTCCATGTTCCATGTTCCATGTTGCATGTTCCATGTTCCATGTTCCATGTTCCATGGTCCATGTTTCATGTTCCATGGTCCATGTTCCATGTTCTATGTTCCATGTTCCATGTTACATGTTCCATGTTCTATGTTCCATGTTCCATGTTCCATGGTCCATGTTCCATGCTCCATGGTCAATGTTCCATGTTCCATGTTCCATGTTTCATGTTCCATGTTCCATGTTCCATGTTCCATGTTCCATGTTCCATGTTCCATGTTCCATGTTCCATGTTCCATGGTCAATGTTCCATGTTCCATGTTCCATGTTCAATGGTCCTTGTTCCATGTTCCATGTTGCATGTTCCATGTTCCATGTTCCATGTTAAATGTTCCATGTTCCATGTTCCATGTTCCATGTTTTATAATCCATGTTCCATGTTCCATGGTCCATGTTCCATGTTCCATGTTCCATGCTCCATGTTCCATGTTCCTTGTTCCATGTTCTATGTTCCTTGTTGCACGTTCTATGTCCAATGTTCGATGTTCCATGTTCCATGCTCTATGTTCCATGTTCCATGTTCTATGTTCCATGTTCCTTGTTCCATGTTCCATGTTCCATGTTCCATGTTCCATGTTCCATGTTCCATGTTCCTTGTTCCATGTTCCATGTTCCTTGTTCCATGTTCTGTGTTCCTTGTTCCATGTTCCATGTTCCATGCTCTATGTTCCATGTTCCATGTTCTATGTTCCTTGTTCCATGTTCCATGGTCCATGTTCCATGTTTCATGTTCCATGTTCCATGTTCTATGTTCCATGTTCCATGCTCTATGTTCCATGTTCCTTGTTCCATGTTCCATGTTCCATGTTCCATGTTCCATGTTCCATGTTCCATGTTCCATGTTCCATGTTCCATGTTCTATGTTCCATGTTCCATGTTCCATGTTCCATGTTCAATGGTCCATGTTCCATGTTCCATGTTGCATGTTCCATGTTCCATGTTCCATGTTCCATGTTCCATGTTCCATGTTCCATGTTCCATGTTCCATGTTCCATGTTCCATGTTCCATGTTCCATGTTCCATGTTCCATGTTCCATGTTCCATGTTTCATGGTCCATGTTTAATGTTCCATGTTCCATGTTCCATGTTCCATGGTCCATGCTCCATGTTCCATGGTCCATGTTCCATGTTCCATGGTCCATGTTCCATGTTCCATGTTTCATGGTCAATGTTCCATGTTCCATGTTCCATGTTCCATGGTCAATGTTCCATGTTCCATGGTCAATGTTCCATGTTCCATGTTCCATGTTCAATGGTCCTTGTTCCATGTTCCATGTTGCATGTTCCATGTTCCATGTTCCATGTTAAATGTTCCATGTTCCATGTTCCATGTTCCATGTTTTATAATCCATGTTCCATGTTCCATGGTCCATGTTCCATGTTCCATGTTCCATGTTCCATGTTCCATGTTCCATGTTCCATGTTCCATGTTCCATGTTCCATGTTCCATGTTCCATGTTCCATGTTCCATGTTCCATGTTCCATGTTTCATGGTCCATGTTTAATGTTCCATGTTCCATGTTCCATGGTCCATGCTCCATGTTCCATGGTCCATGTTCCATGTTCCATGGTCCATGTTCCATGTTCCATGTTTCATGGTCAATGTTCCATGTTCCATGTTCCATGTTCCATGGTCAATGTTCCATGTTCCATGTTCCATGTTCAATAGTCCATGTCCCATGTTCCATGTTCCATGTTCCATGTTCCAAGTTCCATGTCCCATGTTCCATGTTCCATGGTCCATGTTCCATGTTCCGTGGTCCATGTTCCATGTTCCATGTTCCATGTTCCATGTTCCATGTTCCATGTTCCTTGTTCCTTGTTCCATGTTCCATGTTCGATGTTCCATGTTCCATGTTCCATGTTCTATGTTCCAAGTTCCATGTTCCTTGTTCCATGTTCCATGTTCCTTGTTCCATGTTCTGTGTTCCTTGTTCCATGTTCTATGTTCCATGCTCTATGTTCCATGTTCCATGTTCCAGGTTCCATGTTCTATGTTCCAATCTCTATGTTCCATGTTCCATGTTCTATGTTCCATGTTCCATGCTCCATGTTCTATGTTCCAAGTTTCATGTTCCTTGTTCCATGTTCCATGTTCCTTGTTCCTTGTTCTGTGTTCCTTGTTCCACGTTCCATGTTCCAATCTCTATGTTCCATGTTCCATGTTCTATGTTCCATGTTCCATGCTCCATGTTCTATGTTCCTTGTTCCATTTTCCGTGTACCTTGTTCCTTGTTCCATGTTCCTTGTTCCATGTTCTGTGTTCCTTGTTCCACGTTCCATGTTCCAATCTCTATGTTCCATGTTCCATGTTCTATGTTCCATGTTCCTTGTTCCATGTTCCATGTTCCTTGTTCCATTTTCTGTGTACCTTGTTCCGTGTTCCATGTTCCATGCTCTATGTTCCATGTTCTATGTTCCATTATCCTTGTTCCATGTTCCATGTTCCATGTTCCATGTTTCATGTTCCATGTTCCATGTTCTATGTTCCATGTTCCATGCTCTATGTTCCATGTTCCTTGTTCCATATTCCATGTTCCTTGTTCAATGTCCACGGTCAATGCTCTTTCTCCTTGTTCCATGTTCCATGTTCCATGTTCCATGTTCCATGTTCCATGTTCCATGTTCCATGTTCCATGTTCCATGTTCCATGTTCCATGTTCCATGTTCCATGTTCAATGGTCCATGTTCCATGTTACATGTTAAATGTTCCATGTTCCATGTTCCATGTTCCATGTTCCATGTTATTTTCCATGTTCCATGTTCCTTGTTCCATGTTCCTTGTTCCATGTTCCATGTTCCTTGTTCCATGTTCTGTGTTCCTTGTTCCATGTTCCATGTTCCATGCTCTATGTTCCATGTTCCATGTCCTATGTTCCCTGTTCCTTGTTCCATGTTCCATGTTCCATTTTCCATGTTCCATGTTCCATGTTCCATGTTCCATGTTCCATGTTCCATGTTCCATGTTTTATGTTCCATGTTCCATGCTCTATGTTCCATGTTCCTTGTACCATGTTCCATGTTCCTTGTTCCATGTTCCATGTTCCTTGTTCCATGTTCCATATTGGTCAATGCTTTTTCTCCTTGTTCTATGTTCCGTGTTCCTTGTTCCATGTTCCATGTTCCATGTTCCATGTTCCATGTTCCATATCCTATGGTCAATGCTCTATGTTCTATGTTCTATGTTTTATGTTCCATGTTTCATGTTCCATGTTCCATGTTCTATGTTCTATGTTCCATGTTCCATGTTCCATGGTCCATGTTCCATGCTCCATGGTCAATGTTCCATGTTCCATGTTCCATGTTCCATGTTCCATGTTCCATGTCCTATGTTCCATGCTCTATGTTCCCTGTTCTTTGTTCCATGTTCCTTGTTCCATGTTCCATGTTCCTTGTTCCATGTTCCATGGTCAATGCTCTTTGTCCTTGTTCTATGTTCCGTGTTTCTTGTTCGATGTTCCATGTTCGATGTTCCATGTTCCATGTTCCATGTTCCATGTTCCATGTTCCATGTTCAATGGTCCATGTTCCATGTTACATGTTAAATGTTCCATGTTCCATGTTCCATGTTCCATGTTCCATGTTCCATGTTATTTTCCATGTTCCATGTTCCTTGTTCCATGTTCCTTGTTCCATGTTCCATGTTCCTTGTTCCATGTTCTGTGTTCCTTGTTCCATGTTCCATGTTCCATGCTCTATGTTCCATGTTCCATGTCCTATGTTCCCTGTTCCTTGTTCCATGTTCCATGCTCCATTTTCCATGTTCCATGTTCCATGTTCCATGTTCCATGTTCCATGTTCCATGTTCCATGTTTTATGTTCCATGTTCCATGCTCTATGTTCCATGTTCCTTGTACCATGTTCCATGTTCCTTGTTCCATGTTCCATGTTCCTTGTTCCATGTTCCATATTGGTCAATGCTCTTTCTCCTTGTTCTATGTTCCGTGTTCCTTGTTCCATGTTCCATGTTCCATGTTCCATGTTCCATGTTCCATGTTCCATATCCTATGGTCAATGCTCTATGTTCTATGTTCCATGTTTTATGTTCCATGTTTCATGTTCCATGTTCCATGTTCTATGTTCTATGTTCCATGTTCCATGTTCCATGGTCCATGTTCCATGCTCCATGGTCAATGTTCCATGTTCCATGTTCCATGTTCCATGTTCCATGTTCCATGTTCCATGTTCCATGTTCCATGTTCCATGTTCCATGTTCCATGTTCCATGTTCCATGTTCCATGTTCCATGTTCCATGTTCCATGTTCCATGTTCCATGTTCAATGGTCCATCTTCCATGTTCCATGTTGAATGTTCCATGTTCCATGTTCCATGTTCCATGTTCCATGTTATGTTCCATGTTCCATGTTCCTTGTTCCATGTTCCTTGTTCCATGTTCCATGTTCCATGTTCCTTGTTCCATGTTCTGTGTTCCTTGTTCCATGTTCCATGTTCCATGCTCTATGTTCCATGTTCCATGTCCTATGTTCCCTGTTCCTTGTTCCATGTTCCATGTTCCATGTTCCATTTTCCATGTTCCATGTTCCATGTTCCATGTTCCATGTTCCATGTTCCATGCTCTATGTTCCATGTTCCTTGTTCCATGTTCCATGTTCCTTGTTCCATGTTCTATGTTCCTTGTTCCATGTTCCATATTGGTCAATGCTCTTTCTCCTTGTTCTATGTTCCGTGTTTCTTGTTCCATGTTCCATGTTCCATGTTCCATGTTCCATGTTCCATATCCTATGGTCAATGCTCTATGTTCTATGTTCCATGTTTTATGTTCCATGTTTCATGTTCCATGTTCCATGTTCTATGTTCTATGTTCCATGTTCCATGTTCCATGCTCCATGG